>NC_056740.1:387326411-387626411 GCF_019279795.1 Protopterus annectens | reverse complement strand
TAACAAAAGTTAAAGAGCAGTAGATTAAATAGAGATAGCATCATTCACTGTAGTGAAAAAACCTGCAGTGCAAAACATTTACAGTGATTTAAACCAATGGCAACAAAGGGGACAAAAAAAAAAGGATTATGTTGTTATTCTAAAGTGCATTAGTCATGTTTAACTGCTTACCTGGCAGGTGGTACACAAAGTGCCAAATTACATTTTTTGCAAATGGTCAACATTCTTAGCTGCAGGTTTTCTAATGTGAAATTCTTTACAATCCCATTTTGTCTATAAGCTTGCCGAGAGACTAAATGGGAATAAAAACTGTAGTCCTAGTTACATTAGTGCAGGGAAAAATGTGAAGTGCGTCCACAGATATTTTGAGCACACCACTACATTACATGTGGAACACCACTGCACATGGATGGAAAAGTGTTCATTAAAGTCTGTGGATGCACTTCACAGCATCCCACTGGTGATATCAAGGGATCTGCTAAATTTGCATGGGATGTTTAACAAAATGTTGATGAAGGTTTTGTAAAAAAAAAAAAAAAAAAAGACTGAAATAAATGAGAAAGTTGATGGGTGCAAATACATAGCAACACATAACCAGAAGATGCGTAATACAGCTCAGATTTGAGTAGAGTTTTGTCTGTCTGCGAACTGCTTTGTTTTCATTACATCCTCAATTTATCATTTCCTTGAAGGACAGATATGTGCGCGCACACGTGCACAAAATTGTTCCAGTGTTTGCTGTTATTAAAATTGTATTTTTATACACAGATTTTTGATAATTTTCCTAAATAAAAAAAATGAATGCCTTAAAGCCAGTTTAGTTCAGATGGAGAAGGGCAACTTAAATGAAATAAGTTTGAATGTCCTGTGATTTAAATGCAAGTCTGATGCAAATAACATATTAACTTTTATAATCCCTAATTTTGTGTACAGAAGCTTTATATAACCCCCCCCCTTATTTTATTGCCTTCTAAGAACAAAAAGTTGAAAAGTAAATAACATTAAAAAATACTTCAAGTATCATCAATTTTAACATATAAAATTTAGTAAATATGGAACTAATTTAAAATTTTCAGTTTGAAATTAATTCATTGCACATAACAAAATATATATTTTTGTACATATAATTGTGTCCCTTCCCCCGTGCAGAACAGTTCATCTATGTGAAGAAAGCACTAACAATGTGTTTCCAAAACAGTTTACAACACACCTGCACCTAAAATAAGGGATTTGGGAGTCTGACTCCAAAAAGAGCAAGAGAAGACCAGCATTGAATATAATCTTTGATATCCTAGTGTTGTATTGGCGCAGTGTGCCTGACTGATAAAAATCCAACAGGCCATGAGAGACTAAATTGGAATGCATCTGTGCCTGCCTTACCTTTCTGTAGATGTTCTTCTTGTTTCACTGTTGCAGTCATCACACTTGGGTTATCTGCCTGCAGGTAGCCCTCAGTCGGCCCGAATACCAGTTTGAGTATTTCTGCGTCGGATGCTGTCACTTCTTCCATGATGTCAGGTTGTCAGGGGTATAAAACAGGCAGCCGATGCCATTACATCAGTCTTTCGTGCGAGGAGGAGCTCAAAGCAGAAACAGTTCGCAAGTGCTGGTCAGCTACTACCTGAAATTTTTGTTTTCAAATTGATAATTCTGAAATCTTCTAAAGCTAAGTATCCCTTTCGGGGTCCTTTTTTCTTGCTGTAACCAATGTCAGAAAAAGTTAACAATTGTCTTGCTTGTGGAAAACAAATACCTCTCAGAGATTTTCATTCTTGCTGTGTCACCTGTTTAGGCCCAGACCATGACGTCCCTCGCCCTCAGTTTTGTGCCTTGTTTAACACCCGAACTGTTCTTTGTCAGGCTATCTTTCTCACTAAATTCTTTCGCTCTCATTCTCCGTATTCTGAAATGGCTTCGGTAAGCCATCTGACTACTGATCTTCCAAACAAAGTAAGGATCAAGACGGAGACAGACCGCATAGGTCCAAAACTGCTGACGACACTTTCGTTAAGCTACTTGCCAGTCTGCCGGTACTCAGTGAGGCGCCTTTGCAGCCTCTGATGCCTGCTTCTATGGATTTGCAGGCCTCTGCTGAGACCCATTCGGAGTCTGGTATGCTGCAAGATGCTTCAACTATGGAACCAGTGGATGTCTCTACCTTGGATGAGTCTAGAGCCACTGTGCAAGCACCGGCTTCTGAGGGTGTATTCTGTCCTACCGATGTTCAAATCAAACAGACTACTTCCTTTTAAGCCAAGACTACCGAGTTTCTTATGCCCAGCGTATGCACTACGCCTAGAAAACTGATGACCAAAGTGCATGCTCAAGCTCCAGTGCCACAAAAACAAATGCTTAGAATGGCCGAAGACCTTATTATGCCTGTTAGGGAGAGCCAGCCTTCCCCTGCTAAGAGACAAAGAATTGAGTTACCTTCTGATTCTACAGACCAGGAGTCCGATAACTCTGACCCTTGTGATTATCAGGACATGCCGTTATCAGCCTATGAGGATTCAGATGTACAGGAATCTATTCCCTCTGCCTCCCCTCCAGAGGATTTTTCTTTTGGTGAAACCTTGCATACTTTAAGAGAGCATTTTCACTGGGAATGCAAAGACTGTCCTCAGTCTAAAAAGAAACTCAGAATTTTTAGAGTTTCCTCAGCACAGGCCTCTAGCTATACCCACTGTCCTGTATGTTATAGATGATTTTATGGAATTCAGTCTTACTCCAGACACATTACCCCTGGCCCCTAGGAAACGTACCTGATTCCCACAATTTTCTTTTCAAGAATCCTACTGCTGATAGAGATAATTTCCCAGGGGACCTAAAGATATTAAGGCTACTACAGCCCACAATCCTACCCCTTTGGATAGGGATTCCAGAGATTTAGACAGATGGGGTAAGAAGGTATATACCTCTGCAACTCTTGCTGTCAGGGCATTGATTTGCCAGTTTCACATGCTGAAGTACCAGCAACACATTATGGAACTAATTAAACAAAAAATGGTATTTCCAGATTTTGCAGAAAATAAAGATTTACAAGAGCTAATGCATTTTCCAAACCAAGTTAGTAAGCATACCTTGCAGTGTGGCTTTGATGCCCTAGAAGCATCTTGCAGGGGTGCAGTCACTGGTTCTGTACTAAGAAGACAAACTTGGCTGAAGGAGCAAACCTTGCCAGATCATGTCAAATCCAAATTACTAGTTGCTCCTTTAAATAAGGACTGCTTGTTTGGCACCAAAGCATAAGAAGTTCTTAAAAGATGGAAGAAAAATCAAAATCTATGCAAACTGTTAAAGAATTCTTACAAGTGCAATCACCTAGATTCAGTAGGCATTTCCCTTCAAAATACTGGTCCTTTCCAGAAAGACCCAGGGGAAACAGACCACCCAGACTACAGTCTCAGGTATGCAGAGATCAAAACAATGGAGTGCCCCCACCCCAAAAGCAGGGAGTGGTAAGCCGCCCCCTATGGAAAAAGTTCACAATGACTTCTCAAATGTACTTCCCAGCCCTGCCCAAGTGCTTGTGCCCCTAGGAGGAAAACTTGCTCTTCATGCAAAAAAATGGATGTTCATCACTCAGGACTGATGGGTCCTCAACATTGTATCCCAGGGGTACAAATTCTACTTCCATTCACTGCCATCCCCAAGCGGGTTTCCAGACCTTCCTCCAAACCAGTGGGCAGAGGCTCAAAAGCAAGTACTTTCCCTGCTCAATATCAGAGCTATTCAGCCTGTTCCATTAGAACAAATGGGTCAGGGTTTCTACTCCTGACTTTTCCTGGTGCCCAGAAAAGAGGACTCTTGGCTGCCCAAACCTGGATCTTTCAATTCTCAACACCTTTCTGATGGTCCCAAAATTCAAGATGCTTACCATGCAACAGCTTCTCCCTATGCTAACCAAGGGTGCCTGGTTAGTCACTCTAGACTTAAAAGAAGCTTATCTGCACATCATCATAAGGGAGTCATGCAGGAAATATCTATGTTTCAGGGCAGGATCTATGCACTATCAAGTTCTCTGCACTTCCCTTTGGCTTATCTACTGCGCCCAGAGTATTCATAAAGTGCCTGGCTCCAGCCATTGCATACTGCAGGCATAGAAATATCCAAATTTACCCATACTTGGATGACTGCCTGATTCAGCAGACAGTCAGGAATTGCTGCTTCAGCACTTGGCATTTGTAAAAAGCTTTCTCACTTCATTGTGGTACACCATCAACAAAAAGAAATCTCAACTGGTACCCAGTCAAAAGATTGTATTCCTAGGAGCAAGCTTGGACACAACTTCCCAGATGTCATTTATCACTTCAGAAAACAGGTCTGTTTGACAGACTACTTCAAACAAATGGCCACCAGAACCCATCTATCTGCAAGAAAAATACTGCAAGCCCTAGGGTTCATAGCCTCGTGTATTCTGCTAATTCCATATGCAAGACTGCATATGAGGAAACTTCAGTGGTACTTAAAAAGTCTTTGGTGCCAGCATTCTCAGGACCTGGAAACAGTCATTCCTATCATACCTTGTCTAAGGGCAAAGTTCCTTTGGTGGGCAGAAGCATGCAACCACAACAAGGGACTGCATTTCACTCAACCCCACGCTGCCCAAACCCTGACAACAGATGCATCAGACTATGCATGGGGGGGCTCACATGGCAGGCAAATGCTTTCAGGGCCACTGGAGCCCAAGCAAATTCTCCTTTACATCAATCAAAAAGAGATGCTAGCTCTACAGAATGCTCTGACAGCTTTCAGATACCTTATCCTTCTAGGACAACTGCTGATAAAAACAGACAACACCACAGTTGTGTGGTACGTAAACAAGCAGGGGGAACCCATTCTTACCCACTCTGCAGGATAGCCATGGCCCTGTGGAACACAGCTTTGAGCAACCAAGTCCATCTACAAGCACAATTCCTGCCAGGCAAACAAAATTCACTGGCAGATGACTTGAGCAGAAATCCCCTAAACCCACATGAGTGGAAATTGGAGCCCAACACCTTCAACCTTCTGATCCAGAGGTGGGGGACACCAGAGGTGGATCTCTGCTTCCCCCGAGAACCACCAGTTAAGCAAATACTGCACCAGGAACCCGCACAGCAGGGCCTTGAAGGTGGATTCCCTATCCTTTCACTGGGAAAACCTTTCAATCTATGCTTTTTCCCCCTCTGCCCCCTCCTCTCTAAAGTACTACTCAAGATAAAACAAGACAGGCCAAGGGCAATTCTGATTGCCCCGGACTGGCCATGCCAGCACTGGTAACCACTCCTGCGCAGCCTGACACCTACACCAAACTCCTACCCTGCTGTCTCAGCAAGAGGGACAGATTTTTCATCCACAATTGCAAACCCTAAACCTTGCGGCCTGGCTTATCCCTTGAATACCCTACCAGCAACCCTCAGCAAACAGGTGCTGGACATCATTCTTGAAGCCAGAAGGACTAGTACTAGGAAATCCTATGCTGAAAAGTGGAAAAGATATTGTTCTTGGATTCAGTCTAAAGGAAAGGACACAGCAGTGCTCTCCTCTAATCATGGATTAGCTAGCAGAGCTACTCCACAGAGGCCTGTCCTTCTCCTCCATTAAGATTCATGGCTCTGCCATTTCGGGTCATTATAATACTTAGCCGCCTCTATTTTCTCATCCTGTCATCAAACAGTTCCTGAGAGGGGCTAACAACTTAAGGCCCGCAAGGAGAGCACCCACCCATGCCTGGGACCTTAACTTTGTACTGGAAAAGCTCACGCTTCCCATTTTGAACCTGCTGCTTCAGCAGAGTTAAAATTCCTCTCTTGGAAAACAGCCTTTCTTTAAGCATAACTTCAGCTAGAAAAGTGTCTGAGTTACAGGCAATAATGGCTGTGGAACCCTTAATTATTTTCCATGCTGACATGGTTTCCCTCGGGACCAACCCGTCCTTTATGCCTAAGGTGGTGCCCAGTGTGGCTCTAAACCAATCCATCCATTTGCCAGCCTTCTTCCCTAACCCTCAGAATAACGGGGAAAGGATCCTGCCCTCTCTGGACATGCACAGACAGCTCAGGTTCTACCTTGATAGGACTAAGCCTTTCAAAAAGTCTGACCAGCTGTTAGTCAGCTTTGCTATAGGGGCAGAGTGTAAGGCCATTTCAAAACAAACCATTTCCAAATGGATAGCGCACTGCATCCATTTCTGCTACAAGCACCATGGAAAACCACCCCCTCGGGGGGTCAGAACACATTCTACTAGGGCTACTTCTACCTCTACAGCATTTCACAGGGGAGTCCCTACCAGGGACATTCTGGAAGCTGCAACCTGGAGTTCTGTTCACACCTTCACCAAGCATTACCACTTAACTATCTTTTCCAAATCCAGGGCTGGATTTGCTACAGCAGTCTTGCAAGGCCTACTAGCCAGCCCTAACACTTCTTGACTGCCTCCACCATCCCTCAACTTTGGGAATCAACCCAAGTTTGATGTCTACAACAGTGAAACACGAAGAATATAGTACAGTTGTGTACACTTACCATAAATGTAGATGTTAGAGTGTATTCACTGTTGCAGTCCTGGTTTCCCTCCCTCCAGCCCCCTGGCTTTCTCTATCTATCTACCTCTCCTCTCTATGGCTGTTCCTAATGGCATTGGTATTTACTTTTTACTGGTGGTGTTCGCCACAATATACTAGCTCCTTTTTTGGGGGCTCACAACATTTGGGGCAAGAAAAACTGATGTAATGGTGTCAGCTGCCTGTTTTATACCCCTGATGACCTGACATCATGGAAGAAGCGACAGCATCCGACGCAGAAGTACGAAGACACTGGTATTTGAGACTATTGAGGGCTACCTGCAGGCAGTAACCCAAGTGTGATGGCTGCAACAGTGAATACACTCAAACATCTATATTTATGTTAAGTGTACATAACTGTGCTGTTCATAGGAGGCTACTAGGCTAATGGCCCCTAAGGCCTTTACAAGCCTAGTCACGTTATACCCATGTTCCCAAATTGACCTTGGTTAGATGGTCGTTATTTGCAGGGTGAGTCTATGATCAGCACGGACTGCCCCTGTCCATGAGGATCATAGGTGCCGTGCCCCCCCAGGTGAATTTACGGTCTGTCATCCAATTGTCTAGGTTGCACTTGAATCAGGTTATTGAGGAACTCTGATCCCCTTTTTTTTAGGGATCAGGTTATCAAAACCTCTGCTAACACAAATTGAAATACCATAACCTTCAGTGATGTCCAAGCAATCTAAAAAAATAATTAGCACTAAAGATTCAGGGCATGATATTTTCAGTCTCATAGGGCAAGATGCAACTCACAGTATGTAGACAGTAATCAAACTCTGTCCAGCAAAGGTGTGTCACATTTGCATCATTAATATTGCAGTGCTCAGTGGGTGAACTCTGGAAGGACTGCCGTATCTTGGCAGTCTTATTTGAAGAAAACCATGTGACTTCCTTACAGCGTGGATCACACAGCCCATTGAAAAAAATGCATCAGGATAAATTGATGTGGCAGACATCTCATGGAACAAAAAAATGCCTTCTTATATAACTTGGTATCTGGTAGGTGACATAGTGAAATCTAGGCTACATTTGTCCTAGAGAATGAGAGTCCTTTATCATCTTCACTCCTGCCTTTGTCTCAGTCTTTGTATTAACCATAGTGCCCTATCCATGGTTCCTACCAAGCAGAAGACTTAGGTTTGCTAGCTGGGGCAAGAGAGTCCAACGCATCAGTCAGAGCTGTGCTGTAAGCCATCAGAAGTGAATCTGGGTCATGTGCACTGACTCCCTCCCACTGTCCAGGTAATAGTTCAGTTTGGGACATATGGTGACCCAGTCAGTGATTTCAAAATCACATCACTGAACCAGTTTAGTATCATGGGATGGCAACTTGGAGAGACCAGGCTTAAGGTATACTGAGAAATGATTTGGCCAGGAAACTTTCCTCCACATGCTTAGTTTCCAGACCAAGATGGAAAAAAAAACAGGTTGAGTGTTCACATTTTGGGTCTCGGCGATAACCACCTGAGTGAAGTTGAAACTCTGCAAAAGATTGAGACGTTCCAATGCAGTGTTGAATGGTCTTGTCACTGACCCAGTCATTAAAGTCAGAGGGCCAACCATCTCAGTAACTTATGCCAAAGTTTGTGAAAATCTGATTTCTTGCAGAAACACCACTGGATAACTGGGTGGAATGTACACCAGGAGGAATCTAAAGTAGATGTACTCAAAAAAAAATGTGACTTTCCAGCTTCAGCTTAGGTTAGCTCTGTAGCTAGTAAAAAGTTGATGGCCCCCTCCCTCAGTGATAATGCTTCTGCACAGAGCTAAAAATCTGAATATTCAGGAGGAATAGACTCATCCAAGGGTAGTCCAAAATGTTCATCAAACCAGGTGTCTGTAGAAGGCTCCATGCTATCCACACTAAGCAAGTTTGATACAACACATGTCTTGTTCTGCACAACTGTAGCAAGGCTTGCATATATGAATATCACTAGATAAAAGTAGGTTCTTTGAAAACTGTTATCACTAAGTGAACTCATCAGTTCTAAATGGTTATAATGCCACAGAAAACCGGAATCTGTGAAGGCCCTTTATCACAAGAGAAGTAGGTCCACACAAGACCAAAGAAATCATGTATGCGAAAAATAAAAACATGAGCTGTTTGTGAGGAAAAAGCTAACCAGAGAGGACTGGCTGGGGCATGATGTGTTAGTCACAGTTTTATCTGATGTACTACAATAAAAATGTTTTCTGTCCATCATTCTGTTAAATACCTTTTAAAGCTACAGAATCAAAAAATGTTGAATTATATGTAACACACAAAAAATAGAAACCTGTCCTTCATTGACAAAAAGATTATTGCCAGTAGCCTTAGTTCTGAACCAAACAAGTGTGTGGAAACTGCTTTTTGCGCTGAGATAACATTGTTTAGTGTATACTGTCGAAGTGTCTGTTTATACACCTATTATATGTTGCTGCATTTTTACATTACTGTTATAAATATAAGAGTGAGTCAGAGAAAATGTCTCTAGTCGGATACCAAAGGCATTAATTTCGGGGCTGTAGTATTTTTTCTCTAGAATAAAACCTACTGTAGTTTGTCAAGGCTTTCCGCAGTGGAGACAAAAATGGCATTGTTTCTACTGACAGTCTCTC
Source organism: Protopterus annectens (assembly GCF_019279795.1). Classification (NCBI taxonomy): domain Eukaryota; kingdom Metazoa; phylum Chordata; order Ceratodontiformes; family Protopteridae; genus Protopterus; species Protopterus annectens. The sequence continues at coordinate 387,617,265 of NC_056740.1, read as the reverse complement.
CTGCCTGATATTTTCACAGCTTGTGCTAAATTAATGGCATATCACTGAATTTGTAACAGTATGATATCGTATATTATGGGATTCTGTTGATGCATTCATTCTTTGGTACCCGCTTAATACATTTCAGCTTTGTAGGAAAGCTCTGCTTATCCAGTCCTCCTGTGGCACAAAGCAAAGAAACCAGTCCTAGATAGGAAACTAGCATATCACAAGATACACCCACACCCATATCCTGCGCGCACCCCCCCACCCCACCCACGAAGGTGTGCACAGAAGTTGCTTAAACACCTTTTGGATAGCTTGAAGGATCACCACTTCACCTGCAGTGTACTTCTGCAGTGTAGAAGGAAAATGGAGCACTGAGCCAAACCTCACACAGATATTGGATAGATATGCAAACTTCATGTAGATGACGTGGGTTTACTATAAGCACCGGAGTCCCAGGCTCTCAAAGACCACTGTCTCGTGGCCAGGGACTCTGGACTGTTGTAGCTTGCATGGGCTGCCACTCTTCCTCAACCCTGACTGCATGTTTGAGTTTGAGCAGTATGTCTGGTAGGATGGGGTGAGAGTATAGCTTACCATTTCATGCAGTGATCATGAGTAGGATTTAGATGTTGGGCAGAGAGTGGGAGCTACAGGGTTAGGGAGTGATTGGGAATTTAGGTTTAAGGAAGTAGAGCAGAGTTTTAGGTTTAAGGAATGGCCAGGGAATTTAGAATTGGGGAGCAGAAGGAGGGGAGTTACTGTTTGGGTTAGGGCGTGGGGAGTTAAAGTCAAGAGTAGGGACCAGGTAGGAGATTGAAGATTAGATTTACAGAAAGGATAAGGCTATGCAGTTAAGTAGGGTCAGACAGTGGGAAGGCTAGGTAATTATGCAGGACTGGACTAGTGGAAATTAGTACAATTGTCATTTAGAACAAGTGCCAGTGAGCATGGTTTGTCATGAGCTATTAGCACACGAGAACTTGTAGTAGACCTATGTGGTACTGTGTCTGGGAGTCAAACTTTAGAATTAAGCTACAGCTCTCAGTAATCAATCTTGCAGGGCACTTACTGCTTAGGAGTAAGGGATCTTAGTTCATTTCCTGGCAGGAAACTGTGGCTCAGCTCAGTTGTGATTCTTCCATTAAAAGAGATTGCATTTCTTTAAGTCTTCTGCTTAGTTACATCACCTTTGAACCGTGCTATTCATGCTGTTATATAAAACTGTTAAAGAATTCAACTATTTTTTGTACAGTTCTGATCCAGGCTTTGAGTGTATTCGAAAGAGCTGTACAGAGCACTTTGTGTAGGTTCATAGGTAGGTACTAGACTATCAACCCTGGGGCCTGTATAAGCCTAGCCAAAAAGGTTTCCTGGCTTTCGCCACCCAAGAAAATTATTTTCCTGTGCCCCTGTTGTGCAGTGCCACAGAAGTGATCCCAGGGGTGAATTTTCTATTTCCCATCCAGTCGTCAAGATTTTTCTTAGAGGGCCAATGAGGAGCTTTGCTTGACATGAATTGGTAGTTTGTTACAGAGTAAGGTAAGTCTCTAGGACAGAAATGTATCCCTCCAGCATATTCTGTTTATTGTGGTGACAAGGTCTAGGTCCCTGGAGCGTGTGGTAGGATTTCAAGTGTAGCATGTCCAACAGCTCAGGGTTTGACACAGCTTTGTATGTTAGGCAGAGATCTCCTCTATGCAGGCGATATGCGACTGGGTAGAGCTGGTGTTTTTTAAGAAGGTCTGTGTATGGCATCTCTTTGAGGCCAGTAATCCTCTTAGTGAGGTATTTCTGTGGCCTTTCCAATTGTTGTAGGTGTCTTGTGCGATACATGCCAAATGGGGCATTGTACTCTATAATGGGTCTGATGAGGGATGAGTAGAGAGAAGCAATGACCTCCTTTTTTCTAGAGGAGAACTCTTTTGTGATGAGGTGTGCCATGTAGAAGGATTTCCTGACTACTGTGGCGATGGGGTTATCAAAGGAGAGACTACTGTCCACCTGTGTCCCGAGGTTTCTTATCACACATTCAATGTTTAGTGAGCTACCACCTATATGGTAGTTCATGGGTACAGAGTTTTTCCCAAAGGGGATGACAGTGCATTTCTTGGCATTGAGCTTGAGGCCATGACTTTGACACCAAGCATCTATCTCTCTGAGGCCCTTTTGTAGAATGTCTACATCATTAGGTGATTCTATTATGACTCCCAGTTTGCAGTCATCTGTGAACTTTGTTAGCCAAAGACCATCTGAGTTGGCCTGCACTTCAGAGAAGTAGATGCCAAACAGGAGAGGACCCAGGACCGGAACCCTGTGGTACTCCACTTTTCACTGGTCTGAAGTCGGACGTGGAGTCTACTACTTTTACTGTGTGGGGTCTGTCAGTGAGCCAGTTGGCCACCCATCTTGTGACATAGGAATTTGTGCCCAGTTTAGTGAGTTTATATATAATTCCAGAGTGGGTGATTTTATTGAAAGCCTTGGCGAGGTCAAGATAGGCTGTGTGCATAACCTTGCCCTCATCTGCGGTGACTGCTTCATAGAAGTCAGTCCAGTTTAGTAGACATGATCTACCTTTTACAAACCCAAAGTGAGTGGGGTCCAGGGTTTGGAGATTACCTATGGCTTTGTTTATAAGCTCCAAGATGATACTTTCCATGTCCTTGCAGACCAGGCTCATCAGGCTAATGGGCAGTAGTTTCCATGGTCCGTGGTGGCACCCTCTTTGTGGAGTAGGATAACCATCGCTGTGTGCCCATTCAGTAGGCACATAGCCTGAGGTGAGGCTATGGTTGAACATGGTACTTAGGTGGGGTGCCAGTTCTGTAATTTGTGCATTACACAGCCTGGGATGTTGTCGGGTCCCATGGAGTGTGTGTTCTTGGCTTTGGAGAGTGTGGTCTTTACTTGTTCATCCGTGATTACAGGGGCTTTGCATTCTTCTGGTATAAAGATGGGCCCTTTGGAGGGTGAGAGTGGGGTAAAGTTAGCACTGAACATATCTGTCAGGATAAGATGTTGGCAATATCAGTTGGTTCTGTATATTTAGTGCCATTTTGCTTTAGCTCAGAGCAGATTTGAGTGTTGCCATTGAGATTCTTGACATAGCTGTAATGCTTTGTGGTTGTCTTTGGAATCCGTGGCAGTTTTATTTTCATAACTGGCTTTGGAAGATTTTATGAGGGATCTCAGCTTCTTGCTGAGGCTGACCAGGGAGTTACTCCAACCTTGGGATATTACTCTTTTTTTGCAACCGCTTCTTCCTTCTGTTGTTGTGTTTGTTTATGGCAGGGGACCACCAGATTGGCTTCCTTTTTTTGGAGGATAGGGTCGTGGTTATACGTAGGAGAAAAGAATGTGCTACTTAAATCTGTTTTGTGTCTAGGTTTTTTAGTGGTTATGAATGTTGTTTGCTAGTCTCTATTGTCGGCTTCCTTATATTCCTTTATTTTCTTTTCATAAAGTAAAGAAAATGATGCTGGTTTAAGTACTATATTCAACAACTCCTTGTTGAGAATGAACATTAACAGAACAGTAAAGAATTACGGTTTGTGATCTGTAGAAGTCTTTGTAGTAGGCTACTAATATGGGCCAGATGTCCTTCATGGATGCATCTGCAGTCATAACAACTGGGTTGTCCTGTCGTCAGGCAGCCCTTCAGTCGGCCGGATTCCAAAGTCCGGGTCCGGCTTCGGCTGATGTCGCACTTCACCCGACGTCATCTCTGTTGGTCTTCGGGTATAAAGGCATCAGCCGACGCCATTTTCCTCAGTGTTTCTTGCCCCAGATGCCAGTAGCCCTCTTGAAGGCTAAAATTTGGATAAATGCCAATGTTTCCAAAAAGATAGAGGTAAACACACAAATAAGCATGTATGTACATATATACAAACAAATACACCATGAAAGACTCCCCCCCATCAGCTAGCTATTAGGAGGGTAAACACCCTAGGAGTACCACAGAGGGGAAGGAGGGAGGGTAATCCTGACTGCAGATGCTATCCAGTTCGGACATCTACATTTATGGTAGGTACAAAACTGTACTATGTCCTTCATGGATGCATCTGCAGTCATAACAACTGGGTAGAATACCATAGCCAACTAGGGGAGGAGGATAAAAGTAGATTATGGTGTGTTTAGGATCCCTTGCAGTACAGCAGTGGCAAACCCTGCTCGGGATCTGGAATATAGAGGCAAATTATAATGCTTAGAACACACCACTGACAAGTAAAAAACAGGTACGGATCTCGAGGCGAACGACTAATGAGCAACAATGGACAGCCATAACATCTAGTAAGTCGAACCCTTTATTGGCTCTGGACCTGAAAGTAGCTGCTTCTACAGTAAAAGACAATGATATTTCTAACATTGAACTCTTTGAATCTAGTATGAAAATACTAGAAAATGATTTATATAAACTACAGAGAATGGCTTGGCAACGCAAGCATTTAGAGGCTTGTCTTCATTATAAACTCATACCGAGAGGTATGCGTATACTAGTTATGCCTACCTATGGCGATACGCATCCCCTGCTTCTGAAAAAGTGGCAGGATATTAACATTGAAACCAGCTACAAATATATGAAACTGTTATTAGAGTACTTTGAACCAATTGAAACTGAACTGATATCTAAGGTTACTGATCTCCATTCAGACCTTAAGAAAAATTTTTGTCATCCATCTTGTTCCCTGAAGTTAGATAATCTATACTATCAAGTAAACACATATGCGTTGAAGCTGCAACAAATAAAAACTAAAAAACTCCAACGTGACTTCAAGGATTTTTCTACTGGCAATGTGTTCGTTTGGCCGAGAACTTTTGATACTCAGCATTCGGCTGAGAGACCAGCTTTGAACTTGGCGCCGCTAGATCGTACATTAACAGCATCGGATGCCATTGGTTCAAGAGCACCTGAATCTGGCGCTGGTGCTGATACGTCGCATGATTCTTTCACTACGCCACCAGAGACATTTGCTTCGGCTGCTAGCGTTTCGCTTGTTTCAACGCCACTACCGAACCAGGAAGCAAATAATGCAGCACAAGCCTTAAGAACCACTACGGGAGCCATTAATAAAAGGAATAATTATGAGAATAACCCTTTTTTACCCTTGCCGATCAAGAAACAAACCTTTCCCAAAGGAAGAAGAAACAGCTGGGAGAGCAGGAAACGCAAATCATCAGGCGAGATGAACACTCATCAGTCGAGAAGGCAGAGACAGTAAGCAACCTCTTTTTTAATCTATCTGACTATGCTTTGACCACAAGTGACATTGAATTATTAAATAATGGTCTCTCATTTGTTCCCTCAAGAGGAAGCATACTGTTAGATTTATTAATTGACTTACGTTCCTTTGCCCGAGCGGTTAGTTTGAAACTGCTCTTTAATAAAGACAGCAACAATCCTACACTTAATACGGGCAGTACTTCAGCTTATAAGAAGAAAAGTTCATTTACACCTGCCATGCCTACTCATGTAGAATCGTTTGTGAAACTGTGTGAAGCAGACTTTTATAATTATTTTAATAATGATATTAAACATTGCGCCTTCTTTAACATGTCAAGAAACAATATACAATCTTTGCAAGCTTTAAGACATGATGCTTCACTTACTTTTAGACCAGTTGATAAAGGAGGAGGCTTAGCCATTTTTAACACAGCAGATTATAACAGTTTTATGTTTAACATGTTGGAAGCTGATACAACTTATGTTTTGATAGATCAAGTCAAACTTGGTCTTATTATTAAGAATATTAGAGAAGATATGTATGATATGCTTATGTGTGGTCAGATAACTGAGAGTTTATTTAATTATTTCCATGTTGAGCATCCGGTAATACCAGTCATTAAAGGCCTACCGAAAATGCACAAGGGGATTTACCCACCACCCATGAGACCGATAGTATCTGGTGCTAAATGGGTTACCGAAAATATTTCGGTAACCCTTCAAGAGGGCTACTGGCATCTGGGGCAAGAAACACTGAGGAAAATGGCGTCGGCTGATGCCTTTATACCCGAAGACCAACAGAGATGACGTCGGGTGAAGTGCGACATCAGCCGAAGCCGGACCCGGACTTTGGAATCCGGCCGACTGAAGGGCTGCCTGACGACAGGACAACCCAGTTGTTATGACTGCAGATGCTATCCAGTTCGGACATCTACATTTATGGTAGGTACAAAACTGTACTTTGTGTAGGGCCATGATAATGCTTGGAGGGAGTGACAGACCTGGAAGTGATCCTGAGACATGTGTAATGGCTCAAAAGGCTGCTTGATAGTATTTGTTGCTGTTGCACAGAAGCATGCAGTTGTAGAAGAAAAGCATAGTGGTCTCCATTGTGACGTGGATTGCATTACTTTTGCCTGTGGGAGGGGTTAAACCATAAATAGCAAGCCCTTGCATTTTGTTCAGATGACAGCTCCTGTGATTGAATCTTGCCCAAGGAGAAATAAATAGGCTGGTCAGAAAAAAAACAGCTTGATGCTTTGCAAGCAGCATGGAAGAATACATTCCACAGAACTGAATAGAACACTACCCATGATTTGTATTATTAAAAAGCATTTGCAAACCTTGCAAATCAGGCATTAGACAATTTGTGCAGTTACTACAGCCCACTGAAGCTAGGTAGAAACAGCAATTCATATCCTAGAGGGGGGGGGGGGGATAAAATGGCTAAAAATGTGATCTGGTTTATCTGATAATTTGAAGTATATTGTACTGTAGGTTAAAGAGCAAATCTGATAATGGTATTGAAGAGAGTTCCATAATCCCACAGTACAAGAGAGTAAATTTGTTATATTATATTCAGCAATGTATTCTATACTTTTGTATACACACACACACACACACACACACACACACACACACACACACACACTTTTTATATGGAAGACCCATAGAGTGATTTTTTTTGCATGGCAGTACTTGGTAAAATAATTACTTTATACAGTTCATCTTCAAATTGACAAACCTTGATAGTGGAATAACTTTTTACTCTTATGAAATGAAGAGGTGTCGGGGGGGGGGGGGGGAGTCAGGGTTTTTCATTTCAGGGTTTTACGGGCAAAATAAATAACTTTTACAGTATACAGACTGCAAGAATGTCTTTGTTTGGTGGATGTGTAGAGTGCCATTTTGGCAGTACTGTCTGAATAGGTTGGTGAGGAGTGAGGGTCAGTGGATGGATGTAGCCTTGTGTATTGCATGATTGGATAGAGGAGATGATGTAGATGAAATGTCACTGCATTCTTCATTTTCGTCAGGACAGAAAATAATTAGAAGTGTACAAAAGAGCATGTCTGCATGAATACTGCTGCCTTTTATCTTGTCCGTTAACAGTGTTTGTAAAACAGCATAGTGCCCAGGTATCCTTAGCTCTTTGTTATGGACTGTGTTCCAGGAGCAAGCTAGCAAGCTAAGCTAGCCTTTGCTAACTTTTCATCTCTGGCAATTTGCACTACTTTGAAGATTAGTTTGTCAAGCTGTTGCTCTCGCTACCAAGACACACACACACACACACACACACACACACACACACACACACACACACACACACACACACACACACACACACACAAGAAAATAGTTGCAGGTTATCAGATTTTCCACATTTAGTGCTTATAAACCTAAACACTATACAACATGCAGAATAAATGTAAACAACACATTTGGAAACAAAAATGTATGTGTGTGTGAGTGTATGTATAATAGTCAATTTGTTTACCTCACGGATACAAGGTACAGGGTTTGATTCTCACCTTTGAAGGGAAACTAGGCTTAAAATGCTTTGCAAGTTGCACTTACCTATGAACTTGATGCACCTTTTCACAAACCATCTCCAAAGTCATGCTGCCTCACAAGTACAGACGTACTTGTGCTTTCAGCATAACCAGGAGCTCCCTTTAGAGTGGGAAGTTGGCATAATGGTTAAGGTCTTTACATTACAGACACGAGGCACAGGGTTTGATTTCCACATGAGGCAATCGGCTAGGCTTAAAATGGCTCCCAAAGGCAGTTAGCCTAGTATCAATCCATGAACCTATGAACAGATGTATACAGACATACATAAACACACACATATATATTGTGTGTGTATATGTATATATGTGTATATATATATATATATATATATATATATATATATATATATATATATATATACATACACATACACACACACATATATGTAGATGTGTATGTGTACAGAAATACAATTTTAGAAAATCAGTAAAATGTGACCAAGCTATTACAATTATACAGTTAGTAAACATCTTGTTAGACAAGCATGTAATGAGGATGTATGAGGCTGTAGAAACTTTGCAAAGTCATATTTATTCAAGGCACTGCCTAAAACAAAACCTCAGACTTAAAGCTTGGAAGGTAAGTGATTTGCAAACATTATTGTCTGGTAGGTGAAAGATGTTTCCTAGAGTAACTTTGGAATTCTGGTCAGCCTCCAGTAACTGGAAATTATAAAATATGGTGGCCAGGTACTTCATACCTAGGAAAAGTCCTGGTTTTACAGGGATGTACAAGGAAGCTCTAGGATTTTAAAGGACAGATGCATTCTAATCATATGTATTTATCGGAGTACCTTTTCCTCCATACACAATGATTTATTGTTATGCCACCACATAAAAAATAGTTCCATTGTTTGGCATTTTGTTTTTGCTATGTAGCTTTATCAGAGCATGAAATGTTGATTCATCTATCCATTCATTTTCTGATTTTAATTTTTTTTTTGGATAACCAAGTCAACACAATCATGCTAATATACCTAGTTCAAAAATCTATGAACCTATGAAAGCATTTGATTTAATAATTGATTAAAACCAACTAAATTGCACTTAAATTCTTAACGCAGCACTCAATAACATATATAAAACTGCTGAGAAAACTGAACAAACTTGATTAAAACTTTCTAATAGTAAGTTTCCTATATTTTAAAAAACATTTAATATTAACGACTTCGTTTTAAGCCGGGCTTTTTATCAGCTCCCAATTTAATCTGCCAAGCAGTTTCTTTTTGTTCCACAAAATTTGTATGACCCCCCCACCCCCGGATCAACAGGCGGTACTTCTAAAATAGAGAATAAAAAATGTTTGTATTTGTCGGGAGAAATTATTTGACATACATGAAAAGCAACAAGGGGGGGAAACATAGTGATTATGACAGTGGAACAATATAATGTTGCTATTTGTGAGCTACTTAGTAACCCTGATGAATATATTGAAGTTAATGAGAGAAATCCATCATAGTTTTCATTATATTTGATTAGAGTGTTCTTATATGATACACTCATGAGTCAAAGTTGGGATTTCAATACATATAATTTTTCTTTGGTTGAAAAAACGAAGGTTGGAATACTCTAAGGTATTCCTAAAATTCATAAGTCTCTTGACAATCTTCCTTTTAGGCCGATAGTTTTGGCACCTCATTCAGCTACAGAGGGTTTAGCTTTGCTTATAGACTCTTTTTTTTAAATCCTGTGGTACAGAGGTTAGGGTCCTATTTGAAGGACTCCTGTAACTTCCTAGATAAATTTAGGGAGTTTGTTTCTATGTTTTCCTATACCAGTGACAGGCACATCATTCTCACAGTAGATGTAGTTTCACTGCTTACCTGCATTCCAGTTAGGGAATTCCTTTCTTTTCATTCTAATTTTGGGTCTAAACAAGTTGATTTGGTGTGTAGTTTACTAGAGATAATGTTAGAGCATAATTTTTTTTTTACCTTTAACGGGCATTTTTTTAGACAATGTAAGGGGGTAGCAATGGGGGTCCTCTGCTGCCCCATCATACACAAATATTGTCATGGTGTGGTGGGAGGTTAACATACTCTTGAGTTTGAAATCATCATACAATGTAGCTTTTTATGCAAGGTTTGTAGATGATTTGATTTTTGTCATAGAAGGTAATAATGATGTTTGTGAACAGTTTCTCCATGACCTAAATTCAAGATGTGGTTTCTTGCAATTTATCAAGTTAATTTTCTTGATGTAAGTCTTATTTGGAATGAAACATCTGGGTATTTTGATAGTAAGATTTTTAGAAAGGATACCGTTACTAATGGTTACTTACATTTCAAAAGTAACCACCCCTTCTTTATCAAAAAGAACATACCCAAAGGACAGTATATCCAGGCTTGCTGGATGACCACCTCCCCTTCGGATTTGCAAGAGTTTTACGGAATCATGTCTATGTTTTCAGATAGGGGGTATGATTGGGGTTATCTTGATACCTTGTAAGCTGATAAGAGATGAGTCTATCCTGCTGTACTTAAACATCCTTTTGTCAGCAAACAAGTTGATAGAACCAATAGACCAGTTAATAGTACTATGTGTAATCTGGATACGACAGTGGACTGTAAAGGTATAAGGGAAATTGTCCAGAAAAATTGGAAGATTGTGGAGGGCAACAGTGAGCTCTTTAATGTTTTAGGTTCTAAACCTAATTTTGTGTATAGAAACACCAATTGTCTTAAAAATGTTCTTGAAAGAAGTAGTGGTAAGAAAAATATGTTTACTGAGAGTGTTAAAATGGGGATGTTCAAATGCGGCCATTGTAATTTCTGTAGGTTGATTTCAGAGGGACCGTATGTCTTTCTGTCACATTTGAAATTTACTGTCCAAGTCCCTGGTCATTTTTCTTGTAGAATTAGGGGGGTAGTGTACATCGGGTTATGCAGTGGCTGTGATGTATATTATTATGTAGGGATGACCACTCGCACTTTAATGGAGCGTATTAGAGAACATGTATATAGTATTAAGAACAAAGACTCCAATAATGCTTTGTATAAAGACACTATGGAATGTACCAAATATAAAACATTTTTGTTCTCTATTTAAGAAGTACCTGTTGATCCCAGAGGGGGGGTTTATAAAAATTTTGTGGAACAAAAAGAAACTGTTTGGCAGATTAAATTGGGAGCTGATAAAAAGCCCGGCTTAAACGATGCCATTAATACTAAATGTTTTTTTTAAGTATAGGAAATGAACTATTCAGAAGTTTTAATCAAGTTTATTCAGTTTTCTCAGCAGTTTTATATGTTATGAGTGCTGCTTTAAGAATTTAAGTGCAATTTAGTTGGTTTTAATCAATTATTCAATCAAATGCTTTAATTGGTTCATAGATTTTTGAACTAGGTATATTAACATGATTGTGCTGACTTGGTTTTTATTGTTCTGAAGTCCTGTTGAGACGAAAGCGTGGAATAAAGTTTTTTTATATGCTAAAGCTACCTTCTTTCCAGTCTTCATTGACCATCAGTACCTTTGTCTGGACCTTGGTTTCACGCTTCATCAGTTTTAACCCACTTTATTCTTTACAAAGGCACACAATTCTAGATCCTATCTCAGCAGTCATTGGGCACAAGACTTTATAGCTTGTTAATTTGGAGGAAAGCTCATACATTTTGCAGAAGATTTTCTGACTTTTTCATTATATTAGCATACTGTATTTTGGACTTTTTAACTTTAGGAAAATGCTATATGTGACATTATTCCTTTCATTCCTATTAGGTTCACAAACATTTTGAGTCTCAGGGGTTTCAAATTTCTCTTTAATATTAGTCACAGATGAGAAAACAACTCTGAGTTTCATTTAACCTGACGCTGCTGGCTGACAAGTGGACATTCTGCAGTTAATTCTTAAACTTCACAGAAAGCAATGCACTTTAGATATACACACACACACACACACACACATATATATATATATCTATATATATCTATATATAATATATATTTATATATATTTTATATATATATATATATATATTATATATTTTTTATATATATATAAAATATATATATATATTATATATTTTATATATATAATATATATATATATATATATATATATATATATATATATATATATATATATATATATATATATATATATATATATATATATATATATGGGTTACCTTTAGTTATTCGACAGCCCACTCCATCGAAACCAACTTAACTGACACGGCAGAACATTAACAACGGGAGAGCCGACGTTCCCCACATGGTAAGTACTGACTGACTGTGAAATTGAATCTGCACATATTTGTGTTCACCTTTAAAGCTTTATTTCTTTAGCAGACTTGCAAGATTGCCTCTTACACACATTATTTCACTGTCATTCTGTATCAAAATATCTTTCTTCTGCTAAGAGAATTTTGCATCCTGCAAAAAAATATTTTTCTGTATGGACAGTATATAGACTGACATTTCTTGGTGTCTCTAGGTAAGATGGTAAAACCATGTATACCATTGAGCTGCAGCCAGTGCTACTGATAAAGGAAGAGGACGCTTCATATGTAAATGTAGTTCAGGCTTTTTAAAGCCATTTTATCTGAATAGGTATGGCTTTCTTACCCATGTGCAGCTGGTCCTCTGTAGAAAAAAAGTAAGCATTTAAACATACTGCCACTGTTCTTTTCAGTGACGACTAAGTCATACTGATAGGATATTTTTTCTAGATCAGCAGCTTGGGCTGTCTCCTATTAGTCCTACAACCATTTAACTTCCCATACTGAACTAGGACAAAAGTGTACTCAAGGCATTTATAGCTGCTGACTGTGTAGTTATATTAGAAACACATACCTAGCAGTTGGTTAATGAAACTGATTCAGAAACACACCTGTCTTGGGTCTGTCCTGCTCCATTCACCTTCACTCCACTCCCCTACCCCCTGTTCCAACCTCACGTACTCTGCATTTCTTATCCATCTCCACCTACCTAATCGTACTAAGCCAATCAACTTTACTCTTGTGCAACACTCTTCCTTTGTTACCTAACACTCATGCTATCTAGTCAGCTTCTCTAATTAGCACTGTCCTTTCTCCTCCCTACTACACCTTTCATCCTCTTGTTATTGAAATCTCTACCAAACTGCATTCTAGAGCGTACTTTTCAATTACAGAGTACCATACCTTCTTATCTTACATTATCTCTCTTGTCCCACTGTTGCTCTTCCCATAATGAACATACAAGCTTGTATGTGCATTACTATTATTTCTCTTTCTGTCATTATTGTGGCACCTTACATCCCATCTCTCACCATGTCCATCCAGTTTTATTTCTCCCAGGAGCACACAGAAACCACAAGAAAACTGCACTTTCCATCAGAACATCATATCACCACATCCCTATCAGTACAAAAACACCACCATGTTTAAAATTAGATACCTGAATTACTACCCCATTCTCAAAAACCTATGCATAATAAATAAGCATAAATTTAAATGGCTATTCTTAAATCATTTCCTAGAACTACTGAACCTTAATGGCAAGATACCTGAATTACTACCCCATTCTCAAAAACCTCTTTATAATAAATAAGCATAAATTCAAATGGCTATTCTTAAATCATTTCCTAGAACTACTGAACCTTAGTGGCAAAATCAATCTAGTCAGATCCTAAGATCAAACCACAAAACTCCAACAGCTCACCAGAATTATCCAGTTTCTCTTCCTTCACCTCCCTTAATAGAGTATCTAGTTTACTGTTCTTAAACATAAATGCACAAAGCATCCGTAACAAATTTGCTGACTTCCACGCATGTATTGCCCTCTCTTCTGCTGACTTTCTAACAGTAACTGAAACTGATCTCAAACATGATATGAAATCCTGCCCCACCCCGGGTTACAATGTCATTGGGCTTGACAGAGTAAATAAAGCGGAGGTGATGTGGCGATCACATATAAAAACACTTTTGACTTCACTTTTCATTCACTTATTTCCCCAAATTTGGCAATTCTGAAGTACTGATATAAATTTTAAAAACAGATAAACATAAAATAATGTGCATACTAGCTTTGTATATACTTCCATATAACACAATACCCAAGCATCAGAAGATTTTGCCTGCTGGACAAATTACAATGTCCCCATGAAACCGTTATTCTGGGCAATCTAAACATTGATTGGCAAGTTACTAACTCCGACTCCCCTATAGACTGTAAATCTGTACAGTTTCACTCAGCTAATCACTTTCTCCATTAGACTCAACAAAAGTAGTAACAAACTTCTACACTAGTCTGGATCCTCTCCTCTCAGCCAAACCTCTTGTTGCCTGTCATTTATAATTAGTGATTATCTTCCAGCCTTTATAGTATGAAACCATAGTAGTATAAACAAAACAATTCTCTGCAACCAAATATGCAGTCTTACTCATTTAACAAGGACACTTTTATCTTCCACCTATCCCTCATCATTTGGACAAAATTTAAGACTTTGCTTGTAGATGAAGCAGTCACTTACTTCAGTACTTTTCTCAACAGTCTTACTCCCATTCATACAAAAAGAATTAAATCAAACCCTGCACCTTGGTTAACTGAACAGACCAAACAATTTGATTCATAAAGAGAAAGCCTGGAAAGAATGACACTGCAGAAAAACACAAACTAGCTTACGAATTTCTCGAAATTGTGCTAGAAAGCAAATTTAAATCTGATGAACAGTCCTATTATTCCAGTCTCCAGCATAAATATAAAAAAAATACAAAACCATTCTGGACCACTGTAAATAATGTACTCCACCCGTGCCACACTACTACATCTCTGCCAAGCAAAAGCTGCACTGCTGATAGTATTGCTACTCCGTTCAGTAACCACTTTGTGGAAACAGTACATAGTTTACTTAAAAATAATCCTGCTACTCCCTTCAGCCTACCAGTCTATACTGAAAACATTTCTGCTTTCAGGTTTCAACCTGTCCCAATGGCTATCATTACAAGATATCTTCAAAACCTGAAACCTACCACTTTAGCCATTATTAATCTACCAGGTGAATATATGAAAATGACAGCAGATGCCCTTACTTACCCAATTTTTATCTTCATAATCTGATCAGTAACAGAGAACTATGTCCTCTCACTTTGGAATAAAAAAAAAACATCATTCCATGCACAAAAGTGGAAATTCCACTGAATTTTCACACTGTTGACCTATAGCTATCAACTTCTCAATTTAATGTTCTTAAAATGTATCTATTATGAGCTTCTCAACTACCTAAGCAACAATAATCTTTCTCAAACTCAACATGGTTTCTGTCCCTACCATAGTTCAAACACTGTCAGTCAGTTTCACTATCACCATAAACTGTCACAGAAATGCAGGTAACCTTCTTCCTTCTCTTTTCTTAGACCTGTCTAAAGCCTTTGGCACAGTTTGTTTAAAAATTTCTAACTAAAAACCCTTCCTTAGGACTTGATCAGTTATTCGTCTTACTGTTTTTAGAGCTATCTATTAAATATGCAAAAAGCTGTAAAGTGGTATAACAAATGCTCAACATTCTTCCAGTCTCTGTTAGTGTTCCTCAAGGATCAGACCTAGGATCATTACTGTTTAACATCTTGTAAATTATCTCCACACTGGAATAAAGCATGCCAACATAGTGCAGTACGAAGATGTCTTTACCCTTATCTGCTCAGCTGCTAACATACTATACTTTTAGCAGGTCGCACAAGAGTGTTCCTTGTATATCGAATCATGGTTATACACCTCAAACCTAATTCTAAATGCAGAAAAACCAAGATAATTCTGTTCTTACTAAACAGTATCAAAACTGAAAACAAAACTTTAACATTACATTTCAGAACTTCACAGTTAAGGCTTCTATACACAACAGATACCGAAAGCTAAAATTCAAAGTGGAAAGAGAGAATGATAAAACTGTAGAGAAGCTCAAGAAACTTGAAGGGACAGGGATTTTGGGTGCAGATCTTTAAGGAGAATAACAATAACCACAGAAAATATTATATTTGTAAAGTAGCAGAAAGTAAACCAACATGGGAAGTGAGAAAGGAGATTCTGCTGATAGGGATGATTGCAATTAAGGGTATAGAGAATAGGCGGGGGGGGGGGGCTGAAAGTTACTGAAGAAAACTGGCAAAGGAACTTAGATATTGGGAGCAAATAATTTGAGAGGGAAAGGTAATAGAATGGGAAGAGGCCAAGAATTCATTTGGACTGCAGGCTAGAGATTGCCTTCACTGTCGAGGAATGTCAGTGTGTAGCAGGCAAAGAGAATGAAATAGGGAAACCTAAGTGGAAGACCAGAACTGGAAGAGTTTTTAGGAGACTCTAGAACAAAAGCTGCTGTTAATAACTATTACGGTATATAAAATAAAAATAAAGTATTGCAAGATAGCTATAAGAATTAATCAGAGGAGGTTAGGAAGCATTGGGAAGCGAGACTGGATAAGCAATTCACAAAGAAACAATGGGGAGATATATGTATGGCTCCCAATTGTGCAGCAAAGTCTAGAAGATTTAGGATATTTGCTTGGAAGCGTTTGCATAGGTATTTTTATACCCCCAAGCAGACTCCAAAGAATTTTTCCTTGGGTGGATTGCAAATGTTGGAGATGTAATGGGGAAGAAAGAGGTAATTGGGAATATATTTGTGTGTGTAATGAGTTGACAGACTTTAAAAAAAATACTTGCAGACTAC
This sequence comes from Protopterus annectens, assembly GCF_019279795.1. Lineage (NCBI taxonomy): Eukaryota > Metazoa > Chordata > Ceratodontiformes > Protopteridae > Protopterus > Protopterus annectens. The sequence continues at coordinate 387,600,833 of NC_056740.1, read as the reverse complement.
TTTATTAGAAATACTGGGTGAGCAAATTTGTGTAACTAAGGAAATGTAGCTTTGGTACAGAATCGAAATTGCTTAGACAGAGTAAGGCCTTGCTGAGTTTAATTCTGGTGGCTGCCAAAAAAAATACTTGAAAATGAAAATCAAAGTCTAAATCAACTGTACTAGAAGTAGTGAATATAGTAACCAAGATAAAACGTGGAAGTAGGATTTTTAGAAAAGGTAGGAGCAAATTGCATAGAAAAAATGTGAATTGTGGGAACAGTGCATGCAGAATAATTTTTTTGAGGTGTAATTAGTTTTAAGGGAAGGCAAGAATTGAATGAGCTATGTAATGTTTGATTGACGATGACTGGATAGATTATAAGTGATGTATAATGTTTGCAACTGAAAATATATGTAAATATGGTATGTTTTCATTTTTGATTGCCAGTGTCATAACTGGTAATTTAATAAAGATGTTTCTTGTTTAAAAAAAAAAATAGCACTACAATAGAAATAGTGTCACTAAATTGCTGGGTGTTACTATTGATGAAAACCTAAAATCTGAGCATTATATTCTGCAAACCATTAAAAAACGCACCAAAAACTTTGTGCGTTTTATCGAGCTAGTCCATATCTCTGAGTCTGCTAGGAAAACCATAGTTTCATCCTTTCTTCTCCCATCACTTCTTTATGAAACTGCCATTCTTACTAACCTGTTCTCTACAGACCCAAAGAAACTGGACGCATGCTATAACACAATAGCTAAAATTTACAACTAACCTAACATCCTGAACACATCAGTATGCTGCCCTTAAGCAGTTAACTCTGGATTGATATTCCACAATAGCTGTCCTGCACACAGCCTAATTTATAAACCCTAAAATTTTTCTCCTTTAAACAACATTTTCCAGCATTACTCACCTATGAGGGGACTGCACTCGAGGAAATAAATGTCTCCTAATTTCTAGTGGATTTAAAACCCTTGCTGGGGACTCATTTTACACAAGTTATATTACTAAACTGTGGAACATTCTACCAGTTGAACTGTAACAAATAGAAAAACTGAAATCCTTTAAAGCCAAAATCAAATAGTACTTCAACTCTTGGTTGTGCTCCTGCTCTGCACCAGGATAATCGTACCATATCATCAATCTACCTGTATATTCGTATGACCATTCTCTTTTTCTAGTTGTATATAGTCAACATGTGAATGTCTGCACACTGTTTTTATTTACATTATATAATGTGTATGTTTGATTCTTTTTTCTTTTTTGGCATACCTATGTATGCTTTTTGAAACTTTTCGTATTTCTCAAATCTACTTTGGTCAGTTTAAAAACTGTAATCACATGCTGTTTTTAGTGTTTTATGTTTTAATATGAATCGCAGGCTATGTTTCTCTTGATTTGTTTTAATATGTAAACATGGATCTTTTGAGCCTCTGCTGAAAACGGGTTCTGCTCAGTTGGACTATCTCGTTCAACAAATGGAAATAAATAAATATTAACATATTTACATAACTAAACGTGACAGAAAGAAGGAAGCAGAGAAGCTATGATGTGGAGAACCTGGGTTAAGCTAGCATTAAGGTCTAGAAAGGAAATGGCATATGAGTAGATTCTAGATGGCGGCATCTGTCTGTGAGATAGAATAGTATGGTGGAAATGAAAGAGATGACAGATTGAGAGATACTAATCTGAGTGGATGAGCAAAGGCAGTTATGGTTGTAGAGAAAGTGAGTTTTCAGTTTGATTTTAAATTGGTATGTATTCAAGATTTCATGCAATGATGAGGGAAGGAAGTTCCGCACTTTCATTACTTGTATGGAGGACATTGCATCACCGTAAGGGTTGTTAGTTTGAGTTGTATTTGATAGGAATCTGTCAGAAGATCTCAGTTTATAAGCTGTTGATACCATGACATGACTGGAGTTAGAGCAGGGAATGAATCAGGAGAAGTTTGGATTTTGTAAGCTTGTTTTTGGTGCAGTAGTTAAGGAAGTTTTTTAATTGAAGCCAGTTCATTTGTTTGCTATACAGTGGAGGGTTATAGTGGGAAGGTTCACAACTGTTCTGTTATAGGCATGTTTAAGTTTAGAAAGCTGGGATGAATGAAGGTTGGTGAAATTTGGTAGGAGGAGGGCACAGAGGTTATGTGTTCTCTAGCAGAGTCAGAGAGAAAGGGTTTGGCTCTGTAGTGTTTGCCTAGTTTTGGATGATTTTTTTTAAATAACTTGTTCAAGATGGGAGTCAAGTTTGAGATTTTTTGCATTGAGACCGACTAATTTAGTATGAGAGACATTTAATGGAGGAGGAAAAAGTAAAAAGCAGACCTGGAAATTATGTTAGTTTTTGGAGGGAAAGAGCATGTATTTGGTCTATTTAGCATTTAGAGCCATGGGAGTCTTTAAACTAGGTTGCCAAAGATGAAGATGTGAATTTAGTGTTGGATTTTAGCTCTGAGTGTTTTTGCAGCACAGATGATGCTAGTCCTCTGCATATTGAATGAAGGAAGAGTTACCAGAGAGAAGAGGTCTTGGATAAAAATGTTAAATAGTACAGGACCTAAAATGGAGCTTTAACTCCAAAAGGGATGAGGTGAAGGGAGGAATTGGCCTGTTACCATTTGATGCTTTGAGACCTGTTGGTAAAGTAAGACTTGAACCAATTGTGATAGTACAAAGAAAGAAGCTTAGTTCAGTGAGTTTATGAAGAACCATACAATGACTGAGTTTCAAAAACTTTGAAAAGATCAAGGAATATAATAGGTTATTTCTGTAGTGGTAGATGATATTTAGAAAACCATTGGCCAGACCGCAGAATCCTTTTTAAATGCATTCTATGAACACCTTCAGGAATGCATGGATCATGCAATCCCAAATAAAACCAAGACCCAATCCTCCAAAGGCAGACGACCTGTCTGGTGGACCCCAGCCATAAACAAACTATACAATAGAAGGAGGAAGCTACTACATGATAGAGCAAAATCCCAAAAAGGGAAGGCATCTCTGATCAGTGTTAGCAAAAAACTAAGGGCACTCATAAAATCGTCAAAGGCCAGCTTCGAGAGAAAAATTGCACAGGACACTAAGGATAATCACAAGGCTTTCTTTAGTTATGTTAGGAACCTGGGTGGGAATTCCCAGATATGCTCAGAATTAGTCCAAAATGACAAAAATACACGAACCCACAGACATTGCCAACATCCTAGCTGACAGGTTCAGCGCAACCCCCAACAAAGGGCAAATATCTATCCCAGCAGAGTGCTGCCCCCCTGACATCTCAGATGCTCAGGTGGGAGCCGCCCTCTCCAAAGCAAAAAACACAGCATCAGTGGGACCAGACGGTGTCCCAGGCTGCGTCCTACATGAACTCCAAGAAGAGCTAAACCCAAACATAAAACTACTGTTCAGTCTCAGCCTTACTACAGGATATGCACCCAAAGAGTGGCGTACAGCAACAATGGTCCCTCTCCACAAAGGTGGTGTCTCAACGGACCCTGGAAACTATCGCCCCATAAGCCTGACTAGCTTGGTCTGCAAAGCTATGGAAAGGATCATCATGGACCTCATAAATAAAGGTATTGGGGACCTACAGACACTGGATCCTACCCAGTTTGGCTTTGTTAAGGGCAGATCCTGCCTCTTAAACCTGGTTGACTTCTTTGAAATGGTCACCAAGGCCATTGACGAAGGGAAGGTGGTCCACACAGCCTATCTGGACCTCGCAAAAGCCTTCGATACAATACCCCACTCGGGCATTATAGATAAGCTCACCAGCTTAAATATAAACCCCTATGTCACTAGATGGGTTGCAAACTGGCTCAAGGACAGAACCCACATGGTTAGAATAGCTGGAGCCATGTCAGACTCCAAACCAGTTACAAGTGGCATCCCACAAGGCTCAGTCCTGGGACCTCTCTTGTTTGGTATATATTTCTCGGAGGTACAGGCCAACACGGAAGGACTGTGGCTGACAAAGTTTGCAGATGACTGCAAACTGGGCGCCATAATCGACTCTCCAGCCGACACAAGCATCCTCCAAAAGGGCCTCATAGAAACAGACAGCTGGTGCCAGAGCCATGGCCTCAAGCTAAACGCCAAAAAGTGTATAGTCATCCCCTTTGGCAAAAACAAAGTGCCCACAAATTACCACATAGGTGGTAATCCATTAAGTACAGAAGAAGTAATTGGGGACCTGGGGACCCAAGTTGATAGCAATCTCTCATTTGACAACCACGTGGCCAAAGTGGTTAGAAAAACATTTTATATAGCCCACCTAATCATGAAGGGATTCACATCTAGATTAGGGGAGGTCATCGTGCCTCTTTATTCATCCCTCATCAGGCCCATAATCGAGTACAATGCCCTTTTGGGATGTACCTTACCAAACACCTGCAGCAACTGGAAAGACCCCAAAAGTACCTCACCAAGAGGATCAAAGGGCTCAAACAGATGCCATATGCTGCCCGGTTAAAGAAACTCCAGCTCTACTCAGTGGCATACCGCCTGCTCAGAGGTGACCTGTGCCTGACGTATAAGGCCATGTCCAACCCGGAATTAAGGGACATGCTGCACCTCAAAAAATCCAAATCCCATCGAGCTACGCGCTTGAGAGACTTGAACCTCAGCACTGAAATAAATAGGACATGCTGGAGGGACAGATTCATAACCCAGAGGCTCCCTTCACTCTGGAGTAAAATCCCAGTCCAGGTTAGGCAGAGTCCCTCATTGACTCTTTTCAAGAGGAGTCTTGATGAGTGGATGGGAGATCGTAGGTTTACCCTGGGTATCACTTCTGTGTCACTGTTAGACAGAGGCACAGTATACTAACCTCGAAAAAGGGCATAGCAAAATTAATTTAAAATGGGTGGCGAAAGCCAAGCATACTCTGGCTAGGCTTATAAATGCCCTAGGGCAGATAGCCTAGTATAAACCTATGAACTCTAAAATATTTCTTGTCCAAGTTTTACAGTATCATGCATTAGGAACAAGAATCAATGTTATAGATTCAGACAAGAATAAAATGTCAAATCTAAGAAATAACGCAAGTTCCCTTTAACTAAAAAATGTCCAGGGCTCATTATAGGGTGGAGGCTTAGTCAGACATCAAAAGTATCCAAGCAGTCCATTTGTTTTACTCCAAAGTTTAATATTCTCTGTAGCCATTCCCAACTCTGCTATCCCCATTATCGACTTCATTAGGTCAAACTTTAGTGGGGTATTTTCATGTTATTTAAAGTGTCATTTGTAAAATGGAAGCAAAAGAAAATCTAACAATGCTTTTTCATTTTTGTTAAGCAGTTAATTGTCACACAGTCCTAGTGAAGAAACCTGGAGTAAACATAATATGCTCAGGCCAAAGTTTCTCTCATATAGCCTATATCTCTTATTTTAATGTATGTAATTCCAGACATTCCAAAAAAATGTGCAAGCTGTTCCTCAGCAATCTTTCATCTCACCTCCAGCAGTTAGAATTTACCACCGGGAACATCTGAGTCAATCTTGCAGTAGTATAGAAATACTTAAATTGGAATTGAATTGGCATTACCAATAAATTATTCAAAACTTTGAGCTGGTAGAATGTGGGATTCTGAAGTAGCCTAGCCCACTCTGTCCACTCATTTGATAATCTTCGTGTCTCATTCCTACATCATTATATTTATTTCTGTTCTTTTTAGTTTACTGGTAACTAAGATATGTTCTTCTGTTCTCATGTTGCAGTATTCCAAGCTCTTGGGTTTTTTCTCTCTTGCTACCCGAACGTCCGGCCAGTATACAAAAGCTTCTAGTCACTGCAGGGAAAGTGGGATATCTGATGTTGGCTATGGGAACGTGGGCCATAAAAGTGACATCTGCATATACCGGTCCTCAGACCTTCTCTGCCACCAATTGAACGTCAGCTGTTCCTGCCATACTGGCAGTCTGATCTAAATTTCTAAGATAAGTACCCTGCTGGGGTTATTTGGGTCACTGTATGCTTATGTGGGTTCATGTCATCCAGAAAGGGAAAGTGGAGGTGCGGTCGTCAGATCTCCCATAAAGACGCCCACGAGCTTTGCCTTTTTTGTTTGGAGCCTATACGACGACCATAAGTCTTGCTCCATCTGCCAGGCCTTCGTTCCAAAAACCCTACTCAGCCGTCTGCACACTTTGAACATTTATCTTGAGAATCAGTGCCTTAAGCACTTAGCTTTAGGTATGGAGGGGCCATACGGTCAGGCCGTTGAGTGACCTAAGAAAACGGCCAAAGTTGCTAGACCTGAATCCATAGCTGCACCTCCTCCACCTGACGTTCCTCCTGTGGCTGTCAGCCTGGAGGAACGATTGGTCACTGCTGATATCAGTACAGCAGGTACCATTGTGGAAGCCGCAGAACCCAGAGCAAAAGGCACATCCTCTGAGGTAATGCAGACGTCTGCTTCAGATGGCAGGGAGGAACATCTGCTTGTACCGGCCGCCCAGACGGATCCCTTCACTACTTTGCAGGTTACTGATTCCAGGCCTACCTTGGCTCTGAAGCCCACTAGGCCTTCCCTTAAAAGGAAAGAGAAAATAAAATCTGTTTCTCCCCAGTAGAGAGACAGCTAGATTGGCAGGATTTTTTCTCAGTCTTTTCAATGCCTTTATGGCTCTGAGGCCTGCTACACCCTTAGCCTCCCTAGTGGCTCCTCCCGTGATGATCCCTAGGCCTTAAACCTTTGATACTTCCCAAGCTGAAGCTAAGGAGTACTCTGACCCTCTTCTACAGAGGGTTCCCTGTCATATGTCTCCCAATTGCCATCGCCCCTTGGCTATGCCTCCCATGAGGAAGAATCTGAAGTAACAGAAATTACCCAAGTGAGGATCTCACCTTTAGGGGAGACCATTACAGAAATGAGGGAACATTTCAAATGAGACTCCTCTGAGATGACAGAAGTTCAGAAAAGATATTATGAACATCTTCAGATGGACTCCCCTGCCCCTTCAGTTATACCGTCAGTACTACCAGCATTTCTGGATGCATTTAATGCAGCATCACTTATTCCTGATTCTCAGCCTCCTGCACCTCAAAGGCTTGATAGATTTTACAAAGTCCCTGAGGGAGCCAAATTCCTTGTTAAATGCCCTACAGCGGACCCTGGCACTGCATCAGTGTCAGCTGAAAAGGCATCTAAACTCCTTCCATCCTCCTCACTTCTCCCCCAGCGAACAAGACAGTAAGGCCATAGAACGCCTTAGGAAGACGGTAGACACCTCATCTACCTTGGCATTCAGGGCAATAAGTTACCAAACCCCTATGTTCAAATATGCCCTTTTCGGATAGGCCACTAAACCTCTGAGTGAAATTCTAGACTATTCTGCCAAGGCTCAGATATCCAGCCTTGTATCACTATCCTCTTAGGTCAGTAACCATTCCATTAAGTGCAGCTACGGTGCTGCTGAAGCATTTGCCAGGCCTGCTGCATCTGCCTCAGTCCTGAGAAGATATTCCTGGCTAAGGTTACATCCCCTGGGGGCTTTTGGATGCAGTGCTTGATAACTGTACCCTCTTTGGGACAAAGATGGGTGGAAATAAGTAGTACTCTTAACTTAAAAAGCAACTGATGCTAGCTTTCCTCTTATATTTAACAAACCCATTTTCCAACCTTGCTGCTTTCAGTGATTTGACAAAATGTTTTTGCCTTCACTGATTTTAACTACCCAGTGCTTCCTGGCTCTGCAACATTCCCCAAGAATCATTACTGGGATAACTATCCACCTTTGAAAAACAGCCATCCTAAGGTATAGCGCAAGGGTCTCAAAATTACAGAATCCAAATACACTACTTCCCAGTGCACAAAAGGAAGATGTAAAAATACACCATGGTTGGGTGGCACAAATTAATACTTTTTTGTGGGTGGGGACATAGGAATGTTGAAATATTGTAATCTCCTCCACTGTTACTGGGATTACTTTATAGCTATACATTTTACTTGCATTTATCATGCAAAACATCACTTTTACTGATGACACATTTTGCTGTTCATACATACTACACCAATATTCTTGCTTTCAGTTAATATATTATTAACAATCAACGTTTGCAAAGTAGTTGCCCTCCAGTATATGCAACTGTTGCTTACTTACTGCTGGCGATTGGTGCCAGTTTTCCTTCTGTCTGCCTATCAGCCTACTTGCCCTCTCCCTTCCCACCCCCCCCCCCAAACTGTAAAACACTTGTGCTGTCCTCTGACTAGAAGGGGAATTCCATTTGTACATCAGAACAAATAGTTGATGAAGAGGTAAGGTATGTTCTTATAAAAGGTCTCCTCAAGGAACAAAAGGTAATATATACATACTCTTAGCAGTTTATATTTGTAGGTGGGTACTAGGTTACAGCCCTGAAGGGCTATTTCAAGCCTTGCCAATAATACGATGTCAGAATCAAACCCTGCACCTTGTGTCTTTGAGGTGAAAACCTTAATCACTGTCAACCTATTCATCCATTCATTCATGTAAGTAAACCAGGATTTCAAGAGATTGTATTATTTTCCAACAGGGGACTAGAGTGTGAAGTGGGGACTGTAAGTTTATTTTTCCTGTGCATGAAGTGGTGAAAACATACTTGACCTCATCATCACGAAAATGGGATCACAATGCTCAACACCGGAAGTATACCCCTCACTGGTGAGATCAGATCATAAACTAATCTCACTGGAGGTCCTCATTCCGCCCCCACCTGAGATAAAAACGACCACAGTGAAGAACTTCTCAAAAGCAGACTTCACACTTCTAAAGACTAGTGTGGTCTCTTTTAAGGCCCCCAAGCCAGTGGTAAACATTACTCAAGCCAATGAATCACTTACAAATGCCTTCTACCAGCACCTACAGGACTGCATGGATCAGGCAATCCCAAACAAAACAAAGACTCTTTGTACCAAAGGCAAGCGTCCAGTCTGGTGGACCCCAGCCGTAAACAAGCTCTACAACAAAAGGAGGAAGCTACTACAAGATAGAGCAAAATCCTTAAAACGTAAGACGCATTTGATCATTATAAGTAAAAAACTAAGAGCTCTCATAAAATCATCCAAGGCAAATTTTGAGAGAAAAATCGCTAAGGACTCAAAAGACAATCATAAGGCCTTCTTTAGCTATGTTAGAAACCTGGGAGGAAACTCCCAGATATCCTCAGAATTAGTTCAAAATGATGTGAAAATTACTGAACCTACAGACATTGCCAATATACTGGCTGACCGGTTCAGTGCAAACTCCCCCCCCTCCCCCCCAAAAGGAGAGATATCTATACCAGAGGATTGTAGCCCCCCAAACATCTCAAACGCCCAGGTGAAAACTGCTCTCTCTAAGGCGAAAAACACAGCATCCATGGGACCGGATGGTGTCCCCGGCTGTGTGCTCCACGAACTCAACGAGGAATTAAACCCACAGTTAGGACAGCAGTTTAATCTTAGCCTCACCTCAGGATACGTACCCAAGGAGTGGTGCACGGCAACTGTGGTCCCACTTCACAAAGGCGGTGCCTCCACCGACCCTGGAAATTACCATCCCATCAGCTTGACAAGCCTGATCTGCAAAGCCATGGAGAGGATCATAATGGAACTCATAAATAAAGACATAGGGAACTTGCAGACTTTGGATCCAACCCAGTTTGGCTTTGTCAAAGGCAGATCATGCCTTTTAAACTTGGTTGACTTTTTCGAAACAGTCACCAAGGCCATTGATGAGGGAAAGGCAGTCCATACAGCCTACCTCGACCTGGCAAAGGCTTTTGACACAATACCCCACTCAGGTATCGTTGAAAAACTCATCAGCTTATATGTAAACCCATACATCACAAGATGGGTTGCAAACTGGCTAAGTGACAGAACCCACAGGGTCAGAGTTGCTGGCGCCATGTCAGACTCAAAGCCTGTCACAAGTGGGGTCCCACAGGGCTCAGTCCTGGGCCCACTCTTGTTCGGCATCTACTTTTCTGAAGTACAAGCAAACACAGGAGGGTTATGGTTGACAAAGTTTGCAGATGACTGCAAACTGGGCGCCATAGTCGAAAACACATCTGACACAGATATCCTTCAGAAGGGTCTCACAGAAACGGATAACTGGTGCCAGAGCCATGGCCTAAAGTTAAACGCCAAGAAATGCATAGTCATACCCTTCGGGAAAAACAAGGTTACCCCTAGCTACCATATAGGTGGCAATCCACTGAGCACAGAAGAAGTTATCAGGGATCTGGGGACTCAGGTTGACAGTAACCTTTCGCTTGACACTCACGTTGCTAAAGTAGTTAGGAAGACCTTCTACATTGCCCACCTGATCATGAAGGGATTCACATCTAGATCAAGGGAGGTCATCGTCCCCCTGTACTCATCACTCATCAGACCAATGATTGAGTACAATGCCCCATTCGGAATGTATCTGACCCGACACCTGCAGCAGCTGGAAAGGCCCCAAAAGTTCCTCACCAAAAGGATAAAGGGTCTCAAAAATATGTCTTATGCTGCCTGACTGAAAGAACTTCAGCTCTATTCAGTCGCTTACCGCTTGCTCAGAGGTGACCTGTGCCTGACATACAAGGCCATGTCAAACCCAGATTTGATGAACATGCTTCACCTCAAAAAATCTAGATCCCTCAGAACTACAAGGGCGGGAGACTTAAACCTTGACACGGTTATTAATAGAACGTGCTGGAGGGACAGATTCATCACCCAAAGACTCCCTATGCCGTGGAACAAAATCCCGGTACATGTGAGGCAGAGCACCTCGCTGGCCGTGTTCAAGAGAAATCTTGACCAATGGATGGGAGATCGCAGATATACCCCAGGGATTACCTCAGTGTCTCTGCTTGACAGAGGCACAGCAAAACAATGGGCATAGTTTTCTTCAAACTAAAGGGGTGGCGAAAGCCACAAAAACTCTGGGCTAGGCTTCTAAATGCCCTTGGGCAGATAGCCTAGTATGAACCTATGAACCTATGACCTTCCATACTGCAGGTGTGGTAGACGCACACAATGTATTGTTTTTCATACCCACTCAAAGACAAGGTTTAGAGTAACTTAGAGAATACAGACATTTGGTGGACATTCTTGATTCCTTCCCCAATAGTATTGTTGTATTACACCTCTCTTTTATTTAAATTTTATATTAACATTGAACCTTTTACATGTCACTAAAGATTTTCTGTAATGCTGAGGATTCCGTTTTACAGGACTCGACACGCTATCCAGAAATTTGAGAAACATTCAGATAGGCCTTAAAAAAATAAGGTTACACTGGCACTGCTTTGAAAAATAATGGGTGTAAGCAGTACCAAAGGAGACTCTTGTGGGCTCAAGATTAGATGGTTCAACAGTTTCCCAAGTATTTACAAAGATAAAGGAAAGTAAAGGAACAATTGACAGACTAATACTTTGCAAAACAGATCAGGTGAATAGGGCAACTAATTTGTGGTACTTTTAAACACCAGCAAATTAAAGATTTCTGACCTTAAGACCAAAGCAGCAAACAGCAGAAAGGGTTGTTTGGAATACAAATAATCTAGACATGGGGGAAGTCCATTCAATTCTTACAGGGAGTCTGGAGAGGTTTGACAAATTTTACACACAACTATATACTGAAGAGGATTATAAAGCAAATCAGGAAGACCATGAGTTTTATAAATATAGATGTTATGTGATCCTATCTCTACTGGAATATGGTCTCGAAAGCTGGGCTGAGTAGCTTTATTAACTACTTTTTTGTCAGTTTTTTTGCTTATGTATTTCAAAAGCTTTAACGGCTATTGTGCTGCCTATTGCTGCCTGTTGTGTACGACATTGAGTGTAGTGGAATTGTGTGTGTGTGATTGAGTGAGTTTTGTTTTTCAAATTTCAGGCCTTTTCGTCAAACTGTATAAACTGAACTTTTTTGTTTTTAAAGTTCCTTCCCTATTACACCTAAGGTTGTGTTTTACACAGTTTTTTTTTTTCTGTCTTTTTTTCTTGTTTTGTTTCTACAGTTGTTAAATTTCCTGTCAGAAATTGTTTAACATTATGTCTCTATCCTAGGCTCGGGCCCCTAAAATGTAAATGTGTTAAAAATGTATGTATGTCTATGACCATCTACTTTGTCTACTTTTTTACACTTGCAGGAGGGGCAAAGCGTATGTCAGCTTTTTTCAGGGTCCTGTCCTCCTTTTAATATAATTTTTAAAGGGAGGAAAAATAAATTAAAAAATAAAAAATTCTTAACTCCGTGTCTAAGAAAAGCTCTTTGAAAAGGCCTTCTGTCTACCAGTCCGTCGAAAGCCTTCCACCCCCACAGGAGGCAGGGATCCGACTGCCAGACAAGACTTCCAGGCGGTCCTCTTCTCTCCCCGACTCGACGAGAGCCAGGCGAAATGGGGGCCGATGGCGATGGTCCAATCATCGCACTGGGCTTCGCCGGGCCGGGCGGGGGGGCGAGTCGACCAGCCTCGGCGGCCCCACACACTTTCCTCCTCGGCCACCGGGTTCTCGGCGCACCGATGGAACCTCGGCGTTCCGGTCCCGATGGGTTCTGTGGTGTGTGTTTCCTCCGGGTCCCCTCCTGAAGCCGGGGAGCCCGGTCCCCTCTCCCTTGAGGCCTTCGCCGAGTCTCTCTCTTCCGCCGATTCCGTTGATGTCTTCGAGTGGATTCTGATTTTTCAAGCTCCAAACCTTTCTCAGTCCCCTTGTTCGACCCCAGTCTCTTGGATTGGCCACCCAACCTAATTCTATTGGCCATGAGCCACCCACCCCGTCTTCCGGAGCCCTCCTCTCTTGCCCCTGTGGAAGCAGAGGGCTCCCTCTCGGTGGAGACCTCAGGGGGCCCTCGGGTCAGAGTTTGGTACGCTGGATCGGTTTCGGAGTTTGGGTACGCCGGGTTCGGGACTGGACCGACGAGCCGAGCTCTCCCGGGATTAGGATGTTGGACTTCCGAGCACTATCGGTCAAGAGGGGACTCCGGCCCGAGGATTGGAGGTCCGGGGGAGGTCCGCAGACGAGAGAGGGCCCCAGGCGCTTTCCCAAGCCCTCTCTTTACATCTTTGCCTCCCACTTCCGGTTCCCTGGGCTCCTCCTGGGGGCCTCCCGTGTCTGTAGCCAGCGGAGCCCCGAGGCCTGAGCGGCCCCCCCAGGGCCTGAGGTTACCCCGGGGTTCTCCCCTCTTCCTCAGAGGTCCAGGAGTCCTCCAGAGGAACCCCAAGGAAGACGTGAAGTCGGAGAGGTCAAGCGGACTCCAGAGGAAGTAACATGAGTGATGAGGATATGGATGAGGGTCTCCCTAAGTCGACACGGATAAATCCTCATCTCGAACAACGAAGCTGCCTGTCCCTCAAACTTCTCTTGCAGACGCTCAGTGTCCCCAAGGCTCTGCGGGCGTGCTCATCTCCCCCTTCTTCCTCTCCGCCTCTTCCGCCTCCTTCAGGCCTTTGGGGCTGTGGATTTGCAGGTGAAGGTTGGAACACTTGGAACCAGGGCCCAGTCCATTCTTATCCAAACAAATCCCCCTATCTGCTCCCCGAGAAGGCCTTCGTACTAAAGGCGCGGGTGGCAGATGCTATGGTGGTGGCATGGCAGAGTGGCCAACGCGGCAACATCCTCTACGTGGCAGCATCCTCTTCCTAATAAGGGGTCCAAGAGTATGGATAGAGACTGGAAGCTGCCAGGCCTTTACAAGCGGGTCTCTGGGTTGCTTGGCACATTTTACCAGGCTTCAGAGGTTTGGCTCAGGGTTGTTCCTGCGGCTGTTCCGGGTCACCACCTGTCCAGGCAGCTAACCCTCTCTACAGTCATAAGCTAGCCGCCTGCGCTCACTCGTCATGAGGCTCCCATGAGTATTTCGTCCGTCAGGCTGATGAGGCTCGAATTGCGGCAGGCAGCCAGGTAAGCGGAGAAGGAGCCCTGGCTCCGCTTGTGTCAGTTCTTCGGAGGCCTTCCCTCCTTCAGGCCTCTCTCTGATGGAGGACCTGCTCATTCATTGGACTTCCTAGAACCGAGTCCCTTGGAAAAGGACCCAAGAGTTAGAAAACGTTATTCGCCAGAAATCTAACCTTTACCCTATAAGGAAAGGGGGAAAAGGTGGCCCCAAGGAGGGGAAACTGGTTCCAGGCCAAAAGGGAGAAGATTCCCACTCAGAGGGCAGAGGCGGGAAATTTTTTCAGGGAGAGAAGATTTCAGGTAGAGAGGCGGCCCCAGAGATTTGGAGAGACACTTGAGTCTCTGCCCCTCCAGCGTCTCCCACACCGTCAGCCTCCCACACCTACATGAGGCCAGTCCTCTGTCAGGTTCCCCACACCTTGCCAAGAGGGATGTGCCGCTGAGTCAAAAGAGCCAGGTGGGTGTCGGTTTGCAGAGCACCTAAAAGCTTCCGGACAATCATCCCCAGACCCTCCGTCCAGGTTTTCAAGAGATGGGGACGCTGTGTTGCCACCTCATTTATGACTCCCAAAAAACCAAGTGCCAAAGGTTCTTCTTTGATTCCACATTCCAGGAAGTACCGCATGGATGTTTTAGCACAACCCACAACAGGGTTGGGGTGCTTTTTATGCTTCTCCCCACTCTTCCCAAAGTCAATTTCAAGCTTTCTCAAAGTCAGTCTTCTGCTTCAATTGCCCCATCCACCACTAACAAATTGTACCTCAGTAAGTGGAAGAGTTTTGCTATCTGGCTCAACCAAGGGCTTAGACCCATCATCATGCTCCTGTCCCAGAGTTTTTTGATGAAATTAACATCCCTATTTAATCAGGGATCTTCTGTCTCAACTATTAAGTTCAACTAGCTTGGGATCTTGATTTAGTGCTTCACGCATTAACATCCCTTTGAACCGGGTTGCTACATGCTTAAAATAAATATCATGGATGGAAAAACATTAGTGGTGGCTATTACTTCGTAGAGAGAAGAGTCTCAGCAAGCCAAGCCCTGTCTAAAACATATCTGATTTTCTCCACAAAGGGTTTGAGCTCCACTGTTTTTATCTTGTTTCATCTGGCGATGTTATATAAGCAGGGTATGCATGTGTGCATGTATGCGCGACAAAACTAGATGGGGACTGATGGTGGTGCATCCTGGGATATAGTAAGCAGCCAATAGTTACCTCTTCCTAAATTAGAGGTAATTCAGCCAGCAACACTTCCTGGAGAAATTTCAAAGGAGGAATATGAATCCATTTGAAGGAACTAAGCAGTGGCAGAACAACAGGCCTGGAGAGAACCCCTCTGAAGGTGTACTTCAGGAGAAAGGAGGAATTTAATTGCATTAATTCCTATTCAAAGTAGCTCAGTGTAAATGTGCATCAGCTAAGCCCCTCCCTTCTCCATCTTTTCAGCATACAGTGAAATTATTTCCCCACCATTCCTCTAAGCCTTATTCACCAACTCCTTCTCCAACCACTTAATTTCTAGTTCTTAAACAGCTCTCAGTTTTTTTCACCCTCAATTTTCTCCATCTTGCCTTTCATTTTTCAGTTGACAAGGCTGGTATAATGGTTACGGTGTTTACTTCACAAATGCAAGTTACAAGGATTGATTCTCACATTTGAGGGAAGAAGGCTAGGCTAAAAATGGACATCAAGGGCAGCTAGCTTAGTTGTTGTTGTCTTTCGGCTTTTCCCAGTTAGGGGTCGCTACAGCTGAACTCCGGTCCGCTAATGATTGGCAGTAGATTTTCACAAACGCCGAGGTGCCAGCTCGACGTTCAACCTTCAACGAAGGCACACCCATTTACGCATGTCTTTCGAACGCCCACCCAACCGCGGGGAGGACATGCAGACTCCAGCTAGCTTAGTACTAACCTATAAACCTTAAAAAATCTCCCCTTTCTGCTATCCTCAACTCCCTCTTCTTGTATCTTGTGTATTTTTGTAAATTGCTATAATGAAGTGATAGCTCCTCCAGTATACTTATTTTGTCAGTTTTTTCATGTACAGCCTATTGTGTAAACAGCCGTCATAAAATCTTAGTGCATTTAGTGTACTTTAATTTTGGCAGTCTGTTCATGTAAGACATAACCCAACTGTATTTGGTACTGAAACCACACAAATTGTCTGTCTTTTCATGTATAACCAATCCTCCTATAGGTTTGTCGGTACTTTCGTATTATCGCAACCAGATTTTTGCGCTAATGCTGGTTGCTTCTGTTTAGGTCAAATAGTAGCACTGCAGTGTTATGAAGGTTAGAGACATGTGTTCTGTAATGTTTTTGTACTTTTAGGAAGGTTTATCATTGAAACAGCTCATAAGATAAGGTTCAAAAACAGGTTTCCCCTTTTACCGCCAGCATCTCCTGTCAGTTAAGCGAGTCCCATTCTACTGCGAACGTGTTCCTTCCACATGCTGTAGTCGGTGAAGTAGGAAATCTCTGTTTTCAAACCTGTATTATTTATCAGCCGTTTCAATGATGAAGCTACCCAAGTCCACCAAACCTGTTTCTAACATTCATAATACTGTCGTACATGATCCAAAAAAAAAAATCAAAAAGGTAAAGCCGAAGAAGTTGTAGTCCTTCACCAAAAGGAGCTGCAGTACAAAGTAATCCATTCTACAGATCGTACGCCAACTCCTGCATTCCTTTCAGCCCAACACACGCACACACATGCAACCACTGCGATCGCTGAATTCAATGCTGGACGTCTTTAAAGGATGCTACCCACACACCTCAAAATTATGTCTTACTAGTATTTTTAAAACCCCTGCCGATATCCCCAACAGACCTTCTGCCAGTCTACCCTTCGATATCACACTTCAGTGAGGCCATTTAAGTAAAAGTGAAGAAAGTAAAAGAGGTCACAAAATCTGGTTGCGATAATACGTAAGTACCGGTTTGTCATGTGTGCACCCTTGCTTCAATCTGCTAAATTTATATGTGGCCCAGATGGCTCAGCATTTGATCCCACCAACAAATAAAAACAAAATTAAATGAAATATTTATAAGCAATTTTGCTTATTTACCAACCCATTTTCTTTCAATTAAATACTTCTATCTATATTTGTACTTTTATAACACATTCTGCATGATATAAGTATTTAATTGAAAGAAATTGGGTTGGTATATTTGTTTTTCATTAAATTTGTTAAAGTAGTTCATTTTGGTTAAAATACTTGACATTTTTCCTGGTGTGTCAACATTTGGACATGTTGTCGTGAGCTGTTATATACAGCCAATGAGAGGAACTACAGGTTGCAATCTGTTTATCATCTGTGACTGTCTGTCTGCATTGTCTTTAGAAGTATGCCCGTATATGCCACCACCTGGAATCAGCAGTTTTTGATCCAGAAGATGCTCTTAATTAACGGAATATCCCCTTTTGCATAAGTTTGGTTATGAGTGGTGGTCTTGTGTTAGAAATGTTGATGGCTAGAAATGTACAGCTTTGAGGACTGGCATATAGAGGAGTCCTGACAAATAAGGTACAGAAGAATAGAAGTAATTGGGAATAAAATTCTATTTGGGGGGTAGATTAAGAAGAAATGAGCCTCTCATCAGGAGTGGTGTTAGAATGCTTTGATAGACTTCAGAAACCATGGCGAACAATTAAACAGCAGGCTGTTGAAAAAATAGTGTACAATTGATAAAACCTTACAAAATCATCATGGGAAAGAGAGACAGGAGAAAAATGTAGATTATGTGTAGTGTGTGATGGTAAGATTTTAGGCATGTTGAATAACCCAGGAAACTTATTCACCAACACTGTTTATGTACGCTGTCAATGTAATGCAGCTGTGATAATATATGTTTGGTCAGATTTGCAACATAAAACTGTTGCAAGTAGAACTGTTATTGTGGTGCCTTTTTGATTTTCAGAGGGGTTCTACATTTTATAGCTAGGTGAAATGATTTGAAGGACAAGCCCTGCGTATTCCGATTTAGCATGAGAAAATAGAGTTTTTTCTCATTTATAGACAGGGATTTCTCATCAGTGTCTCATTCTTATCAGTCACACGTGATTTCAGAGCTGCAATAAAATATACTATGTTGCTTTGTGAATGAGAAACATTCCACATGGCTTTGGCGTGTCACTGTCACCATGGTGACTGCATACCAAGCATAGTCTGCGAACACCTAGGCTACTTGGAAAACGCCCAAGCTTTTTTGTACATTTGAGTGCCATATAATGTTATTTGGCTGTGGTATCTGCCAGCTAATATGTATACACAGATTTTTATCTATAAACTAAACGCAGTATTCCGTGTTGAACACTTGAATGAGTTTGATTGCTCGCATGTGCTAGACCAGAAGTTGCATTTATTTTTTGTACTGGACTGGCTAAAGTAGTGCCTGCTACTGGTAATGAAATCAAGTTCAGTTAAGTAGTTAATTGATTTGTAGTTCGAATAAATATGTGATAGTTGGTAGTCACTGATAACAGTACAGCTGTGCATTGTTTCTCGATTTGAGACATACAGTGGATTACAACAGAGGAAGAGAATGTCTTTTTATATTTTAGTCTCTGGGTTATTTCACTTACCTGCACCAGCTGTAGCTTATTCCTTTCTTCCCACTGGTTTTGCTACCCTCATCAATGCATGGGGGTGTGGAATTACTATTTTCCATTAGGGAATTGCCTTTTGGTGCTCTTCCTTTAGAGGTCACGGGGGGAGGAGGAATTAAAAGGTGATAACTGAGAGCACTGAACCACATGTAAGTTGTAGTTAAGAATGCTGTTCTTGATGCTGCTGATGTCACTAAAATGCCAATATGAAGCAGTTTTTAGCCTTTGTAATAAAATAAACTAAGTTATATAAGATAAATTTAAAGGAGAGGGAGGCAGTGTCACAGTAAAATTAAATTACCACCGCGTTAATGTCTTTCTGGGAATACAGGTACAATTTTAATGTTTTCGTAAGCAGTTACAGTTGGTGCTGGTACTGACATTACTCGTATGCTTTGTATGTTTCTTGTAGCACTGTCTGCAGTACTGACATTCACAGTATAAGAAAGGTCAGCTTTCCTGTGGTGCTCTTTAAGAGTACAAAGTCATTCTTAAATAATGCAGTAATTCATTTAAAGTTCATTTTCATTTTGCAGACTATAATCACAAAACTGTCTTGGGTTATTGAATGACTGTATTCCTTAATGGTTTTATGAAGGACACAACAAAATATGAGGCTATATAGCTGCATGTGTTAATTTTTCTGTACTGCTGGGTTTACATGTGAGAAATGTTATCTTTCCTGTTAATAAAACTTAATGTTTGGAATGTTAGAGAAGAAGCCCACAGTTATCAAACTGTGCTACTGCCGTAGCATTTTAACCACCACTCAGACATTGCCACAGTCCAGTGTTCTTCATGATCATCAACAAAACTAGTGAGCAGCTTCGGGAGCATCATGGATTTTCATATAATAGGTTCATAGGTAGGTACTAGGCTATTGGCCATAGGGCCTATATAAGCCTAGCCAAAAAATGTACCCTGGCTTTCACCACCCAAGAAAATTATTTTCCTGTGCCCTTGTCGAGCAGAGCCACAGAAGAGATCCCTGGGGTGAATTTCCCATTTCCCATCCAATCATCAAGATTTTTCTTGGAGTGCTAATGAGGAGCTCTGTTTGACATAGATAGGTAGTCTGTTCCAGATAGGTAGTCTGTTCCAGAGTATGGGAAGTCTCTGGGACAGGAATCTATCCCTCCAGCATGTTCTGTTTATTGTGGTGACAAGGTTTAGGTCCCTAGAGCGTGTAGCTCGGAGGGATTGGAATTTCTTTAAGTGGAGCATGTTCAACAGCTCTGGGTTTGACATAGCTTTGTATGTCAGGCAGAGATCGCCCCTGAGTAGGCGATATGCGATGGAGTAAAGCTGTAGTTTTTTGAGACAGTCTGCATAGGGCATCTGTTTGAGACCAATAATCCTCTTTGTGAGGTATTTCTGTGGTCTTTCCAGTTGTTGTAGATGTCTTGTGAGGTACATACCAAAAGGGGTGTTGTACTCTATAATGGGTCTAATGAGTGATGAGTAGAGGGGAACAATGACCTCTTTTTTTCTGGATGAGAATCCTTTTGTGATGAGATGAGCCACGTAGAAGGATTTCCTGACCACTGTGGCAATGTGATTATCAAAGGAGAGACTAGTGTCCCAAGGTCTCTTATCGCGTTTTCGGCATTAAGTAGACTACCAGCTGTGTGGTAGCTCATGGGTACAGAGTTTTTACCAAAGGGGATGACGATACACTTTTTGGCATTGAGATCCAGGCCATGGCTTTGACACCAGGTACCTGTCTCAGTGAGGCCCTTTTGTAGTTTGTCCACATCGTTGGGTGTTTCGATTATAGATCCTAGTTTGCAGTCATCTGCAAACTTTGTTAGCCAAAGACCTTCTGTGTTAGCCTGCATTTCAGAAAAGTAGATACCAAACAGGAGAGTACCCAGGACTGAACCCTGTGGTACTCCACTTGTCACAGAATTCATAGTCTATTACTAGGGGGCCTTTCTAAGCCTAGCCAAGTTTTCAGAAAAGAATAATGATGTCCTGTACCCAAACAGGACATTGAGCGCCAGGCATTTATAAGCTCTCTGACCATAAGGGTCATAGGTGTCAGGCCCAGTGTAAATTTCCTTTTCTCCATCCACTTGTCTAGGTTGTGCTTAAATGAGGTAGTAGATGAACTCGGCTTCACATGGATGGCAAGCCTGTTCCATAGGAGGTGCAGTCTCTGGGACACGTATCTGTCTGTCCAGTATGTTCTGTTTAAGTCGGAGAAAAAATTCAGGCCCCTAGACCTTGTATTTCTGGTACTCTTCCAGTTACGAATATGTAGGAGATCCATAAGTATGGGATTTGTGAATACCTTGTAAGCTAGGCATAGTTCAACCCCTCAGCAATCTAGAGGAGACTGAGTAGAGAGAAAGGGCTTTAAGGCACTCTGCATAAGACAGGTTTCTTACGCCTTGTATTCTTTTTGTAAAGAACCTTTGAGGTTACTCTAGTTGCTGTAATTGCCTGGTCAGGTAAGTACCAAAGGGAGCAGTATACTCTGATTGGTCTGTTGAGGGCAGAGTACAGTGGGATACTGACCTCTTTGGACCAAGATGCCACACCCTTACTTATAAGCTGCTCATCATAAAAGTATTTCCTCACCACTGTGGCCACATGGTGGTCGAAGGTAGGGCTACGGTCTACATGCATAGTCAGATCCCTGACCACTGGGTCGACTATTAGGGGTGTATTATCAACATGGTAATTAGCTGGGATGGTTGACTTCCCAAAAGGTACAGTTATGCATTTCTTATCATTGAGTTTAGGACCATGGCTTTGACACCATTTGTTAGTCAGGGATAGACCTTCTTGAAGAATGCTAGTGCCTGGAAGGGGAGTCGATGATAACCCCCAGCTTGCAATCATCTGCAAACTTAGTCAGCCATAAACCTTCAGCATTTGCTTCCATTTCAGAGAAATAGATGCCAGAAAGGAGTGGGCCCAGTACTGAGTCTTGGGTGACTCCACTGGTGCCTAGCCTCTTGGTAGAGGTGCCCTCACCTATTTTGACCTCCTGGGTCCTAATCAGTGAGCCAGCTGGCTATCCATTGGGTGATAAAAGGGTTTATAACTTAATCAGTGGTCTTGTCTGTAATAGAAAATACAACACAGATGGGGTACCAAATAAAAGACACCAAAATAAATGCTTCACCACAAAAACGAAACAACAGGAATTCAGCAGTAAAAGGATTTATTCTCTCTAGCGCCTCGGCCACCAACAGCCTTCAAGGAGTAAAAAAACAATACACTCCACACAATAAATATATATACATATATATATATATATATATATATATATATATATATATATATATATACACACATCATAAGGTGACAATTAAGTAATTAAACAATCAATATAATTAAAATTTAAAAACTCAGCATCACTATTAAAGAATACTTTTCCAACAGAATTCTACATTCAACCCCTTGGGTAAAAAAGTATTATACTTTAATATAAAAATAGCTTATTTTTTTAAAAATATGCATCTAGCTTTGTCTCTATCAAAGTCAGATACCTTAATATGTTGTAAAACAGTCGCTTTTAAACCCACAGGGTTATGGTATCTGATTTTGATAGAGACAAAGCTAGATTCATATTTTTAAAAAAAAAAGCTATTTTTATATTAAAGTATAATACTTTGGTACCCAAGGGGTTGAATGTAGAATTCTGTTGGAAAAGTATTCTTTAATAGTGATGCTGTGTTTTTAAATTTTAATTATATTAATTATTTAATTGCTTAATTGTCACTTATATATATATATATATATATATATATATATATATATATATATATATTGTGTGGAGTGTATTGTTTTTTACTCCTTGAAGGCTGTTGGTGGCCGAGGCGCTAGAGAGAATAAATCCTTTTACTGCTTGATTCCTGTTTCGTCTTGTCTGTAATGCCTGAGTGGGGTATTGTGTCAAAAGTCTTGGCTAGGTCAAGGTAAACTGTGTGCACAGTCTTGCCTTCATCCAGTGCTTTGGTGACCTCTGAAAAAAGTCCACCAGATTTAATGGGGATGAACTTCCTTTAACAAAGTCAAACTGTGATGGGTCCAGAATTTGCAGGTTACATATGTCCTCATTTATCATGTCCATGATGATTCCTTACATGGTCTTTTGTATGAGGCCGGTAATTCTTACAGGCCTGTAGTAATCCAGAACAGTGGTTGGACCTCCTTGTGCAGAGGAATGACTGTGGCCATCTTCCCTTCCTTGGGATAAAACATGACAGAAGACTGCAGTTTAAAAGTGATTCAAGTTGACCAAAGAGGTCATATTTCATGCTGTTTATTAAACATCCTAGGATGTTATCAGGGCCCATTGATGCAGTGTTTTTGGCCTTTGAAAATTCATTAATGACCTGTTCCTAGAAATGGTTGGGGGGGTTGTATGTGGTATTTCCTTTGGACTGTCTGAGGGGGGTGGAGGTGGGAAGAGAAATTTGAGTTGAACTTGTCAGCCAAAAGGTTGGCAGTGGCCTCCAGTTAAGTGTGGGTGTTAGTTCTGCGCATTGCTTTGTATTTCCTGTGAGGTTACGGACATAGCTGTAGAAAGCTTTGTGGTTATCATTTGCCTGAGAAGCTATTTTTTTCTTCAGATTTAGCCTTTGAAGTATTAATTAACCCTCTTAGCTGCCTGTTTAGATTGGTCAGGGGGCTTTTAGTATTTATGGCTTTGTTCCTCCTATGCTTGGCCAAAATTCTTTTCTTTTGTTGTATAATGAATTGATATTGTGATTCCAACAGGGTACTTTGTCTTTCTAGTTTGTCTTATTCTTAATGCAAGTTGGCACAGCTTGCTCTGTACAGCTATCATTATGGCTGTACAGAGATTTTGTTAATAGCTCAGTGTATCCTATGTTGTTTACTGGGTTTGGGGGTGCTTGGAATTTAGCCAATGTGTTACTTAGTGGAGAGAGGTTAGCCTTGGAATAGTTCCTAAAGGTTTTTGGTTTTGTAGGATCCCGAATTTAATTTTTATTTCAAGTAATACCGCCTTATGGTCAGATCTGACGAGGAAAAATATTACATTTGGTGAGGAACATTGTCCCCTGATGATCATAATTACAAGGTCAAGGATGCTTGTACCCCTGGTAAGAGACTAGACCAACTGTTCCAGGATATTGGTACTAACAAATTTTAGGAATTTCTGGGCTTCTGCATTAGAAGTGGTGTAAGATTCCCAAACTGTAGATGAGTAGTTGAGATACCCATAAATGTATTGGGTTGAATGGTGAACGCTGAGGAACTCTAGTATACTGAGATAGCATGATACCAAAATGCAGTGAATGCGTGTGTGTTTGGAAGTTTACAGGCACGTATGCATCCCATGCATGTTGACTTTTAATTTGAATGAATGCCAACACTGACCTTTGATCTCGGTTCATAGGCCTAGGGCTAACCTTTGTGATCCGTCAGAGTCCGTCTGTGGGTGAGGTATGTTCCCAGTCCACCCAAAAGATAATAATTGGCTAGTGGATGCTTGAGTTTTCTGCCTGCCAACCCTCCAGCACTTGGGCCACTACTCCAGACCTGTTAAGTTTCTGTGCAGGTAAATGCCCTGTTCCTGATGCCATCAAAGCAAGAAAATCTGTCTTATAGTTTACAAATGTCTACTTTTTATCCAGGGGACTGACATTTCTAGTAGACTGTAAAACCAGTAGTATGTTTTTCCCTCCCTTGTGTCAAGTAGCAACTCTGCTTTGGTGCTCTGTTAAAAATGAGCTCTTCTTAATATTCTGATCTTAACATTACCAAGAAGCAGGAAGATTAGGACTTAAAAACACAGAAATGCATGGATATTAAAAGCCTTTGACCCATCAATATATTGACTGTTTTTTCATAACGTTGTCACTACTGCAAGGGTATTTATGCTTTCTTTTTAAATGTTTTCACTCACTGCTTTTTGGCATATTGACATAAGTAAACCTAAATAAATTATTCTTATTCTTAGTTGTTCCAAGTGCACATTACAGGGTATTTCCTCTTGGTTGGATTCATGCACAGGATATTTTACTAGAAGCATTAATCGACTTGAAATATGTGGAGCTGTTTATAGAGGTCCCATACATAAAAACCCTCCAAATTTCTCGCTTACTGTTACACGGGGATATACAAGTCATTTGATTAGGTGATGATCCGCCTTTTTTTTTTTTTAATATATAAATTGCACATATTAACTTTGAGCTTACAAAGCGTTTTTAAATCTGTAAAGAAACATGCATTTAAAGGGCAGTTGTTTCCACTCTCTAACTTCTAGGAGGAAGTCTTCAGGTTGTTCATTTCTAATATTCATTTCTGTTTTTGAAGATTGTAAAATTATTATTGTTTTTGCAATACTTTCGAGCTTTTCACCCTAGACCTTTGCTGAGTCAGACTTCCCCAGTAACTAAATATCAGTAAATAAAATAAATTGCTTATAGTTAGTAACTAAATATTAGTAAATAAAATAAATTGCTAAAAGCCCAAGCCAATAGGCAGAAGTCCTTTAATTCTGATAGCACTTTTATATATTTAATATAAACCAGTAAAAGAAGGGTAGTTGTGGCCCAAGTCTTCTCAGGTGGTATAGCAGAAAGGTCCTCCGATGCAATTCCACCATTCCTACCCACAGTCTGTATTCTACACATCTCAAACTGACATTTTTTCTCTATCTTTTTTCTGTCCCAGGGCCTGCCGATCATCACAATCACTCCTCAGTCAGAGTTAGCTTGTCCATTGTGCTGTACTAGGGAACTACCCAGTACAGTAGAGGCGTGAGAGGCATTCTTTGGTATCCATGCATCTGAGGACATTTCTGCTCCTTAACCCTCACCGCCCAGTGGTGATATCAGCACTTGTGACACCGCAGGAGTACTTGTGCTCCTTTGTACTGCACACACATGCTTCCTTGCACACAATAACAAGGGCTAAACCCATTTCCTTCCGTGAACCTGGCTCCTTGATTCGTGCAGGCCTATGCAGCAGCAATAGAGCTGGCTGTGAATCACCACACTCTTTCCCCCCCCAGGGTGGTGTATGACTCTTACATTCAATCCCCCCCTCCCCCAACCAGCTCTACCAATGCCTTAGCCACTATTCAAGCTTGGGTCACAATCAGGGTTTTAATCCATCTTCTCATGAAGCCTTACAGTGACTGAACTTTACCAGTGTTCTTTGAGAACCCTTTCCCTCTGAGAAAAAAAATAAAACTTCCTTCATTCAGATTTAAATTTTCTACCTGCTTGCTATTGCCTCCTTTTTCTCCAGTCCTTATTTCTTACTTTCTAGGACATTGCAGCTTCACAGCTGATGTCTTCATTCTCTTGTTTCTATATTATGCATGCTCTGTGCTTTGTCTTATTTCGTATCTCCGTTCCCATCCCCTGACCATTGCTACAGCTCTTAAAACCCACTTTTCATTAGCTTGTTACTTTTTTTGTACAGCTGACACTTACATGCGACCGGCTCACAACCCTATGTAGTACCCTATGTAGTAATTGACACAGTAAATCGCAACCCTATGTAGTAATTGAATAACATCAGTAATCTTCTCTCTATTACCCAGCACGGCTTTCGCCCCCATCACAGTACGACCAGTGCTCTCCTCTCCTTTATTGACTCAATTAATAGCAACCGCAACAAAAAACTTATATCCTCTGCTCTCTTTCTTGACTTATCAAAAGCTTTCGACATGGTTAACCACCAATTATTGCTCTACACCCTGCAAACCCTTCATCTTGACAAATTAGCACTAAACTGGTTTAAGGACTACCTCGCTGACCGGCAACAAGCAGTCCAATGACAAAATAGTCTATCTCAACTGCTGCCCAACAACATTGGGGTCCCTCAGGGCTCCATACTTGGTCCCCTTCTTTTCTCTGTTTTTATAAATGACCTTTACTCTGTTATCCCCACAGCCACCTGCATTCAATATGCGGATGACTCTACCCTGATCTGCTCTGACCTTTCTCTCCAGAAACTCCAAGCAGCCACCCAACAATGTTTTGCCACAGTCGAAAAATGGTTCTCTGACCTGAAACTCATTTTAAACCCAACTAAAACCAAGTTACTGCTATTCTTCCCCTCACCTACCACTCCTTTTGCACAGGAACCCCAACCTGTGAATCATAGGACCTTCTTTGTTGAATCCTTTAATGGGCACCATCATAGAGCCCGTCTCCCACACTAAACTATTAGGTATCACTATTGACCATAAGCTCAAATTTGACATGCACATTGCCCAAACCATTAAGTCAGTTAACAAAAAATTAGGCTCAGTGTACAGAATCAGGAATTGTCTAACTCCTCATGCAAAATTAACCATTGCCCGTACTCATCTCCTCTCCACACTACTATATGCCTCCCTGATATTCTCCTTCCTCAATAAACGTGAGCTTAACAACCTCTCCACTACCTACCATCATATTGCCAGATTCATTACAGGAACACCCTACCGTACCCACCATTGCGTCAACCTTAAGAAACTTGACTGGCTAGAACTGCCCAATCTCCTCAAATTTAATCAACTCATTGAAGCATTCAAAATAATTAATCAACCCGACAAAACCCCAGCTCTGTCCAAAGTCCTGACCCCCTACTCCAACTTAAGCTGCCTTCGATCCGCAAACAGTAATCAGGTATTGACTATCAAATCAAATAACATGGGAGGTGATGCTCTCTATGCTAACTCTATTGGGAAGCAATGGAACTCACTCCCAAACAGTCTTAGACTCATGACTTCACTTAACCTATTCAAAATTAATCTCCGAGAAATACTTAAGTCTCAATGTTGTGCCCATGTCCAAACCCAGATTAAATCCTACACGTCCCATAGCTCCTCTTCTCTCTTCTCCCTTTCAAGTGATTATATTGTATTTTTTACTTCCTTAACTGCACCCATGTCATGTGACCAATTTTACAAAAGTTATGTTCAAACTACTACCATATATATATTGATGTCTCTTTGTTTCTGTTGTTTTATTAATGTCTTCTTTTATCTTATTGTATTGTTATAATTTTCCTAAATTTGGGAGCTTTTCTCCCCGGGCCTCTACTGAAAAAGGATATGTATCCAGTTAGACTAGCCCAGTCAACAAATGTAAAATAAATGTAAAATAAATAAAATAAATAAATAAATTAACTTTTCATTGAGTCCCTCCCACTTGCCTTGTAGCCTTTGCAGTGTACCCCACACAGTGTAGCATGAATGAGACCAGGGGCAAAGATCCGTGTAGCATCTCTTTTTTTTCCTGCTGTGCTCTGTAGAGCCACTGCTGAAAGTCTACTTGTAGCCCTCTTCTAAAACTTATAACTTTGCTGTAATTAAATTAAAATCCCTGTTTTCATGTCCTTGCCCAATACCCTAGATTTGTGCTTTGTAGATTTTATTGAAGGTTGACTAGTTGTATTTCCAAGTATTAGGTCAGTTTGTTACACAGATTAATTGAGTGGCTCGATTATTTAAATATGCATAGTTGCATATGGTTGTTAACCGGGGTAGTGGACTGATCCATTTTTGACTCATTTCAGCTACAACCTGGGAGTTTCAGTAGTCTATGGATAAAGTAATTCAGTAGTACAATAGTGAGAAAATACTACAAAGGCTGCAGTAGAGAATACAGTAATGCAGTGAATGTAAAAAAAAAAAAAACACTAAAAACCCACAAAATGCACAGTTATTCATATATTTCAATTGAAATGCTATGCAAAACTTTCTAATTTTAAGTCCCATGTTTTTCTGCTAGTTATGTACTTTCCATTGTACAGCAACCTTTCATCACTTCCATCTATTTCCCATCTATGCAAAAGTTTCCTGTCCACCTAACCACCTTGGGTCCCACAGCTTGGACGGTGCAATGGTGCAGCAGTAGCATTGTTGCCTCACAGCAAGAGGTTCTCCGGTTCGTTTCTTGGCTGGAGTGCCTTCTGTGTGGAGTCTGCATGTCTTCCCTGCGTTTGTGTGGGTTTTCTCTGGGTACTCCGGTTTCCTCTCACGTCACAAAGACCTGCATCTAGAGCATTTTTCCCTGGGCCGCCACTGAAAATTGGCTTTGTTCCAAGTCGGACTTTCCTGGTAAACAAATGTTAAATAAATAAATAAATCTCTGCTAATCATTTTCCTACTTGGCTTGCTGTATGGCACCATGTGAGAGATTTTTTCTGAGCAAGAGTATATTAAATCCCTTGTCTGCATTAGCTGTGTGTTTGTGTCTGCATGTGACACAGCCACAAAAATGTATCCGTATGAATTGCTTATATGAAGCTATGTTGCTGTCATTTTGTCATACTGCTAATGTCCAGATGAGGTGTAGCCTGTCTAGCAGCATTTATTTGATCACTTTCCCAGTTATTGAAATGGCAATTTGTGACCTATACGGTAGCTTTGTCGCCTCACAGTATAGATGCTGTCCGGTTTGATTCTCAGCTAGAGCGTCTTCTGCGTGGAGACATGCGTGAATGGGCATACCTTTGTTGAAGGTTGTGCGTCAGGGCTGGCATCTCGGCACGTAAAAATCAACTGCCAATCATTAGCGGACCGGAGTTCCGCTGTGGCGACCCCTAACCGGGAAAAGCCGAAAGACAACAACAAGTAGCTTAGTTTTTTCTTGACTTTCCCCATTCGGCAGCAGTGTTCCTGTAACTAGCTGTCTGCCTTCTTGTTTCATACTGTAGTCCAGATAAAGGTTATAAATTCTTGTCAAGGACTTGCCACTTCTGATAGTTGTCTCTAGCCAGGGTGCAACCATTTCCCAAAACCGTGATACGTTTCTGTTGCCCTGAGCTTATTTCCCTCAATTTGTTCACTCATTGCTATAAACTTTAGGATCTTGTATTTTGTTACAGTGCACAACTGTGTTAAACTCCTCGAAATTTCTAAGCCACCTCTAGATTTACAAAAAGTACTTTAGCCTTCCACATAAAAATCTGCCATGAAACAGAATCAGTTAACTCTTAAAGACAAAGCGTGCATACACACCTGAAGCAATTAAAATTGCCTGGACTGGTACATTACTCATTCTTTTATACTGCCTTTCATCAGATGCACATATTCATTAATTAACATCCTTCTGCATTTAGTCTGGTCCCACATAAAATGAGTACATATTGATCAGTGGCTTAAGTATGCAGCATTTTCAGACTTGACTTGGGCCTCTCTAGGAAGGCTAGCTCCATCATTTGAGAACTAATTTTCCAAACGTTCCTTCATTCCTAGCCAATTCTACCATGCTTGTTAAAGTAGTATTCATATTGTTTTGTGAAGACAAACATGAATAGTAATGGATCACAGCAATATGTAGTGAATGTAGTATTCTCTTTGTCCCATGATGCCAGACGCTTCATGATATTACTTACTGTCACATCTTGCATACACACAAGTTTAGTATGAAGCCAGTGGAAAATCATTTATCTGACTTTTTTCTGTTACATACAGCCTGGTCCTTTTTATCTTTTTTTCCAGTTCATGTATTATCTGAAGTTCTAACTGAAATATGTTGCAGTATTCCTGACATATGCGTTGTCATCTCTGATGTCTGGCTGTGGTACAAAAGCTTTAACTTCCTGAGGTTGCATATCCAACCCCCCCAAAAAAAAGACTAGCTATGTGGCCTATCCCTCAACAGCTAGAGAAAAGGAGTGGGTAGATTCTCACAGGGATTGTTCAAACCTGTTATGTCTTTGAAATCTCCCTCTTTGGGTTTCCACAACCACAGGTTGCTCCTCACAAACTTGCCGTGGTTTCATATTCTGAGGAAGACCAAGACTATGATTCTGACCATTCTTTAGTCTATTCTTCTCATCTTCATTCTCCGGGACAAATTTCTTCCAATGAAGAGGACTCTCACAAGATTCCCCTATTGAGGAAGCTTCCTTTGGGGAAACTATCTAGAACTTGATGAAACAGTTTGAATGGCAATCCACTCAGATCTCTGATATTCAGAAGAGGTATTACAGCCTCTTGCAAATGGGTACCCTTGCCCCTTCTCCAGTCCCTCTTGTCCTTGAGGCATTCCAAGACCCCTTTCAGTCCACCACCTCTGCATCTGATTCTCAACCACCAGCTCCTAAAAGACCAGGCAGGTTTTACAAGGTGCCTGATGACCTAAAATATTTGTATAAGTGTCCAGTGGCAGACCCCACTGCAGTATCTCTCTCTTCAGATAAACCCTCCAAGCTTCAGCCCAGTGCTAATGCCCTACCTATGGACAACAATAGTAGGATTATAGATAAATGAGGAAGGAAAGCTTACATCTGTGCTACCCTTGCTTTTAGGGCAGTTAACTACCAGACTCAAATGACGAATTGCTTAATCTCTGTCTTGCATGCCTTAAATAAAGTTATGCTGTCACTCTTACAGCAGAGTCAAAGCAACAAGTGCAGACCTACTGTTCAAGGCCACCTGAATAAAAAGGCACAGCATTAAGTGCAGTTATGATTCTGTCGATGATTCTTCTAAGGCAGCTGCCACTGGATCTGTTATTTTGCAGATATGCATGGCCTCACAGTCAGCCTATCCCTAAATATTTCAAATCCAACTCTTACTCTTCCTTGGACAGAGGCTTACTGTTTGGTCCTAAACTGCCAGTCTGGTCAAAATTATGGAAGACCAAGGTAAGACTATGAATGTTTGCAGACAGATTATACCCTTCTGAGTTCCCGGATGCTATAGGAACTACCCATCTAAATCTACCTCCTTGATTATAAGGGATCTTAGGACATCACCTAAACAAACTGGACTCTGACTGACCCTATAGGGAACCTCCATTGGAGAGGCATCTCTTTGGAAGCAAAAATTTGTGACTACCTCTGCAGCTCAACCCCCAGCCCTGTTACACCCCTTTTCCAAAGACTGTTGCTCTCCCTGGCCAGGTGGGAAGCTATCACTACAGGCAACCCATCGTCAAGACTGGTTATGCCTTTTCCTGGGGAATTATTCCCCCTTTGAAAGGCTTGCCACAATCTCCTCACTACCAAATGTCCCTTCTTGCCCCCATTATTCAAGACCTCGAGTCAGTACACCATTGAGCAAGTCCCAAAGGACTTCATGGGAAAAGGAATTTATTCCAGGATTTTTTCTAATGTTAAGGAAATAAGGGCAGTGGATACCCATCCTAGACCTGCATCTCCTAAACACTTACTTGAAGGTACCATCTTTCAGAATGCTTTCTCTTCACACTCTTCTGCCTTCCATCCTCCCCCCAAGCTTTCTTAGTGTCACTAGATCTGAAGGACACCTACTTATACATACTCATTCATCCATCTTGTAAGATATTCCTCAGGTTTTCCTGTCTCCTTGAAGTTTCAATTTACTGCTCTGCCTTTCGGTCTTTCCACAACTCCATCAGTGCTCACAAGGTGTATAGCTCCAGTAGTAGCTTTCTGACGCACTCAGAAAAATCCAAATTTTCCCCTATTTTGATGACCTATTGGTCCAGGCTGTCTCTCCAAAAATTATTCTTAAACATCTACACTTAAATTCTTGGCAGGTCTGGGTTTCACTATAAACTACAAAAAATCCCACATGCCTCTACACATTACCTGGTTTTACTGGGCTGCAGAGTGGACACATTTTCTCCAAAATTACTTCTCCCTAACCCATTACTGAGCAAGGGAGATGCTAAAAACTTTGAGGTCCATGACATCCACCATCCAGTAATACCAGAAATCTATGTGGTCCCTGTGCTGTCACCCCTTGGGTACCCTGATTTCCCTTCTCACTTGTCTCAAAAGGAGGTACTTTGCTGGAAGGGTCAGGTCATCCTCAATCCAGGACTGCCATTCATACCACCTCATACTTTTTACCAGGTTTACACAGATGCCTCAGACAAGGTGTGGGGGGGGCATAGCAAGATTGCATCAAGTGCAAAGGTAAGGGCAGCCTCATTTCCTGAAGGAGCATATCAGTCTGTAGGAAGTGAAGGCTCTTCTGCAAGCTCTTCAGACCTTTGCCCACCTTTGGAAACCTGGGCCAATCCTAGTGTACACAGACATCATCATAGTCATGTAGTATATAAACAGGCAGGCATCACGTCTTACCAACTGTGCAGGTTATCACAGGAAGGATGGAACTTGGCTACCCAGATGGCCATCCCACAAACAGCTGCATACAGCCCTTCTCAGGGCAATGTTGCTATCGGACTCTCTAAGCAGCTCCCCTGGAGGAAGCCCACAAATGGACTTTGAACAGAGACTGTCCTTCCATATCACTGTTGCATTATTCCTTATGTAGGGGATCTCCTGCCAAAGAGACAGCCCGGTGTACATCCAGTATACCAAGGCCTTTAGAATTTATAGACTATGTACTTCACATGTATGCCCCCCCGTGCAAGGTATAAGGCATAAAGGTGATGTATGTGCTTAAATACCTCAGAACTTCCTTCCTTCCAGTCCAAACACCATCATTGAACTTTTGTTTGAACTCTCTGTTCTGTGCTGGTTACTGAGCCTGGTTTCAGATGAGTGCCCTGTTGGGGTTCCTTCTTGTCATCTATTTTTGTTGTTGTGACTTTACATGTCTTCCAGAAAGGGAAAATGTCAGTGTGAGAGGAAGATTCCCCATAAATGGATGGTGCAGAGGTAGTGTTGTCGCCTCACAGCAAGACGTTCTCCAGTTCGATTCTCTGCTGGAGTGCCTTCTGTGCAGAGTCTGCATGTCCTCCCTGCATTCATGTGGGTTTTCTCTGGGTACTCCAGTTTCCTCCTCCCACATTCCAAACACCATGCATCTAGAACATTTCTCCCCGGGCCTCTGCTGAAAATTGGCTTCGTTCCAAGTTGGATGTTCCCGGTAAACAAATGTTAAATAAATAAAAATAATTAAATGTAACCACAAACGGTGTCTCTCCTGTTTGGGTGCTTCTCATGATCATATGCAGTGTCCTGCGTGCCAAGTGTTTGTCCCTAGATCCCTACATAGTTGTCTCTCCTCCTTATCTGTTTACCTAGATAACCAACATTTAAAGTTGTTGGTGCAAGGTGTTATGGTGGAGTCTTCCCATCGTGAGGGCCAGACGCCTGCCAAGAAAAAGTCCAGAACACTCCGGTTTGATTAGGCTGCTGTACAGCCTCCCCCAGACATCTCTGTTTCGAGGCTGATGAAAGCCCAGAGGCTCATTTGTTGCTTCAGATTGCTCTGCCACGACCCTGTCAGAGGTCAGCATGGACAGGACTTCTCTCACATTCTCAGAGGCTTTACATTCCAGGATGTTATTTGTTCTCAGGAAAGAAGGCACCTGGAGATCCATTCTCGATCTTTCTCAGCTCAACACCTTTCTAAAGGTCCCCTCCTTTCATATGTTGTCCCTTCAAATCTTGTTCCCTCTTCTTCTTCTTCCTCAGGCTTTCCTGGTATCTCTGGACCTCAAGGATGCCTACCTCCACATCCCTATCCATCCAATTTTCAGGAAGTTTTTGCATTATTCTGTTTCTTTGTATTTTCATCTGCTTTGCCCTTGAGTCTCTCTACTGCTCCAAGGATATTCACCAAATGCCTCATTCCTGTCATTGCCTTTTGCAGGATGAGAGGGGTTCAGATCTTTCCTTACCTAGGTGATTTGCTCATTCAGGCTTTGTCCCCTGAGGTTCTGCTTTAGGATCTCCAGTTTACTGTTTGCCTGTTACAAAGCCTGGGGTTCACCATAAACATCCAAAAATCAGTCCTGGTTCCTTCTCAGGATTATGTTTTTCTCAGTTGCAGGACCCAGACCATTCCTATGCTGGCACCCATGCCTCCACCCAAGGTTCTGTCTCTGATCACCTTTTTCCAATCCCTTCTTCCTCTAGCTTCAGTCACAGCCAGGGATTTTCCCAGGGTTCTCTGGTTTATGGCCATGTACATGTCAGGCAGTGCGCCTCAATGGCCCTCTTCAAGAGGAACCTTGATGATTGGATGGGAGATGGGAAATTCATCCCAGGGATAACATCAGTAGCCCTGCTAGACAGGGGTCCAGGAAAGTAAATATTTGTGGGAAGCAATAGCCAGGGAATTGTTATGGCTAGGCTTGTATAGGTCCTAGGGCCGATAGCCCAGTACCTACCTATGAACTTATGGCTTCCACTGTTCGTATGCTGCCTCTAGCTAGGTTCCATATGAGAAAACTTCATTGGTACCTGAAGTCACTGTGGCGTCAACATTGTCATGTATTCGATTTCCTACTTCTCATCCTTCCCTCTCTCAAACTGGAGCTTCAGTGGTGGATTAATCAGCTGGCTCTCAAACAGGGGTTCCTTTTCAACCTCTAGTCCCATCTCAAGAGCTCTTTTTGGATGACTTGGACAGGGACTGGGAGCTTCTTTGCTTCTCTTCAAGGTCCAGGGTCTCTGTCCTACCCAACAGAAGTCATATCACATCAGCTTCAGGGAGATGAGAGCTCTCCTCTTAGCTCTTCAGACTTTTCATTCCTTCTTTCTTCCAGGGCCCCTCAAAGTTTTCACCGAGAATACCACAGCGATATAGTATGTAAACAAGCAAGGGGAGACTTGATTCTACCTTCTTTGCAGGTTCACTGTTCAGGTCTGGGATCTAGCTGTTGAGTAGCAAGTGACTTTTCAGTCTGTCTACACAGCACACAGGCTCACAAATGGATGCTTCACAGAGATGCGTTTCTGGACCTTGCCCATCAGTGGGGTATTCCTCAGGTAGATCTTTTTGCCTCTGCTCTGAACAGATAACTTCCTATCTTCTGTTTGAGTCCCAAGTCTTCTGGCTTGGAATTTGGACACCCTGTCTTTCCCTTGGAGAGGGATGTTTGTCTGTATCTACCCTGGATTTCAAGAGTCCTGCACAACATCAAGCAAGACTCCCCCAAAATCTTGCCGGTGACTCCATGAAAGTTCACCTGTCTGTTGTCAATGCCTGCCTCCCTCTTAGCTATCCACTTATGGATAGGGCAGAGGTCAAGCTTTTCCTCAAGGGAGTCCTGCATCTTAACCCACCAAGGAAACCCACCTCCTCTTCTTGAGATCTTAATTTTGTGCTAGAAAAACTTAACACTGCTTCCTTATAAACTAGCATCTTCTGCGTCTCTCAAATTCTGTTTTCAGAAACTCTCCTAGTAGAGGAGAAAGCCAAGAGGACAGTTTTCCGAGTTACAAGCTTTCATAGCCATTCCCCCCCCTTTACTTATTTTTCACAGGGACAGGGTAACTCTCAGGGCTAATCCATCCTTCATGCCTAAAGTAGTGAATGAGCTGTGTCTTAGACTATTCACATGCACACTTTTTTTTCCCAGTCCACAGAACGGAGTGGTGGGGCGATCTTGCATTACCTAAACATTCACAGGCAACTTAGATTTTTATCTAGACAAAACTAAATCCTTCAGAAAGGAATAGACTCAAGGTCTGTCTTGGAGGCTGCCACTTAGTCCTCTGTGTACACCTTTACCAAACGCTACAAAATTGCTTTCTTCAGGTCCAGGGCAGGCATTGCTAGGCCAGCCCTGTCTAGACCACTAGACAACTCTTCTGCTTACTAGCCAACCAACCTTCCTTCGTCCTTCAGCGCTTAGAATCGACCAAATATCAGGAATACAGTAACAGTGATTTCAGTCAGGACATGGTGCGGTTGTGTAAGACCTTAACCATAACAGTAGATGTCCTACTGTTCACTGTTGCAGTATTCCATCCTACCCTCCACCACTCTCTTCTCTACCTCACTTCAACTTTCCTTTTCTTGTCCCCTTTGCTTTAGCCTCTGTTCTGTTACATGAGAACGGGAGAGTTTTCTTACCTATTCTAGCTACATCCCCCATAACTGGCCAGTCTGTCAGTAGTCCTCAGGCACTGGCTTGAAAATGGTCTGAGAATCCATGCTTTAATTCTGTCTATATACCCCAGTGCATACGACCTGAGGTCATGTGTTGGATGTACGACCTTAGGAAGCTAAACCTTTGGTTCCCTGGGCAGCCGTCAACAGTGACAACCCATACATCAGGAATACTGCAACAGTGATCAGTAGGACATCTACTGTTATGGTATGTTCACAAGTGTACTTTTGTTTGTTTATTCATTACCATTTGTTGACCAGGAGAGCCTGATTGAGCTAAGGAGCCCTGTTTTCAGCAGAGGCTCTTTGAGAAAAGCACTAAAGTTCTAAGCATATATGGGAAAGTTATGTAATACACTAAAAACATTTTAAGCAAAGCAAAATTTACATATACAGTTTTAGTCAGTAAATTCCAAATAGTGTAAAAAAAAAAAGAGACAACAAAAACAAAAAAAGAAGTACTGGATTTAAGAGCCAAGACGTAATTATAGATATAGCATTTATGCACCAAAACAAAGCTTCTACTCTTCTCCCCTGCGGGTAAATCCACTGCGCTTTCCTTTTCCATAAAATCCAGTAATGGTACTATTATTTCACCTGAGGCCTATACTAAACTTGTAGGTGCAATCGTAGACAACAACCTCAAATTTGATTTACATGTTAACCAAACTATTAAATCCATTAATAAAAAAACTTGGCTCATTATACAAGATTAAACCTTTCCTAACGCCACATGCTAGAACTGCTATTGCCCACTCTCACCTATTCTCTACGCTTCATGCCTCCCCACTATACACTAAACTGTGTAAAAATGAAATTAATATGCTGTCTAGCTGCTATAACCACATTGCTAGATTTGCCACTGGAATGCCTTCTAGAACACACCGCTGTCTTAACAAGAAACATCTTGGCTGGCTTGAACTGCATAGCCTACTTCAGTACAATCAACTAATAATGGCACACAAGTTCTAAATCATCCCAAAAATACTCCTTCACTCAAAAACATTATCAACCTGTATAGTAATCATAGGCCACTTCGTTCATCTAATAAACTTCTGGTCCAAATATCTACAACCAGTAACTTAGCTGGAAACTCTGTTTGCCAGCTCTGTTGGTAAAATTTGAAACTCACTTCCTGCTAACCTTACACAATACTCCTCCCTGACCCTATTTAGAAAAAGCCTTAAACAGTATCTAACAACACAATGGTCATGTCCTTGTTCCAGTCCTGACTAACATCTTCTCTATCGGTGTGTTCTAACATTTCTTTGCTGCAGTCTTAGTTGTGTTCTATCTTGTTAATCAAGTACTTCAAATTATTATGCACGATTGTATGAATAACATTGCTGTCTGAACCTGAAACTGTTGTTGTTTGTCTTTAGGCTTTTCCCGGTTAGGGGTTGCCACAGCGGAACTCCGGTCCGCTAACTATTGGCAGTAGATTTTCACGAACGCCGAGGTGCCAGCTCGACATCCAACCTTCAACGAAGGCACGGCCACTTACACATGTCTTTCGAACACCACCCAACCACGGGGAGGACATGCAAACTCCACACAGAAGGAACTCCCCACACTCCAACCAAGAATCGAACGGGAGAACCTCTTGCTGAGAGGCAACAACGCTACCGCTGCACTACCGCAGCTTCTCTGAACCTGAAACTATTAACTGTTCATTATATGTATATTGGAACTATCTCATTTTAGTTTTGTGTGTGTCTGTCTGGAGCTTTTCTCCCCAGGCCTCTGCTGAAAATGGACATGCATCTAGTTGGACTATCCCAGTTAACAAATGTAAAATAAAATAAATTTTAAATCGTGTTGTGTTAGCACATCATTTTAAATATTGTATAGGTTTTATTAATAATGGTAGGGGATGGTAGACTGCGATGCATGTGAGGAAGAGTTTTGGGGGCTGTTTACAAACTGGAACTATAGAAAGACTGTGCTTAGTAAAACCGAGATTACAGTAGGGCAGTAGTAGTAACACCGAGATTACAGTAGAGCAGTAGTAGTAACGTGGAGGAAAGTAATGTTGGTAGTTAGACCTGATTGTTTAATAGCACAATAGAAATTTACATGAGCAAGTGCAAGAGCATGTGTGATATTTAGTTTGTGTTTGAAACATGTTGTATTAGGCTGTAGCTTTATGCCTGGTGGAATTGAATTCCGTGGTCTGGTCACTATCACAGAGAACAGTCTCTAGTGGTTGTGAAGTTTTTGTGGTAATTAATAGGGTTTGATTGTGGAATCTTAGAGCTATGGTCAGTTTATATTTCTCTAACTGATTAGATGTAAAAGTTGTGTAGACCAACCATTTTAGGCATCAACTGTGGTAAGCAGTATTCTCTAAATAAGAGAACACAGACTACAGACTACATGCAGTGCAGTGTCAGGGCTAACCACTCAGTTGTATAAAAACTGACTCTAGGTGATTTGGGCACATTGAATAATGTCAGCAAAAGTCACCAAAGTAGGCATGGGTATTTGCCAGTTATAAGTGGGTTGAGGACCTGTCCCTGCATACTGTAGCCTATGGTAGGGACCCATGCTAATGGTGGAAGGGATCTGTGTGCACCTGTTGTCCAATATGTACCACCGTATAGGCCAACTTGTATTACCTGGTATAGCTCTGTTGGGCAAAAGATGGAAGTGAAACCCAATCAACCTTCAAAACATGAACTGAGGATTACTACACTGAATATACGATTACTGACAGGAAACAACTTGAAAGTGGATAACATGATAGTAAGGAGGAGACTGGACATATTGTGTATCCAGGAGACTAGGTGAAAAGTC
Source organism: Protopterus annectens (assembly GCF_019279795.1). Classification (NCBI taxonomy): domain Eukaryota; kingdom Metazoa; phylum Chordata; order Ceratodontiformes; family Protopteridae; genus Protopterus; species Protopterus annectens. Next base: position 387,561,864 of record NC_056740.1, on the reverse strand, counting down.
AGTGCAGCAAAGTTGCTTGGTTTGGGATACTGAGTCTACCCCCCTCATTCCCACCCCATTTTTAGTCTATCCTTACCTTGAGTAGTAAAGATAGGAGAGTATACATATCAGCCTGTGTCCCACAGCAGGGTTGTGATGGAGGTTGAAAGAGTGAATTCAGGCAGCACTTGGCAGGACCTAGTAGAAAAAGCAGGACAATATGAGTTGGTGTTTTAAAATGAAACAGCAGCAGTTTACAAATTAACCCATATTTGGATAGACAGAACAGCTCGTGAGGACTGCCTGGGTCCACATGGGTGGGGCAACAGAAATAGAGGAGAGGCTCTTCTAGACTTCTGCCTGGCAAATGGCTTTAAGGTGGCCAGCACATGGTTCAGTGCGAGACAGAGAGAGCGACAAGATCACATACAAGAGTGGCAAATATGCAACTATATTATACATCCTCCTAGGTAGAGTCAGATTGCAAAGTAATGTTCAGTGAAACAGGCTAGCCACAGCATAAACCACTGGTGGCCCCAATCAGCTTCATGCAGTGGTCAGAGAAGGCTCTAAAGTCAGCAGCGATTAGGCTGAAGATTGGAAAGTTAACTGGAGTGAAAGCACAAGATTTCAAGGAAATAGGAAAGGGCTGCAGCACCTCAGATAGAAGAGGAAATCAATGGAGTCAAAGAACAATGCAGTGTCTGAAGACCTCATAAGACGACTAAAGGAGAGATATGTTATAGAGCCAGGTATGGAACTAAGATACATATGGGATGCTGGTGGCTGAATGCAGAACCCCAGAAAGTCCTCGAAAGGAGGAATGCAGGAAAAAGGGGAGATAGAAAAGATGGACCAGGCTAAGAAATAATACTGGCTGGCTAACAATGAGACTGAGAGCATTTGTAGTAGCAAAGAACAAGGCATTAGAGGCATTCTACCAGCTTCTGGAAAGTGGCTCAACAGATGGCACAAAGAAACTGTCAGGCTGCAAAGCAAATGACAGAAAGATACAGAAGTTAGTCATCAGACACCCTTCCTAAGGGATACCAACCACAACTAGTTTACCAGTCCACAAGACATCGACGGCAGATGGAATGAGTACTTCCAGAAACTTCTGAATTAACAAATCCTCATAGAAACTGTACTGCCCTATACACAGCCTAAAATGATAGAGGAAGAAGGAACCACCCTAGCAGTAATAACAACACTAAAGAAAATGAAATCAGGGAAAGCAGCATGCTCAGATTAAGTCACAGCAGATATGATCCCAGTGTTGGATGAATTAGGGGAGAAATAGCTCTTGAGGATACTTATAGCAATATGGAGAGAAAGTAAGACAGGTGCATCTCAGATGAGTGGAAAAGAAGCATTTTAGTGCCTGTGTATGAAAGCAAAAGGGGCATTCAGTGGGCAGTATAGAGGTATTAAACTTCTGTCATACTGCATGCAAGTTCTGGAGAGCGTGATTAATAAATGAATAGTAGTAAAAGGTTATATGGGAGATTAGCAGTTTTGATTCAGATCTGGATGGAGCACAAATGACCCAATGATTGCAGTGAGACAGATGGTGAAGTTAAGAGAATAGGAAAGAGCCCAACTGGGCATTCCTAGACTGTGTTCAGACTCCTAGAACAGAGGTCCCCAGTGGGAGTGGGTGTGCATTAGGGTTCAGCTCTGAGCCCACTGCTTTTTTTTTAACTAGTGATGGACTAAGTTAGTGAACAGGTTGGAAGGGTAAGCTCATCAAAGCTGCTGTATGTCATTGTTTTGACATTACAAGCAGACTCTGAACAGGAACCTCAGCAAATGGTAAGGACATGGAATGCAAAACTGAAGGCACATGGGGTGAAAGTGAGTATAGGTAAGGCAGTTGCAATGGCAGCAAATGAAGAATCAGAATAAACTGAACACTGAGAAAGAAGGGAAAATAGTGGGGCAGGTTAACAGCTTCAAGTACCTGGGAGGGGTGGTTGAGGAAAAGGCAAGTCTGAATAAGGAGATCAAAACTAGAATCAGAGGGGCCACCACCAACTGGCACAGAGCTTTGGGGGTACTTTGCGACAGAAGAATGCCAATAAAGGCTTTTCTCGGTTAGGGGTCGCCACAGCGGAACTCCAGTCACCTAATGATTGGCAGTAGAGTTTTTTACCTGCTGGCTTGCCGGGCCTAATGCACAACCTTCAACGAAGGAACTCCCATTCACGCATGTCGCCACACAGAAGACACTTTAACTGAGAATCGAACGGGCAACATCTGTGAGGTGACAACGCTACCGCAGCAGCACCACCACCACAATAAATCTATAAAGTAAGGTGTACAAAACATTTGTACAATCAGTACTTCTGATGGTACAAAAACCTGGACAGTAGTCTGAGCAGTTGAGGAAGTTGACTGTGGGGCAGATGAAGGAATGATGACATTAAAGCAGAAACCATTGTAACTCCAATTACAGAGAAGGTCAAAGAGAACGGATTACAGTGGTTTGAGTACATGTGCAGGAACGCAGAACACAGTTTAGTGAGTAACATTTGGAGACCTAGGAAGAAGGCAAGAGGAAATAAGGACATCCAACAAATGGATGGGAGGATTGTGAGAAAGACCTGTGACAGGACTTTTGAAGAAGGTAGGAGAATGGCATTGAATTGAGAGAAGTGGGACAGTTGACATGATAGCCAGATCTGTGTGGAAAATGAAGGGGTTAACGATGACTTGGATGAAGAATATTGTTTGTTTTATGTGGTAATTTAGACTGGCTGTAAATGGGAGGAAACATGAGCATTTTTAGTTTCCGCCAGTTAGCCTTTTGTAGATCTAGACAGTGATATGTTTTGCCAGGTAGATTTGTAACGAATGTATTTTATTGGAGGTTTGAACAAATTTCTGAAGCGGAGTTTTTAGAATATTAGTAAATATAGGGGAAACATGAGTTTAGTTTCAGCTAGCATGGTTTGTTCAATTAAATATACTTTTGATTTTTATAGGATGCCAAGTTATGAGTTTGGCTATGTAGGGTTATTTGGTGCTTAGAATTCAAATATTTCCCAACAGTTACACCTAGTAGTTTAGTTTGTGCTACTTCTGTCAGTGTTGTTTAGAGCTGAAATATGGAAGCATAGGCTGTTGTAGCAATAATCCATGACTGGGTTTGGGTAATGCAGGACTAACCAAGAATTAATTCAGTTTGATCGCGAGTGAATAATATGAGGGATTAAAATAACCCAATCATGGTTAAATCCTGGGTTAACAACAAACAGGAGTATATTATGGCTATTGTACAATGAAATTGTGAACATTGGCTCTAGACATGTGCCACGGTGCTTGCTTTAAGTACTGTGATGTCCTTCAAGGATGGATCTACAGACCTAACATATGGGTTGTCCTGCCTCAGGCAGCCCTTCGGTCGGCCGGATTCCAAAGTCTGGGTCTGGCCTCGGCTGATGTCGCACTTCACCCGACGTCATAGCTGCTGGGGTATACAGGCATCAGCCGACGCCATTTTCCTCAGTCTTTCTTGCCGCGTGGTGCCCGAAGCAGAAGCTGTTCGCAAGTGCCGGTCGGTCAGGTCCAGAGATTTCTACTACCGAAGACTTCTAAAAAGCTAAGTACCCCGTTGGGGACTCTTTCTTGCCTCAGCCGATGTCGGACAAAGTAAATAATTGTTTAACTTGTGGGAAACAAATACCTCATAAGGATTTCCACTCTTACTGCCTTCCTTGCTTAGGCCCAGACCACAACGTATCAGCTTGTCTAGCCTGTGCTTCCTTCAACCGACGGACGCTTAGACGTCAGACGGAGTTTGCAGAGGAGTTTTTTGGTCCCGCTTTTGCATATAAAATGCCGTCTGAGACTCCGACTACACAATTAGCTAAAAAGCGCAAGGAAAAGGACCGACACTCGCGGTCCGCGGTTTCGGCTGAAACCATGGTTAGGCCAACCGCGAGTGTCTCGGTTTCGGCTGAAACAGAGTCCTTGGTTCTTCCTTCGGCCGAAAGCATGCCTCCGATTACCGAGGCCTCACAGTGCATGGCTGAATCTGCTACTGAAATTACTGCTACAGTAGCAGGCACCCAGGATTTGTCAGACACTATTCCTTTAGACATTTCTAGCCCTGCACATGGGGCTGCTAGACCCCCTGCTTCGATGTCTATCAAGGCCTTTTCCAGGGCTAAAGCAGCTAAATCTTCTAAGGCCTTATCTGCTAAAGCTCCCTCACACAGGCCTACCTCTAGTTCCCAGATACTCAGCCTGGCTGAGGAACTTATTTCTTTGATCAGGGGATCCCAACCTCATCCAGACAGGGCCTCTCAACCTCCTCCAGATAAGAGGCCTAGGACTGAACCCCCTGAACCTGTCTCTACAGACTGTTCCTCGGATGACTCAGATATTTCAGACCATCAGGAAGGCCCATATTCTCCTTATGAGGATTCTGATGCAGAAGACTCCATTCCTTCTGCTTCTCCTCCTGAAGAATTTTCTTTTGGGGAAACCCTACATTCTATGAGGGAACATTTCCAATGGCAGTGCCAGGATTTTTCAGATTCAAGGAAAAGGCTAAGGACTTTTTTACACTTACCACAGCATAGACCTTTAGCCATTCCTCCAGTACTATCAGTTGTTGATGATGCATATAATGATGCCAGTACTGCCCCTGATTCTCTTCCTCCGGCCCCTGCCAAGCCTGACAGATATTACAGGGTCCCGGACACACACTACCACTTGTATAAGCCCATGTTGCAGACCCAGAAACCATTTCACAGGGCCCTAAAGGTGTGGCAGCTGCCTCTGCCAAAAACCCTCTTCCCTCTGAAAGGGAATCTAGAGCATTAGAGAGATGGGGTAAAAAGGTTTATACTTCTGCTACTCTTTCGGCCAGGGCCTTAAACTGTCAATTTCACATGATTCAGTACCAGGAATTTTTGTTAGACCAGCTAAATAAAAAACTGTCCTCTCCTGAACCTATAGACCGCAAGTCCCTTCAGGATTTGGTACATAACTCTCAGCAGGTCAGTAATCATTTCTTAAAATGTGGCTATGATGCACTGGAGGCTTCCTTTAGATCAGCTATGACTGGAGCAGTGATTCGAAGGCATGCCTGGTTAAAAGAACAATCCTTACCAGACCATGTTAAGTCAAAACTCCCAGATGCTCCTATGGAGAAACAAAGTTTGTTTGGCTCCCCTGCACAGGAGGTTCTAAAGAAAGTGGAAGAAAAAGCAAAATCTGTCCAAACAGTCAAGGATTTCTTACAGGTCCAACCTCCGAGGTTTAGCAGAAATTGGCCTTCGAAGAATTGGTCCTTTCCAGACACCTCCAGAGCACAGAGAGGCAGAAATAGACGCTCAAGAGGCAGAGGTCAATCTAGGGGTGCCTACAGGGGACGTCAGTGGCAACCTGCCAACCAGAGAAGTGCTGCCACAGATGCAACTACAACCACTTCCACAGGACAGACACAATGACTTGGCTCTGGTTCCGCCTACCAGGGAACAACTGGAAGCACCCTTGGGCGGAAAGCTAGCCTTATTTTCCGACAACTGGCATTGCATTACAGGAGACAAATGGACTTTACAAACAATAGACAAGGGCTACAGGTTTCACTTCCACACTCTACCAAAAAAGAGAGGAATGCCAAACCTACCACCAAGCCAAAAAACAGAGGCTCAAAGACAAATCTACAACTTACTAAGGATGAGAGCTATAGAAAAGGTACCACCTATGGAACAAGGCCAAGGATTTTACTCCAGGCTTTTCCTTGTACCAAGAAAAGAAAATCAATGGAGACCTATTCTCGACTTGTCTGCACTGAACACATACCTCATAGTTCCAAAATTCAAAATGCTGACCCTCCAGCAACTTCTTCCCATGCTGGGCAAAGAGTCTTGGCTGGTGACTCTAGATCTCAAGGAGGCATACCTGCACGTCCCTATACGACCAGATTGCAGAAGACACCTCAGATTTCTTGCAGGATCAGAGCATTATCAATTCTCAGCATTGCCCTTTGGCTTATCTACTGCGCCCAGAGTATTCACGAAATGCCTGGCATCAGTAATTGCTCATTGCAGGCTTCAGGGAATTCAGATTTACCCATACCTGGACGACTGCCTAATACAAGCGGACAACAAGACAAAATTAACAAAAGATTTGGAAAATGTCATACAACTGTTGCAAGCCTTGGGATACACAGTCAACTTTCAAAAGTCAAGACTAGTACCATCCCAAAGGATAACATTTTTGGGTGCAGAACTGGATACATCAACTCAGATGGCTTTTCTCACAGAAGAAAAACAAAAGCAACTACCAGTCTATTTCATGACATTAACAACACAAACTCAGCTTACTGCAAGGAAAGTCCTGCAAGCCCTGGGTTACATGGCATCCTGCATAATATTGATTCCGCATGCCAGGCTGCATATGAGAAAATTGCAATGGTACCTAGGGAATGTATGGTCTCAACACAAGCACAGTCTAGAAGCCCAGATTCCAATAATTCCATGCCTGAAACAAGAATTCCTGTGGTGGGCTCAGGCCTGTCAGCTGAACAGAGGATTGCCTTTCCACAAACCACATCCAAGCCAGACCATCACCACGGACGCCTCAGACCTAGGCTGGGGGGCACACATGGAGGACAAGTGCATACAAGGCCTATGGAACCAAGACCAGCTGAATCTACACATAAATCTAAAGGAGATGCTGGCAGTGAAACATGCAATCCAGGCATTCAGACCATTCCTTCAACAAGGTCACCTGCTGATCAGGACGGACAATACCACAGTCATGTGGTACATCAACAAACAGGGAGGTACACACTCATATCCTCTATGCCGGACGGCAATGGACCTGTGGAATTTGGCCCTGAATCTCAACATTCAACTACAGGCCAGGTTTGTACCAGGAAAAGAAAATTCACTAGCAGACACCTTAAACAGAACTACCACGGATGCTCACGAATGGATGCTGCATCCAGATATCTTCAAAACCATAACAAAGAAATGGGGAATGCCAGAGATAGACCTGTTCGCCTCCCCACACAACCACCAATTGAAGAAATTCTGCACAAGAGCATACCACCCACTTGCCTGGAGGGTGGACTCCCTTTCCTTCAGCTGGAAAAACCTGACAGCATATGCATTTCCACCTCTTCCTTTGATGTACAAAGTCCTACTGAAGATCAGAGAGGAACAGCCAAGGGTAATCCTGATAGCTCCAGACTGGCCAAGGCAACATTGGTACCCGCTACTGAGAAGCATGTCTCGGACACACTCATGGCCTCTACCTCTATGTCCCTTACTTCTAACACAGAACAACTACAAGACCCTGCATCCAAACTTGAAAACACTACAGCTAGCTGCTTGGAATATTGCATAAAACAAAATAAACCAGATTTATCTCAGAGGGTTAAAAATATTATCCTGGAGGCACGCAGACCCTCCACAAGGAAAACTTATTCAGCCAAATGGAAAAGATACCTCATTTGGAGTGCAGCAAAGGGAGAAAATGTCTCATTGGCAAACATAGCACACATCCTGGAATACTTAGCAGAACTGTTCCACAATGGCCTGTCCTACTCCTCCATTAAGATTCATGCATCAGCAATTTCAGCAAAATACAACATGGATCCTCCTGTCTTCTCTCATCCTGTACTCAGGCAGTTCTTGAGAGGAATCAAAAATGTAAAGCCTCCAAGGAAACCACCTTTACCTACATGGGATCTCAACTTTGTGCTGGAAAAGTTAACACTTCCCCCTTTTGAACCAGCAGCAACAGCAGACTTACAGTTCTTATCTTGGAAAACTGCTTTCCTGCTAGCAATCACTTCAGTAAGAAGGGTATCTGAGTTACAGGCATTAATGGCAGTACAGCCCTTCCTTATCTTCCATCAGGATAGAGTGTCTCTGAGAACTAATCCTACTTTTATGCCAAAAGTGGTCTCCAGAGTATCATTGAACCAAGCGATTCATTTACCTACATTCTTCCCCAACCCACAGAACAGGGGGGAAAGACTACTACATACCTTGGATGTGCACAGACAATTACGCTATTATCTGGACAGAACTAAGACCAACAGAAAAACTGACCAGCTTCTGGTAGCATATGCAACAGGAGTGCAAGGAAAAGCAATTTCAAAACAGACAATCTCAAAATGGATAGGAAATTGCATTAGATTTTGCTACTCTTTTCATGGAAAGACAACTCCTGAAAATATCAGGCCTCACTCCACAAGAGCTACAGCCACCACTACAGCTTTCCTACGAGGAGTGGCTACCAAAGACATTTTAGAAGCTGCTACTTGGAGCTCCGTGCATACATTTGCCAAGCATTATAATCTTCCTTTATACTCCAGATCCCAAGCAGGTTTTGCAACTGCTGTTTTGCAAGGGATCTTAACTACACCATCTTTATCTTAGTGCCTCCTCCCCCAGTTTGGCTATGGTATTCTACCCATATGTTAGGACTGCAGATGCATCCTTGAAGGACATAGTACAGTTTTGTACCTACCATAAATGTAGATGTCCGATAGGTATGCATCTGCAGTCAGGATTACCCACCCTCCTTCCCCTCTGTGGTATTCCTATATATATATATATATATATATATATATATATATATATATTTTTTTTTGCTCTCTACTGTTTGGAATTATTTGCATTTATCCAAATTTAGCCTTCCTAGAGGGCACCTGGCATCTGGGGCAAGAAACACTGAGGAAAATGGCATCGGCTGATGCCTTTATACCCCAGCAGCTATGACGTCGGGTGAAGTGCGACATCAGCCGAGGCCAGACCCAGACTTTGGAATCCGGCCGACCGAAGGGCTGCCTGAGGCAGGACAACCCATATGTTAGGACTGCAGATGCATACCTATCGGACATCTACATTTATGGTAGGTACAAAACTGTACTTTCTCTAGCTTGTGTAACTAGCTAGGGGTTCTAATCGCACTGCAGTCTCTGTGTGTGTGTTTAGTCAAAAGAGCATGAGTCTGTACTCTGACACCATGTACAAATTGAGCAAAGCCTTGTGGATGGATGGCTAAAAAAAGGAAAAAAATGCTTATCTTTTTTAAGTAATGCCATTGAATGTTGGCACTGTAATAGTCATCTGCCTCTTCTGCTGAGTACTGATGTACTGTGCATGGGTACAGCACATCCATCTGCACATTTAAACAGTACACCTGTGACATACTGGAGAAGAGAGGAGGCACTCGCATCTTAGAAATCTCTCTATTGTGTGTTTATGTATTCAGAGTAAGAAGTGGAAGGCACCTTACACACACAACAGAGATGTTTTCAGAGGCAAGTGCCTTCTCCTTTCCCCTTAGCAATTTCTTTCTCTAGCTCTCTTTTTAAGATTTTGTCAATATGATTGATTCAGCCTCTGAAGTTTTGTTGAATGGCTAGACCCTTTTCTGTGGGAGTGCTTAGTTTTACAATGGAATACCAATTGGTGTGTGTAATCAGAGAGCAAATTTTTGAATGTTAAATCACTGTCACTGTATAATTTTTTTTTTTTTTTTTTTTTTTTTTTGCCCTTAAGAAATAATTATAATCGGTCATCTATTTTTTTAGTCTCATATAGGGATAGTTTTGTGGATATTTGGAGTTGCTGTGTAAACTTTGGCTCTAGATGATTCACTGTTGAAGTGACGCACCAACTCCATGTGCAAAAATGGGAAAAGGAGTTGTGGATGGATGCATTGGATTGGATCTGCATGTTGAGGTGGAATCATCTGTGTGTTGGGTAGTAGATGCATTTGGTATTGCTGTATATGTATCATTAATGATGATGACGGAGTTAAAATGCTAGTACAGATCCTTGAGGAACACCAACAGGGGCTGGTTTGATAGGAAGAGTAGGAGTCTTGCCATCACACAGTTGTGATCGGTTAAATGTATTGGTGAACCATGCTATTGTATTCTTTCTTGGTTATAGAGTTGGCTTGACTTTGTACAAATATACGATGGCTTGCAGTGGGAAAGGCCTTTAAGTTCAGATGTAGAGAAGCAACTAGTTAATCATTGTTTCTGTATTGGTATATTGTATTTAGAAAGGTCACTAAAGCTGTTTCAGTACTGTATCCCATACTGAAACTGTAGTGTTGGGGTGAATAGATTATTTGTTTTTAAATGTAATACTGTTCACCTGTGTAAGCATTATTCAAGAGCTGTGGGTAGTGGTGATACTATGGCAGTTGGCTTGCAGTTTATTAGGTCTGTAAAGGTGCCTTCCTTATGAAGCAGGATTATATAAGATTTTTCCATAATACTGAGATACAGATGTTCTTCGTGTTTCACTGTTGCAGTCATCACATTTGGGTTATCTCTGCCAGGGTAGCCCTCAGTCGGCCCGAATACCAGAGGCTTAGTATTTCTGCGTCAGTTGCCATCGCTCCAGGACTGACGTCAGGTCATCAGTAGTATAAAATAAGGCAGCCTATGCCATTACATCAGTCTTTCTTGCCGAGGAACTTGAAGCAGTTTGCATGAGTGCCAGTTGGTCACTACCTGAGTTTTCATTTTCTGAATTGAAGTTGAAGTCTTCTAAAGCTAAGTACCCCGTTGGGGATCCTTTTTCTTGCTCTAACCGATGTCAGAAAAAGTTAACAATTGCCTCTCCTGCGGAAAGCAAATACCACACCGAGACTTTCATTCTTACTGCGTCACTTGCTTAGGCCCAGACCACAATGTCGTTCGCTGTCCCTTTTGTGCTTTGTTCAACGTCAGAGCTATATGTCTTCGGGCCCTTATTGTAGCTAGATAGTTTCGATCTCAGTCCTCGAATTCCGGTATGGCTTCGGTAAGCCATCCGACAGCAAATCTTCCGACAAAACGTAAGGATAAAGACAAAGGCAGACCGCACTGGTTCAACCCTACCGACGACGTTTCTGTTAAGCCAGACGTCAGTTCTCCGGTCCTCAGTGAGGCACTTTCGCAGCCCCTGATGCCCGCTTCTGTGGATTTGCAGGTCGCTACCGAGACCCTTTTCAGAGTCCGGTATGCTGCGAGACTCTTCATCGACTAAAGATCCTGTGGATGTTTCTACCTGGGACGGGTCTGGAGCCGTTGAGCAGGCACCGGCTTCCGAGGAAGTACTTTGCAGTACCTATTTAAATGCTTAAAATGGTGGAAGACCTTATAATGCTGATCAGGGGAAGCCAAGCTACCCCTTCCAAAAGAAAGAGAGATTTGTCCCTGTTAGTTTTATCTGAACAGGAGTCTGATTACTCTGATGCATCTGAATATGAAGACATGCAACCCCTCTCTGTTGAGGATTCTGATGCAGAGGAATCCATTCCTTCAGCCTCTCCACCTGAGGACTTTCCCATTGGAAATGCTCCCTTAAAGTATGTAGGGTTTCCCCAAAGGAAATGTCAGGACTACCCGGGGAATTCTTAGGTCTTCCACAGTACAGACCTCTGGCCAGTCCTCCTGTCCTGGATGTTGTGGATGATGATTTCATGGAATCTAGTTTGGCATCTGACACCCTCCCTCCTGCTCCTACTGTAGAGTCCCTGACTTTCACAAATTTCTTTTCAAAAATCCTACTGCTGGCCCTGAGGTTATTTATCAAGGGCCTAAAGGAATTAAAGCAACTTCTGCTAAGAATCCCACCCCCTCAGATAGGGATTCCCGGGCATTAGACAGATGGGGTAAAAAATTATGCACCTCTACTACTCTATTAGAGCACTAAATTGTCAGTTCCATATGCTAACATTTCAGCAACATACCATGGAACTCATCAAACAAAAAATATCATCTTTTCCTGCTTGTGGAGAAAATAGAGAATCACAAGAGTTAATGCATTCTGCGAGTCAAGTGACTAAGCACACCTTACAATGTGGTGTTGACGCACTAGAAGCATCTTGCAGGGCAACAGTCACTGGTTCTGTCCTTAGAAGGCATGTTTGGCTTATGGAACAGCCCTTGCCAGACCATGTAAAATCCAAATTGTTGGACGCACCCTTGCACAAAGACAACTTATTTGGTCCCAAGGCAGAGGAGGTCTTAAAAAAGATGGAAGAAAAAGCTAAATCTGTGCAGACAGTTAAGGACTTCCTGCAGGTCCAGCCACCCAGGTTCAGTAGGCATTGCCCCTCCAAGCACTAGTCCTTTCCTGCCCCCTCCAGGTCAGCTCAGCCCTGACCCAGGGGAAGCAGGCCCCCCAGACAGCAGCCACAGGGAATGTAGAGATCTAAGCAATGGAGTTCCTCCTCTTCAAAACCAGGGAGTGCTAACCACCCCCTCATGGTAAGAACTCACAATTACTCTCCACTTCCACCCCCTCCCTCTGCCCACCTGCACTTGCCCCTAGGAGGAAAACTCTCCTTCCACACAAGCACCTCGGCCACCATTACCAACGACAGCTGGGTCCTCAACATAGCGTCCCAGGGATACAAGTTTTATTTCGGCACTATACCAACCCCAAAAGGGTTCCCGGATCCTCCCCCAAACCAGTGGGCAGAAGCCAAAAAGCAAGTCCTTCCCCTGCTCTCTATAAGGGCAGTAGCGCACGTTCCTGCAGAACAGATAGGCCAAGGTTTCTACTCCAGACTCTTCCTGGTATCCAGAAAAGAGGGCACCTGGTGCCCCATCCTTGATCTGTCCATTCTAAACACCTTTCTGATGATACCAAAATTCAGAATGCTCACCCTTCGGCAACTACTATCTCTGCTCTCCAAGGATGTTTGGCTAGCCACCCTAGACCTAAAAGAGGCCTAACTACACATCCTAACATGGAATCCTGCAGGAAATATCTACATTTCAGGGCAGGATCACTGCACTTTCAGTTCTCTACGCTTCCCTTTGGTTATCCACTGCTCCCAGAGTTTTCACAAAATGTCTGGCTCCCTCCATTGCTTTTTGCAGGCAAAGAAATATTCAAATTTACCTATACTTGGATGACTGTTTAGTTCAGGCAGACAGTCAGGAAAAGCTGCTCAAGCACCTGGCCTTTGTAAAAGGACCTACTGACCTCCCTAGGGTATACTATCAACCAAAAGAAATCCAAACTAGTACCCACCCAAAAAAATATATTCTTGGTAGCAAGCCTGGGCACAGCATCCCAGATGGCATTCCTTACTCCAGAAGAACAAGCCTACCTGATGGGTTACTTCTGTCAACTAGCCACCAGACCCCAGTTATCCGCAAGGAAAATCCTGAAAACTCTGGGGTTTATGACTTCTTGCATTCTACTCATTCCATATGCCAGACTGCATATGAGTAAACTTCAGTGGTACCTAAAAACCTTTGGTGTCAACACTCTCAAGACTTGGAAACTGTTATAACAATGATACCTAGTCTAATGTAAGATTTTCTTTGGTGGGCAGCAGCATGCTACCACAACAAGGGACTACCCTTCTCACAACCCCACGCTGCCCAGACCCTCACCACAGACGCATCAGACTATGTCAGGGGTGCACACCTGGACAGCAGATGCATACAGGGACAATGGAGCCCACATCAAATACATCTGTACATCAACCAAAAAGAGATGTTAGCTGTCCAGCAAGCACTGACAGCTTTCAGACCCCTCCTCTCCCTGGGAGCTCTACTGATCAAAACAGACAACACCACAGTGCTGTGGTATATCAGCAAGCAGGGAGGGACTCCTTTCTACCCTCTGTGCAGGCTTGCCATGACCCTTTGGCACACGGCATCAGCCATACAACTACACCTGCCATGCTCTCTAAGCTCTCTGGCAGGCAACTTAAGCAGAAATCTTCTGGACCCACACGAGTGGCAGCTAGACCAAAGAACCTTCACCCTTGTAACTCAGAAATGGGGCACCCCAAAGGTCGACCTCTTTGTTTCCCACTCCCGCCATCAGCTCAGCAAGCTCTACACCAGGGAGTCTCACTGCAAGGCCTGGAAAGTGGCTGCTCTATCCTTCTAGTGGGTCAACCTCTCGGTCTATGCATTTCCCCCACTACCGCTCATTACAAGGGTACTGCTCAAAATAATGGAGGAAAAACCAAGGTCAGTCCTGATTGCCCAATCTGGCCATGCCAGCACTGGTACCCACTGCTGTGCAGCCTGTCACCTTTGCCACCATGGCATCTTCCTCAGATCCCAACACTCCTGACCCAGAGGGAAGGCAAATTCATGCATCCCCAGTTACAGACCCTGAATCTGGCAGCCTGACTTATTCACTAACCACTGCACAAGCTGCCAATCTCAGCAAACATGTTCTAGATGTTATACATGAGGCCAGATGCCCTAGCACTAGAAAGTCTTATACTGACAAATGGAAAAGGTTTTGCACCTGGATCCAGGCTAAGGGAGCCGGGACGGCACAGCTCTCCCTACCTCTCATCCTGGATTACCTTGCTGACCTGCTACACAGGGGTCTGTCCTTTTCCTCTCTTAAAATTCATGCCCCTGCTATATCTGCTCATTTCAGCAGGGAGCCACCTATGTTCTCACACCCTCTCATCAAACAGTTCCTGAGAGGGGTTAACAACTTGAGGTTACCCATTAGAGCACCTATCCCAGCTTGGGACCTAAACCTTGTGTTGGAAAAGCTCACCCTGCCCCCCCCTTTGAACTAGCTCACCCTGCCCTCCTTTGAACTAGCCGCTTCAGCAGAGTTAGTTTCTCTCATGGAAGACAGCCTTGCTTCTGGCCATCACTTCAGCAAGAAGAGTATCCGAGCTGCAAGCACTAATGGCTGTAGAGCCCTTCATCATTTTCCATGCTGACAGGGTCTCCCTCAGGACTGTCCCATCCTTCATGCCAAACGTGGTGTCCAGTGTGGCTGTCAACCAATCCATTTATTTGCCTACCTTTCTCCCTAACACAAAACAAGGGGGAAAGGATACTGCACTCTCTAGATGTGCACAGACAGCTCAGATTCCATCTAGACGGGACTAAATAATATAGAAAAACTGATCAATTGTTAGTCAGCTTTGCTGCAGGAGCAGAGGGCGAAGCCATATCCAAACAAACAATTTCCAAATGGATAGCACACTGCATCCGTTTCTGCTACAAGCAATACGGGAAACTTCCCCCTAAGGTGGTCAGGACACATTCTACCAGAGCAACCTCCACCTCTGCAGTTTTCCTCAGAGGGGTCCCCACCAGGGACATCCTGGAGGCTGCAACATGGACACCTGTTAATACATTCACCAAGCATTACCACCTGCCTATCTTCTCCAAATCCAGGGCAGGCTTTGCCACCGCAGTCTTGCAGGGCATCCTAGCCAGCCCCCAGTCTTCTTGACTGCCTCCACCCTTTTCTTCAGTTTTGGGAATCAACCCAAATGTGATGACTGCAACAGTGAAACACGAAGAACATAGTACAGTTGTGTCCACTTACTATAAATGTAGATGTTAGTGTATTCACTGTTGCAGTCCTGGTTTCCCTCCCTCCCTCCATCCCCCTTGTCTCTCTCTCTCCTTGCAAAGAACTTTTGGTATTTACTTTGTACTGGTGGTGGTCTTCCACCATAACCTTGCTCCCTCTTGGGGGCTCCCGACAGTTGGGGCAAGAAAAACTGATGTAATGGCATCTGCTGCCTTATTTTATACTACTGACGACCTGACGTCAGTCCTGGAGCGATGGCAACCAATGCTGAAATACTAAGCTTCTGGTATTCGGGCCTACTGAGAGCTCTACACTGCCAGGGATAACCCAAATGTGATGACTGCAACAGTGAATACACTCTAACATCTACATTTATGGTTTAAGTGTACACAACTGTACTTTTTCTTGAATGATGACTATAACAGTGGTATAGACTTTTGATTCTGCTGCCTTCCTTAGGTACTCACTTAGATTTTCTGGTGCTTGTGTGGTAAGTTTTATTTTTAAAAGTATTTTTTAATGTGGTCAGCAGAGACCGTGGATATTGAGAGTACAATAATTAGTTTGAATATTGACTGTTGGGCTGGAGAGTTGTCTGTTTAGAGAGAGAGCTGTTTCAGTGAAGTTTGCCAGGGATGGTCTGCACTTCTCTTACCAGGGCTTTTGAATTCTGGCTAAAGCTGTTGCTGCCACCATAGTACCTTTTGTAGGCAGAGTCCATCTGATGGACATTCCAGCTTTGTAAATTCTGGAACATATTAATGCCTGAATTTCAGGTTTTCTTGTAACTTAAACATCCATATATGTGTAGTTACAGAGACATGGCTTCAGAGCAATGAAAGCGCTCACTCTTTTTCTGTATGTAGTGCCTTTCACATCTTCAGACCTAACTGCAGTTGTAAGGGAGTATCTCTATCAAAGACATCAGTGCCTCATGACAGATCAGTTAGAATACCATATTTGAACTCCTAGATGCCCAAATCACCATAAACATGATTAATTACTATTCCATAGCTAGGTAGCTATAGACTACCTTCTATGTCCCCTTCTGGGCACAACAGCTATTTTAACGCTATCTTAACTCATTAGATGAAATACTTATTAAACCCAACAGCAGTTTACTGGGGGACTTAAGCTATCCATGAATAAACTGTCTGATCTGCAGTGTCAATGGTTGGCATGCCCAGTCCTTCCTTAATGTTATAAATGCTCTCTCTTACATATAGTTAACTATCCTACTAGAGACTAAACTGTCCTTAATCTTAGTACTAACAAATATGTCCACTTGTTGCCCATCTCTGTATGTATGATCCTGCTTTGTTAAATCAGAATATAAATTGGTGACCCTTTTCCTTTAAAACTGGTGGTATTTGGCCAGTAAATACCTCTGTACTTAGGGACATCTCAGAAGCAAACCGCCGTCAGTTACTTGATGACCTAAATAAATTCAACTGTAATCCTCTGCTGGATCCCATTGCTAAAGCTGATGTCTATGCCTCTGATTTTAAATTCCCACTTAAATAGCTGAATTGTTAATGCAGTCCCTATCTGCACCAAATACAATAAGAAATATATGTTGAAATACCCATATGAATAAATTATATGACATTGAAAGAAATTAATTGATGTCTATAAGATGTCACATTTAAGCAAAGTTGTATAGAACTTAAGGGAGCTAATAAGATGCTCAAAGTAGAATCTGAACTTAAATTAGCCATTCAAATCAAAAATAACTATCTTACTTTACTAATGTCAAGAAATTAAGAAATAACTCCAATGTTCAGAGCTAGTTCACAGTAATACTGTACTCACTGATGGAAAGGAATTAACTCAAGAGGTTGGATACAAACTCTTCTGTCACCCAGTGGATAACCAACTGGCTCACAGACAGGACTCAGGAGATTATAATTGTGGAGTCCACCTCAGAGGCCAGTCACAAGTGGAGTCCTTCAGTTATCAGTCCTTGGACTGCTCCTTTTTGGCATTTAATTCTCTGAAGTCAAGGCCAATGTCATTGGTCTCTGGCTGAATAAATTTGCAGATGATTGAAAATTAGGAGCTGTCATTGAATCCCACACTGACACAAATGTTCTCCAGGAGGGGCTAACACAGGCAAAGCTGGTGTCAGAGCCATGGACTAAAACTAAATGGTAAGAAATGCATAATAGTATCCTTTGGGAAGTCCTCCATCCTTGGTAACTAATGTATTGACAACACACCCCTTAGAGTTGACTGTGTAGTCAGGGACTTAAGGACACACACAGATAGTAATCTAGCCTTTGACCATCACATGTCTGCAGTAGTGTGGAAGTCATTCTAAGGTGTGCACCTTATAAACAAAGGTATGGCATCTAAGTCCAAGGAAGTCATTGTTCCACAGCATTCATCAAACCTATCATTGAGTACAATGCCCCCTTTGGTATGTACCTAGCCAGGCATTTCCAACTGTTGAAATGTCCACACAGAGGTTCCTCATTAAAAGAATACAGGGTATAAGTAAAGTGTCTTATAAAGACCACCTCAAGGCCCTATCCCTGTATTCTGTCTCCTACAGTCTTTTGAGGGGAGATCTATGCTTGGCCTACAGGGAACTGTCAGACCCCACTCTTGACCGCCTGCATATCCACAAAAGAAACAATACCGGCATTACCCATTCTAAAGACTAAACCTTGCCTGTGATATAAATAGGACCTGCTGGAGAGACCTGTATGTATCCCAGAGACTATGGAACAGGCTCCCCATCCATGTGAAGCAGAGTTCCTCCGTAATCCAATTCAAGTGCAACTTGGACTGTTGGATGGGGAACTGGAAATTCATCCCTGGTTTGGCACCTATGTCTCTAATGGACCACGTAACCTGTAAATGATTCATCTCCCAGGTCCCTACTTACACTTATCAAAGGTATCAGAACTTGTCAGAGGTTTGGGATGCATGGCTAGGCTTAAAAAGACTCTTGTGGTCATTAGCCTAGTAAGCACCTATGAACCTATAGTTATCCTAGCTGACAAGTATCGTACACGTTGTACTCCACCAAAAGTTATAGCTGTTCCATATATTCCACAATCCAGCCATCCTCTTTAATTACTATGGAACAAGTTATCTCAGCCTCATCAAAATCTAAAATCTCCTCATCTGTGGGTCCTGATGGTATACCAGGTTGCTTATCAGTTTCAAACATAGCCTGTCTGGACCCCCTACTTAATTTCCTTAGTCTTAAGCTTTTTCACTGGTCACATTCCTGAAGCCTAGAAAACCACTGTTGTAATTCCACTCCACAAGGGTAGCCCAAACACAGACTCTGCTAACTATAGAACCATTAGTCTCACTAGCCTTGTATGTAAAGCTATGAAATGTCTCAGACCTCATCAGTCTGAACAATAAAAATGTCTTAGCCCTGGAATTCTCTCATCTGACCTTGCTGCCCCTATTTAACTTCATATTAACTATCATACCCTTATAGCTACCGCTCCCTCCAGTTGTATTCCACAGCATTATTAGTTGCGCTGCAAACTTTGGCTTTTTCTCACCTCAGTATATTCATAAGATTGTGTTATCTGTGGTTCTCCACCTTCCAGTATTTGAATGTAACATTCCATACTCATAAGTCTCCCTTATAAGCATCATATTTGATATTTGTTACCTTTTCTCCTCCCAGCTCTCCTAAGCACCAGCACTGCTCGTACTGATTGCTTTTCTTTGTGCTTTCATTCGTGTGTGTCTGGCTCATCCCACTTAGTTTGCCTTCACTGCACTCAAGCTCACTCCGTTCCTCTACCCTACCTACATTCCCACCCACCCCTACTTTCCTCAGTTATTTTCTTTAAGCCACACCCCTAACACCACTTCCACCAACCACATCATGCCATTGCTACTACACCACTCCCACATTACCCTTCAACCAACCACAATACACCAATATCTCCACTTGGCTATACCACTCCCATACTAGCCCTTCTTACTCTCACTGCTCCTCCTCCTTCAAAGGATACACAACACTAACCGGACCAGTAGCAACATCATCTGCTTCCGTCTTTACAACCAGTGTTAAGTAACACTTCCATACCAAGGCCCACATACCAACACACACAGGTCAAATAACAATTACATTTACTTCATTACTTACCTGCTCCACTTAAATATCTATATGCAATCATTATTACTGATAATCCTCATACTACTTGCACACATTGCTTCATTCCATAACTATCCACCCAACACAGTACCCCATCATGACACTTCTACCAGTTACATTACAATAGCAATACCTCTCACCCCCTACATCACACCATCTATCCAGCACATAATCATGTATCCTCATACCTTAAAATTACTCTCACGCCATACCAATAAACTATCCACAAAACATGACAAGTACATTACAAACTTTATAAGAAGCAAAGTTGACATTGCAGCTAGACTATCTCACTTTGGAGGTGTGCATCCTAATCCTGGCCCAACTGGTAGCAATATCCACTTAACTAACCATAATCCATCTCATAACACATTCCAACATCGTATAAAAATTCATACTAAATATGAATGTCAGAAGAATCAGCAAAAAGGTTTACAACCTTCATGCTGCTCTATCCTTATATTCTCCAGACATAATAATATTAATGGAAACTTGGCTAAAACCTGACATTTCCAGTAATGAAATTTTAGCAGACTAGCACCAGGCTATAATAACCTATGTAATGACCGTAAATCTGAAAAAGGATGCAGTGTGGCTTTACTGTGTAAAAATCAACAAAATGTAAAAACCTTAGATTTACAACCACCTACCTTAGGCAATGCAGAATGTATATTTGCAAAACTAAACATTAATCCCAAAAAGTGCCAATTTAATCAGTTGCTACATACCACCCATTCTGGAAACCCTACTTGACTGGGCCTCTGAATTCCTACATCAAGAAGCCATCATACTAGGAGACTTTAACATTGACTGTTAGCATGCAACTCTAATTCTCCCAGCAACTTCACTAACCACCATGTTTTTTTCTCAGCTCATCCAGTCTCCCACTATAATTTAGAAGTCCACCAAGAGACGGTCAATATTTGACTGGATTATGACAAATAGGCCAACTCTCAGGATCCCTCCCTGACAGCCTGAGTGACCACTTATCTACATTTATAATAAGATATTGCATGTAACAAGAAAAGCCCACCAATTACCAGATAATAAGAAACAAGAAAAAAATTAAATACATGTAGCTTTACTGATGCACTAAAAAGATGTAAAGACTCCTCTCAAGAATCTCAGTCTTAACAAGGGTGTTCAGTACTTAAATTCTACCTATTTGGATATCTTAAACTCCCAGGCCCCTCCCAGAACTGTCAGGGTCAAATCTATCTATGCTCCCTGGATGAGCAAAGAGACTAGATCCCTGCTGCCAGAGATGAAGCTTGGGCCCACTGGCACAAAACTCCATCCTATACAGACAAACGGGTATTTCTCAAACTCTGTAACAAGTCAAAGAAATGCATCCAAAGGGACAAAATTACCTACTACTACTACATACAAACTAAATATCAAAATAACCCCCAAAAAGTCTGGGCGGCCATTAACAGCATTCTCTTTCCTGGAAAATTGGGTACTCCCCTCCAACCATAACTGATACTTCACTTAATATTGCCACTCCTTTCAACAATTTTTTTCACGGAATCCAGTTTTGCTCTAGCTAACTCTCAAAGCCGTTCATCCTGCAACCAAACACCAAAGTACCATATTAAAAATAATGGTGCTACCTTCCAACCTGTCTCTACTGAACTTAAGAAACTAAAACCTGCCACCTTAGCCACTGATAAACTGCCAGCCGAATTTTTGAAAATAGTCACCTATGCCATTGTATACCCTGTATCTATTCTCATTAATTGTTAAATAACCAAAAATCTAGTCCCTGGAACCTGGAAAATTTCTCACATTATTCCCCTCCACAAAGGGGTAATTCAAAACACTTAAACCAACTATCAGTCCATAGCAATACTCTCACCCTTGTCCAAAGTCCTAGAGAGATGTATACACACACAAATCATGGATTATTTGAACACCCACAACCTTCTCACAAAAACTCAACATGGCTTCAGGGCCCATCGCAGCCCTACAACAGCCCTCACGTCATTTACTTGTATAGTAAACAACCACAGAAATAATGGCAGAGTAACGTCTCTTATCTTTCAAAATCTTTGCAAGGAATTTGATATGGTTAACCACAACACATTTATCAAATCCCTCTCAGAACTAAAGCTCAGCAAACCTACCATTACTGGGTTTCAAAGCTGTTTAACAGGTAGATAAGCAGTACAGTGGAGGCAAGAACTCTCCCCTTTATTACCAGTAACACTGGGTGTTCCCCAAGGCTCCATCTTTGGTCCTTTAGTAACAAGTGCCATACATCCTCTCTTCATGCCTCGGTTATCCAATATGCTGATGACTCTACACTAATCTGTTACTCTCCTTCCCCTCATGAACTTCAATTACAAACACAGGCCTCTTTCCTTTCTGTGGAAGAATGGCTCATCAACTCTGAAGTAATACTAAACCCCCAATAAAACAAAACTCATTTTCCAGCCTACTAATCACTCCACTCTATACCCACGTTCACTATCCTTTCTAACAATAAGACTATTATCTCTCCTGCCACTCACACTAAACTTCTCGGAGTTGAAATAGATTGCAACATGAAATATGACACTCACATCTCACTCACGATAAATAAAGTGCATAAATTAGGGGGACTATATTCCTAGAAATAAACAGTTCCTCATAAACAACACCAGGGCTAAAATTGCACAAACGCATCTCATCTCTACACTTCTGTTTGCTTCCTATGTCTTCATCAATCTCTGAAAATTAGGTATAGCAAAACGCATTGCCGCCCATATCAAACACACCATTGCTCAGTCCTTAATTGAATTGGCTTGGACTTCCCCAACTTCTCCTTTACAACCAGCTCATACCCATAAGATTCTTTACTACCCCAGAAAAATCCATGCATTACAAAACATTATACATTCTTACTCTAGTACTAGGGTCCTACGCTGCAACAGTAAACCTCTCCTGCAAGTCACTAAAGCCAACAATTCTGAAGGAATCTCCATCTGTTCTAATTTCATTGCTAAAATATGGAACTCCTTGTCCACTAACGTATCAGCCACCAAGTCCTTAACTCTGTTTAAGAAATCTCAAAAAATGCACCTACAAGCCAATTGGATTTGTAACTGTGACTCCCCAGGCTAGAATAGCTCCATTATTGCTCATTCCTCTCTCTTTTCTCTCGACTGTCACTCCTTCCACTAGGTCGCACTCCTTATTCCTCTCTCTTCTGCTCAACTGTCACTCCTTCCACTGGGTCCCATTCCTTATTTCTCTCTCTACCGCTCAACTGTCGCTCCTTCCACTAGTTCCCATTCCTTATTCCTCTCTCTTCCACTCAGCTGTCATTTCTTCTACTAAGAATGGACACCTGATGTACACTTTGTACAATCAAAGCAACATTCAGTACAGTTTAAGGTGTTTGTATCTTTATACCTGTGTTGTTTACCATGTTTGCTTCCACCTTTGTTGATGTACAGTATGAAATCTTATTGTCCTAGGTTTATTAGATGCAAAATGTATAGTGTTAAGCTTCTGTACCTGTAAAATGTACTTTATTAGTTTGTTCTTATATGTGGAGCTTTTCTCCTTGGGCCTCTGCTGAAAAGGACACATGTCCAGTCGGACCTTCCCAGTAATCAAATGTCAAATAAATAAGTAAATAAATTGTCATCAGTTTGGTTTTGTCAAAGGAAGGTCCTTCTTCTTTAACCTCATAAATTTATTTGAAAAAGTAATCACAGCAGTGGATAACAGTTATGTAGTGTTCCTTGTTCATCTCTAACACATGTCAAGAAGGCTTGAGGTTTCATTTTGATGCTTTAATACATATAAACACATCAGGATGGGTAGCAGTATCCCTAAATATGAACAAACTAGTTAACAGACAGACCTTACATACATACATGCTTACATCTCAACAGCTAACTACAAAATGGCAGTCTAGCTTACACATGGTCAGTATGTATACACATGCTCAAGCCCTTGGATAGATTTTTAAAGGTATATACACATATGTTGATCTACATGTAGTACATACAGCATATCTAGAACTGGCCAAGCCCTTTAACACTATTCCTATTAAGGCATTATTGACTGACTTTTATAAATTTGAGTACAAATCCCTGTGCTGTACAATGGATGGCTAACTTGTTATCTGACAAACCCATGTGGTTAGAGGTGCAGGTACCACTTCTGAAAGCAAAAAAGTTACCAGTGATGTTCTGTGTGGGTCTTTGTTGGGCCCTCCCTTATTTGGCATCTCTTTCTCAGACCTTTAGGCCATCACTTCTCAGCTTTTGTTATCCAAGTTTGCAGATGACTGTAAATTGTGCGTTATTCAATCTTCCATTGACCCACAATTGCTTCAATATGGTAGATCATGTTAACAGTTGGTGCAAGAACAATGATCGCCAAAAATATTTAGTTTAGTTCGTCTTAGTAAACGAAACATTTTAACATACTGTATAGGGGATACACCACTCAAATCAGACACTGTCATAATGGATCTAGACATTCTTGTTCATAATTCCTTACCTCTTGACCATTGTCTCCACAGTAGTTTGGAAAGTCTTCTGTCTGGTTAACCTAACTTCCAAAGGCATCTCCACCAGATCCAAAGAAGTCTTAATTCCCCTTTATTCATATCTCATCAAGCATGTTCATCTTCTTCTTTTGGCTGTTCCCGTTAGGGGTCGCCACAGCGGATCATCTGTTTCCATTTCTTCCTACCCTCTGCATCTTGCTCTGTCATACCAACCACTTGCATGTCCTCTCTCACCGCATCCATAAACCTTATCTTAGGCCTTCCTCTTTTCCTGTTTTCTGGTAGCGTCATCCTTAGCATCTTTTTCCCAATATACTCAGCATCCCTCCTTAGCACATGTCCAAACCAACGTAATCTTGCCTCTCTGGCTTTGTCTCCAAACCTTCCAACCTGGGCTGACCCTCTAATATACTTATTCCTAATCCTGTCCATCCTCGTCACACCCAGTGCAAATCTTAACATCTTTAACTCTGCTACATCCAGCTGTAACTCCTGCCTTTTTGTCAATGCCACTGTCTCCAACCCATATAACATAGCTGGTCTCATTGCCCTCTTGTAGACCTTCCCTTTCACTCTTACTAGTACTCGTCTGTCACAAATCACTCCTGACACTCTTCTTCACCCACTCCATCCTGCCTGTACTCTCTTCTTCACCTCTCTTCCACACTCACCATTACTCTGAACTATTGATCCCAATTATTTTAAACTCATCCATCTTCGCCACCTCTACTCCTTGCATCCTCACCATTCCTCTATCCTCCCTCTCATTCAAACACACACATATTCTGTCTTAGTCCTGCTGACCTTCATTCCTCTTCTCTCTAGAGCATATCTCCATCTCTCCAGGGACTCCTCCACCTGTTCGCTACTCTCACTATAGATCACAGTGTCATCTGCAAACATCATAGTCCACGGGGACTCGTGTCTGATCTTGTCTGTCAACCTGTCCATCACCATTGCAAATAAGAAAGGGCTCAGAGCTGATCCTTGATGTAATCCCACCTCCACCTTAAACCCATCCATCACTCCCACCGCAGACCTCACCTCTGTCACACTACCCTCATACATATCCTGTACCACTCTTACATACTTCTCTGACACTCCCGACTTCCTGTTACAATACCACAGCTCCTCTCTAGGCACCCTGTCATATGCTTTCTCTAAGTCTACAAAACCACAATGCAACTCCTTCTGACCTTCTCTGTACTTTTCAATCAACACACTCAGAGCAAACATTGCATCTCTAGTGCTCTTTCCCGGCATGAAACCATACTGCTGATCACTAATCATCACGTCCCTTCTTAACCTGGCTTCCACTACTCTTTCCCATAATATCATGCTGTGACTGATCAATTTAATCCCACTGTAGTTACTACAGCTCTGCACATCACCCTTATTCTTAAAAAAATTGGTACCAAAACACTTTTTCTCCATTCCTCGGGCATCCCCTCACTTTACAAGATTTCATTAAACAATCTGGTTAAAAACTCCACTGCCATTTCACCTGAACACCTCCATTCTTCCACAGGTATGTCATCTGGACCAACAGCGTTTCCATTCTTCATCCTCTTCATAGCTATCCTTACTTCCTCCTTGCTAATCCATTGCACTTCATGATTCACTATCCCCACATCATCCAACCTTGTCTCCCTCTCATTCTCTTCATTCATCAACCCCTCAAAGTACTCTTTCCATCTGCTCAACACACTCTCCTCATTTGTGAGTATGTTTCTCTCATTATCCTTTATCACCTTTACCTGG
Source organism: Protopterus annectens (assembly GCF_019279795.1). NCBI lineage: Eukaryota > Metazoa > Chordata > Ceratodontiformes > Protopteridae > Protopterus > Protopterus annectens. The sequence continues at coordinate 387,536,186 of NC_056740.1, read as the reverse complement.
TGCACATCTTTCCTAGCTCGGTCCGTCTGTCTAGCCAATCGGTACAGGTCCTTTTCTCCCTCCTTAGTGTCCAACCTTTCATACAACTCTTCTACCTTATCCTTGGCCACCTCTCTCTTTGCCATGCACCTCATCTTCATATACTCCTGTCTACTTTCTTCTTCTCTGACAATCCCACTTCTTCTTTGCCAACCTCTTTCTCTGTATACTCTCCTGTACTTCCTCATTCCATCACCTTGTCTCCTTTTGTCCTTCCTCTGTCCATATGTCATACCAAGCACCTTTCTAGCCATCTCCCTTACTAGCTCTGCTGTAGTTACCCAGCTATTTGATAACTCTTCACTGCCACCCAGTGCCTGTCTTAACTCTTCCCTGAACTCCACCTCACATTTACCCTTTTCCAATTTCCACCATTTGATCCTTGGTGCTGCCCTCACACACCCCCTCCTCCTCTTGATTACCAATGTCATCCTACAAATCACCATCCTATGCTGCCTAGCTATACTTTCCCCTGTCACCACTTTACAGTTTTTAGTCTCCTTCAAACTGGCCCTCCTACATAAGATTATTGAATGTAATATGCCTTTTGGCATGTATTTGTCTAAATGTGTCACTTGGCTTCAAGCACCTTAAAGATTCATAACTAAAAAGATCAGTGGCCTTAGCAAATATTGGCCAGCAGGATATACTTTCATCCCTCTCTGTGTACTCCGTTTCCTAACGACTACTGCATGATGATCTGCGTCAAGCCTTTAGAACCATGAAAGTCTCAACCCTCTTTGACCTCCTATTTCAACACAGAACTTATGGTACTTAATCAGCAGATAAATAAGACTCTGTGTGATAGGTTCATATTCCAACATATCCCATACCTCTGGAAGAAGCTTCACTATATGTCAAGCAAAGTATCACGCTTGCGACCCTCAAGGTGTAAGCCTAGATAATTGGATTTACATCTTTAAGTTCTCCCTTGGTCTATCATAACTTGCCATACTTGAGGTTAGGAGGAACTTTTGAATAGGGTTCTTTGCCTAGGCTTGTAATGGTGTACAGGCTGCACATAACTTGTTTGAACATATGAAGCTTGAGTTCAGTTTGCAAGCAACAGTGTACCTGGTTTCATCAGGGAGTGGGTTTAGCTGTGATTTTTTCCTGGTATTAATATAGCAATACTTTCCAAAAATTTTTAAGGTTTCTTTTCAGGAAGATTGAAAGGTAACATACTGTATTTTGTTTCATTTCCATGTGTCCGTATATAAGTAATATATTTCTAAATTTGTTTGGGGGGGTTTAATAGTATGATTGTAGGGTAGCAAAATACTGCCTTTTGAATTTGTGTAGTCTTTCATTTCAGTATCCCTATGTCTTGTGTTTAGTTTTAACATGTTAAGTGAGCCATGAGGTTGGTGTATGTCTAATATTATTTTGTCTGGGGGCGACTAAGGAGTTTAAAATGGATAAGGGTAGTTGTTTTAATAGTGCTCAATTGCATATTTTTAAATATGATTTGAATACAGACTGACTAAACTATGTTGTATTTGTGTTCATAGGTTCATACTAGGCTATCTGCCCTAGGGCATTTATAAGCCTAGCCAGAGTGTGTTTGGCTTTCGCCACCCATTTTAAATTAATTTTGCTATGCCTTTTTTTGAGGTTAGTATACTGTGCCTCTGTCTAACAATGACACAGAAGTGATAGCCAGGGTAAATCTACGATCTCCCATCCACTCATCAAGATTCCTCTTGAAGAGAGTCAATGTGGGACTCTGCCTAACCTGGACTGGGATTTTATTCCAGAGTGAAGGGAGCCTCTGGGTTATGAATCTGTCCCTCCAGCATGTCGTATTTATTTCAGTGCTGAGGTTCAAGTCTCGAGCGTAGCTCGATGGGATTTGGATTTTCTGAGGTGCAGCATGTCCATTAATTGCGGGTTGGACATGGCTTTATACGTCAGGCACAGATCGCCTCTGAGCAGGCGGTATGCCACTGAGTAGAGCTGGAGTTTCTTTAACCGGGCAGCATATGGCATCTGTTTGAGCCATTTGATCCTCTTGGTGAGGTACTTTTGGGGTCTTTCCAGTTGCTGCAGGTGTCTGGTAAGGTACATCCCAAAAGGGGCGTTGTACTCAATTATGGGCCTGATGAGGGATGAGTAAAGAGGCACGATGACCTCCCCTGATCTAGATGTGAATCCCTTCATAATTAAGTGGGCTATATAAAATGTTTTTCTAACCACTTTGGCCACGTGGTTGTCAAATGAGAGATTGCTATCAACTTGGGTCCCCAGGTCCCTAATGACTTCTTCTGTACTTAATGGATTACCACCTATGTGGTAATTTGTGGGCACTTTGCTTTTGCCAAAGGGGATGACTATACACTTTTTGGCGTTTAGCTTGAGGCCATGGCTCTGGCACCAGTTGTCTGTTTCTATGAGGCCCTTTTGGAGGATGCTTGTGTCGGCTGGAGAGTTGATTATGGCGCCCAGTTTGCAGTCATCTGCGAACTTGGTCAGCTACAGTCCTTCCGTGTTGGCCTGTACCGCCGAGAAATATATACCGAGCGAGAGGTCCCAGGACTGAGCCTTGTGGGACGCCACTTGTAACTGGTTTGGAGTCTGACATGGCTCCAGCAATTCTAACCATGTGGGTTCTGTCCTTGAGCCAGTTTGCAACCCATCTAGTGACATAGGGGTTTATATTTAAGCTGGTGAGCTTATCTATAATGCCCGAGTGGGGTATTGTATCGAAGGCTTTTGCGAGGTCCAGGTAGGCTGTGTGGACCACCTTCCCCTCGTCAGTGGCCTTGGTGACTGTTTCAGAGAAATCAACCAGGTTTAAGAGGCAGGATCTTCCCTTAACAAAGCCGAACTGGGTAGGATCCAGCGTCTGTAGGTCCCCAATATCTTTATTTATGAGGTCCATGATGATCCTTTCCATAGCTTTGCAGACCAAGCTAGTCAGGCTTATGGGGCGATAGTTTCCAGGATCCGTTGAGGCACCACCTTTGTGGAGAGGGACCACTGTTGCTGTACGCCACTCTTTGGGTACATATCCTGTAGTAAGGCTAAGATTGAACAGTAGTTTTATGTTTGGGTTTAGCTCTTCTTGGAGTTCATGTAGGACGCAGCCCGGGACACCATCTGGTCCCATTGATGCTGTGTTTTTTGCTTTGGAGAGGGCGGCTCTTACCTGAGCATCTGAGATGTCAGGGGCCAGCACTCTGTTGGGATAGATATTTGCCCTTTTGGTGGGGGGGGGGAGTTTGCACTGAACCTGTCCGCTAGGATGTTGGCATTGTCTGTGGGCTCGGTGTATTTTTTGTCATTTTGGACTAATTCTGACCATATCTGGGAATTCACACCCAGGTTCCTAACTAAAGAAAGCCTTGTGATTATCCTTAGTGTCCTGTGCAATTTTTCTCTCGAAGCTGGCCTTAGACGATTTTATGAGTGCCCGTAATTTTTTGCTAATACTGATCAGAGATGCCTTCCCTTTTTGGGATTTTGCTCTATCGTGTAGTAGCTTCCTCCTTCTATTGTATAGTTTGTTTATGGCTGGGGTTCACCAGACAGGATGTCTGCCTTTGGAGAATTGGGTCTTGGTTTTATTTGGGATTGCATGATCCATGCATTCCTGAAGGTGTTCATAGAATGCGTTTATAAAGGATTCTGCGGTCTGGGCTGTATTTTCCACAGGCCCGGGGGCTTTGAAGGAGTCCGCCTCTGTTTTGAGGCGTGTGAAATTTGCTTTAGAGAAGTTTTTCACTGTGGTTTTCTGGGCAGGGGGTGGGGTCGGGATATGAATATCCAGTGAGATTAGTTTATGGTCTGATCTTACCAGTGAGGGATACACTTCTGGTCTGGAGCATAGTGTCCCCATGTTGGTGATCAGGTCCAGTATGTTTTCCCCTCTTGTGGGAGTGGTAACAAGTTGTTCCATAGCATTTGAGTTTATAAATTCTAGGAACCTTTGGGCTAGGGTGTTGAAGCTCGAGTAATGCTCCCAGTCTATGTTTGGGTAGTTGAAGTCGCCCAATATAATGGTGTTTGGAGAGACCTTCATATTTTCCAGTATTCTCAGGAAGGCCGAGTGGGGTTCCTGTGTTTGGGAGGGTGGTCTGTAGCAGGCTATAAACTGGAAGGCAGTTTTGCCCACTGTTAGTTGCACATGGTTAGTCTCTGATGCTTCGTGCTGTGCCACCAACCTGGAGGTGTGGGTATCTTTGTCGAATATTGATACTCCCCCTCCTTTTGTGGTTCGGTCCACGTTTTGGGGCCGAAAAGCATGGTATGAGGTATAACCTGGTAGTGCTGGGGTGCTCTCGGGAGCCTTGAACCAGGTTTCTGTTACTGCACAGATATCTATGTTCTCCATGCTAAGGAGAGTTTCGAAAAGTGCATCTTGAGGTTTAGACTTCTGGCATTGAGTAGCATTACTCTTAGTTTCTTATCCCTTGTGATGCGGATGGAGCTGGGTTTGTCTTTTGAGCCTTGCCTAAAAAAGGCACTATGGGGGTAGCAAGAGCCTTTGCCAATATCCGAAAGCCCAGGGGTGACAGGTGCAAGCCGTCCCTAGTGAAGCATCGTGGCTTGTCGAGCATGTCATCCCAGGCTGACAGGCATTGGATCCCCTTTGAATGACACCAATACTTAAGCCAATTGTTGAAATTGATCTTCTTGTCTTCATATTGTGGCATCATTCTTGGTGAGGGTTAGATGCTACTCAAGGTCATGGTCATACCGACCTGGGCTACATGCTCAGTGAGCTCCTCTGTCTCTTTTCATGTAGTCCAGGGAGGTACGTCTCAGGTCATTCACACCAGCATGGACAATGACTGAGTCATATTTGTACTTGCCTTGGAGTGACCTGAGTGCTTGTGTTATGTGGCTGATCCTAGCGCCCGACAGGCTGCTCACCGTGACCTTCTCCTTGTTCAGCCTGGTGAGCGGGACGTCAGTGTGCCTGACGATAGAGTCACCTATTACAAGTGTATTAGGTGTGTTGTTTAGCCTTAAGGGCTGTGACTGTTCGGCACACTGGCTTTGTGAGCTATGTGTTGCACGTGTTTTGTTTTGGGGTAGCGGTTGCTTGGGTGTCTGCTTTGGAGGTCTCTGCTGCTTAGGCAGATTTTATTTAGAGCCTCCGAGTATGTTTTTGTGCGTTTGTGTTTGGTTTGTTGTCGTGGTAGGTCTATGTGAGACTGGAATTGTAGTGAGTATGGTTTTCTTCTCCTCCTGACTGGTTACGCCAGTACTGAGTTGAGAGAGCTTAGCCTCCAGTTTGGCTATATGGTTACATCTCTCACATGTGTTGGAATTTGTTGGGAGGAGGAGAGGGTTGTCTGTGTACATGAGGCAGTTGTAACATTGCCTCAAGATTCCCAGATTCACCAGCTGGACCGGAGAGGAGATTGACAACTGACCTTTGGACATGCTAGAATAGTATTGGGAATTCCTTTATAATTGAAAAAAGGGCCAATGGGGAACAAGGTACTCAAGGGGAGTTTGTGAGGGTGTAGTGCTTTTAATTTTTTAGAGCTGACTTATATAATTGCTTTAGTGAGCAAGTGCCAGGTAACTTAAATGCAATGTGTTACAGGTAACTTAAATGCAAAAATGGCAAACAGTAACTTTCTTTCAAGTGAAACAAGGAAATAAGTACAGTAAGCAATGCAGATATCACTAGGGATCCACAGAAGTGCTAAAAGGCCGCGTTTTAGGTGGAATTAGCGTTTCAGGGAAATAAACAAACAACAAGCATACAAACAAAGCTAGCTTCAGCAGGCCTGGATCTAGTCTATGCTACAGCAAACAAGGTGTACCAATTTCAGTAAGAAACAGTTAGAATATGCAGGCACTATAAGCCTTTAACCAGAAATTCCCAGCTCAGAAGGGCAGAGTCCAGCCTCTCCTCCCACAAGAGTGCAGACCGCGATCCTTCTTAATGTAAAATAACTGGCCTGAAGCCCAAGTGCTTAAACCAGAACTAATACACTTTTAGAATAACAGACACTGAGCCCTCAATCAGCAGTTCCCAACTTAGAAGGATGTAAGCTACCTGTGTCTTTCAGCTTTTCCCGGTTAGGGTTTGCCACAGCGGAACTCCGGTCCGCTAATGATTGGTAGTTGATTTTTACGTGCTGAGTTACCAGCCCTGACGCACAACCTTCAACGAAGGTACGCCCATTCACGCATATCTCCACGCAGAAGAAGCTCTAGCTGAGAATCGAACCGGACAGCGTCTTACTGTGAGGCGACAACGCTACCGCAGCACCACCACCATGGATGACTAAACTATGTTGTATACTGGATACTAATCTGTTATTCATGAAGTGCAAACATGTAATACATCTTTCAGCTTTTGTTTACTTATTAGATTTTTCCTTGGTTTGTCTTTTTTCTCTAACTGCTTTTTCCTCAGTAGCCTGTAATTGCCTTCTCTGTTTTGGCAGCCACATAAGTGTGCTATTAACCATGTACAAAATAAACAGACTGTGATTAATTTATTTGCTACTTTGACTGGCTTGTGATATAAGTTGTAAGTGCAGTGCTTTATGAACCACTTCATTGCTTTCTAAAGTTTGCTTAGCACAGGATAAAAATCTTCTGTGGTTTTTATTTTCTTGTTTTATATTTGATGAATATGGCTCGTTCTTTACTTCTGTGCAATTAATTTTTGTATGATAAATTGCTCATATGCTGTTTACGTCCTGTGCATGCTACAGTTTCAGCCATGCTCCGTTTTCTCACCACATTATTTATTTATTTTACTTGTCTATTGATATTTGAAAGTCTGACTGGGTAGGAGCCCAAGTTCAATGGTGGCCCATGGAGAAAAGCTCCAAAGTACTACAAAACATTTTAAGAACAGTAATTTTACAATCTTTAAAATAATGCAGACAACTACAGTTTAAATAATTATATCAGTTATTCAGATACTTAATAATTCTTGTTTCCCTGTGTTTGTGCAGATTGTTGTTAGTAATGAGACAGATTCAGCATGTACTTTGGTGCACTATAATCCTGCTTGGTACATTTTTATCATAAAAAGAGCTACCCCGCCCCCCAACATCATCACATCATTTCTTTTCAAACAAATGGATTACTGTGCTAGGATGGATTTGGATTCTGCAGTTGTCCTGCTCTGTTGACACTTAACTGATGTTTTGACTCTCATTTAGCTATGTCATGTTACTGATGTTGATCTTGCAGACCATAACCCTAATTTAGTGTAAACACTTTAAAAATATCCATTTCTAATGATTTTAATGATGCAGCAAGCTGCAGTCTGCTTCTAGTTAAGCAAATGTTCACAGGAATAATTATGAGCTAATGATAAATCAACCAAGAGAGTAAATTATTAATTTGCTTTTGTTTACTGTGAAAATCTGACTGGGTGGAAACCCATTTTCAGCTGGGGCTCATGCAAGAAAGCTCCAAGATTTAAATTACAAATTGCACAACGAGAATCACAAATTGTGTTCTGTAACCAGTGCCATGAAGTGGACACCTCCAAGATTACAAGTACAGTTTTATTTATTTATTTTATTTGTCTTTGTTGACTGGGATAGTTTGACTGGGTAAAGCCCATTTTCAGCAGTGGCCAGCAGAGAAAAGCTCCATCTAGTTAGAGTCTACATATTATATTTGCATGTACAATTTGCAATGACATACTATATGTATATGTGCAGTTTACAATGACATACTGTTTGTGCATGTACAATTTACAGTGGCCGACTATATGTGCATGTACAATTTACAATGGCATATTTAGTTGTCAAGTTTGTTACATGTAGAAGTTTACAGGTGGTCGAACATTGTTTCATCAGTAACATTTGTGTATTTGCTAGTTATTTGACAGAATTATTTTAAAGTATTAACTTTTATAGCATAGGATGCATCTAGGTAAACACTGAAAGGATATACAGACATTTTGAGGGTACAATTAGAGCTTGGAGCTTGGTAGAGGAGATCAGAAGTTAGGAAAGATTCAGCTGAAGTGAGAAAAGAGAGAAAGGTGTGTGTATGATTGGATTGGCAGTAGGTGAAGATGGGAAAGAAAGATGGGGGAAATGTTGGTATATTGGGGAGTCAGCCTGGTGCTGTGCATGGGCATGACCAGTATTTATTCAGATGTAGTTTGAGCAGGCTTTTAAAGCATGGTAGTATTGCCAGTGAGTGTGATGTGTTCTGGGACGGTGTTCCATATTTTTGACTCCTAGCAGGAGTAAAGTGAGTCTCCAGCTGAGTTATTAGATTTAGTTATTTTTAATTTGATCTTGTTAACAGAGCAAAGGTCTTTACAGAGGGAGTATAGCAGTAAGATATTTTTTTAGTGTGGGGTATTTACTTGGGTAGTAAATAAGTTTATATGTGAATACTAATTGTGAATATTTTAGGATGTTGCTTAGTATGAGGCAGTTGCCTCAAGGACGGACAGTGGTAGGTTCTGTGTGTTGAGTTACTGACAAAATTCCATATGAAAACTATCACTTGCAGTTGCCAGGCATAGTAGAGCCAAGTTTACATGTTGGTTTAAAATTTTTGAACTTTAAATTCTCCTTCCAATAAATTATTTTCATCATCATCTTCTTTCGGCTTTTCCCGTTAGGGGTCGCCACAGCGGATCATCTCTTTCCATTTCTTCTATCCTCTACATCTTGCTCTGTCACACCAACCACCTGCATGTCCTCTCACCACATCCATAAACCTAATTTTAGGCCTTCCTCTTTTCCTCTTACCTGGCAGCTCCATCCTTAGCATCTTTTTCCCAATATACCCATCATCCCTCCTCAGCACATGCCCAAACCAACGCAATCTCGTCTTTCTTGCTTTGTCTCCAAACTGTCCAGCATGAGCTGAACCTGTAATATACTGATTTCTAATCCTATCCCATCCTAGTCACACCGAGTGCAAATCTTAACATCTTTAACTCTGCCACATCCAGCTCTGACTCCTGCCTTTTTGTTAATGCCACTGTCTCCAACCCATATAACATAGCTGGTCTCACTACCCTCTTGTAGACCTTCCCTTTCACTCTTACTGGTACCAATCTGTCGCAAATCACTCCTGACACTCATCTCCACCCTGCCTGTACTCTCTTCACCTCTCTTCCACATTCACCGTTACTCTGAACTGTTGATCCCAAGTACTTAAACTCGTCCACCTTTACCAACTCTACTCCCTGCATTCTCACCATTCCTCTACCCTCCCTCTCATTTACACACACATATTCTGTCTTAGCCCTGCTGACCTTTATTCCTCTGCTTTCTAGAGCATATCTCCATCTCTCCAGAGTCTCCTCAACCTGATTCCTACTCTCAGTACAGATCACAATGTCATCTGCAAACATCATAGTCCACGGGGCCTCCTGTCTGATCTCATCTGTCAACCTGTCCATCACCACTGCAAATAAGAAAGGACACAGAGCTGATCCTTGATGTAATCCCACCTCCACCTTAAACGGATCTGTCACTTCCACTGCAGTCCTCACCACTGTCACACTACCCTTGTACATATCCTGTACCACTCTTACATACTTCTGTGCCACTCCCGACTTCCTCATACAATACCACAACTCTTCTCTCGGCACCCTGTCATATGCTTTCTCCAAGTCTACAATGACACAATGCAACTCCTTCTGATATTCTCTGTATTTCTCCAATAACACCCTCAGAGCAAACATTGCATCTGTAGTGCTCTTTCCTGGCATGAAACCATACTGCTGATCACTAATCATCACCTCCCTTCTTAACCTAGCTTCTACTACTCTTTCCCATAACTTCAAGCTGTCACTGATCAATTTTATCCCTCTGTAGTTACTGCAGCTCTGCACATCACCCTTATTCTTAAAGATAGGTACCAAAACACTTTTTCTCCACTCCTCAGGCATCCTCTGACTTTCCAAAATTTCATTAAACAATCTCGTTAAAAGTTCCACTGCCATTTCTCCTAAGCACCTCCATGCTTCCATTGGTATGTCATCTGGGCCAACAGCCTTTCCATTCTTCATCTTCTTCATAGCTGTCCTCATTTCCTCCTTGCTAATCTGTTTCACTTCCTGATTCACTATCCCCACGTCATCCAACCTTCTCTCTCTCTCATTCTCTTCATTCATCAGCCTCTCAAAATACTCTTTCCATCTACTCAACACACACTCCTCTCTTGTGAGTACCTTTCCCTCACTATCCTTTATCACCCTTACTTGCTGCACATCTTTCCCAGCTCTGTCCCTCTGTCTAGCCAATCGGTACAGGTCCTTTTCTCCCTCTTTAGTGTCCAATCTCTCATACAACTCTCCATACGCCTTATCCTCAGCCACCTCTCTCTTTGCCATGCGCCTCATCTCCTTATACTCATGTCTACTTTCTTCATCTCTTTGACAATCCCACTTCTTCTTCGCCAGCCTCTTCCTCTGTATACTCTCCTGTACTTCCTCATTCCACCACCAGGTCTCCTTGTCCTCCTTCCTCTGTCCAGATGTCACACCAAGCACCTTTCTAGCAGTCTCCCTTACTAGTTCTGCTGTAGTTACCCAGCTATTCAGTAGCTCTCCACTGCCTCCCAGTGCCTGTCTTAACTCTTCCCTAAACTCCACTTCACAATCACCCTTTTTTAACTTCCACCATTTAATCCTTGGCACTGCTTTCACACTCCTCCTCCTCTTCTTGATCACCAATGTCATCCTACAGACCACCATTCTATGCTGCTTAACTACACTTTCCCCTGCCACCACTTTACAGTCTCCAATCTCCTTCAGACTGGCCCTCCTACATAGGATATAATCCACCTGTGTGCATCTTCCTCCACTCTTGTACGTCACCCTATGCTCCTCCCTTCTTCTTTTTTCCTTCTTCTTAAAATATGTATTCACCGCAGCCGTGTCCATCCTTTTCGCAAAATCCACTATCATCTGACCTTCTGCATTCCTCTCCTTAACACCATACCTACCCATCACTTCCTCATCCCCTCTGTTCACTTCACCAACATGCCCATTTAAAGTCCGCTCCAATCACTAGTCTTTCACCCATGGGTACACTCACCACAACTTCATGCAACTCACTTCAAAATTTCTCTTTCTCATCCATCGCACACCCAGCTTGTGGAGCATATGCAGTAACAACATTCATCATTACACCATCAATTTCGAGCTTCATAAACATCACTCTGTCAGCCACTCTCTTCACGTCTAAAACACTCTTGGCATATTGTTCCTTTAGTATAACCCCTACCCCATTTCTCCTGCCATCCACACCATGATAGAACAATTTGAACCCGTTTCCTAAACACCTGGCCTTACTTCCCTTCCATCTGGTCTCTTGCACGCACAATATATCAACCTTCCTTCTCTCCATCATATCAGCTAGCTCTCTTCCTATACCAGTCATACTGCCAACATTCAAAGTTCCTACCCTCACTGCTACACTCCTAACCTTCCTCCTCTCTTCCTGCCTTCGGGCATGCCTTCGCCCTCCTCTTCTACTTCGGCCAACAGTAACCCAATTTCTGACAGCACCCTGTTGGCTAACGGTACTGGTGGCGGTCGTTGTTAACCCGGGCCTCGACCGATCCGGTATGGAAATATGAAATTTTTGCGCCATAAGTGTTGTGGCAGAATTGTTACGCCGGGTGCCCTTCCTGACGCAACCCTCCCTATTTATCCGGGCTTGGGACTGGCACAAAGAAATGCACTGGCTTGTGCATCCCCAGTGGCTGGGTTCTTCCAATAAATTATTTTAAACGTATTAAAAATAAAATTGTAGAGCCAGTTTTTCTTATTGAAGTTTGGTTCTGCAGTGGCCACGACCACTGGCTAACTGTTTAAAGCAGGATAAGGGTGTTTTCTGTGAAGTGTTTTTGGTACCGATTTAGGTGCTGACAAAATTAGCAATTTCATAATATCAAGAAGCTAGTTTGAGTTCAGGAGTGGTATTTAGGTTAGTTAGGATGGGCGATTCATAAAGGAAAGCTGGAAGTAAGTAGGTTGATGCTAATGTTTGCTGTGTTGTGTCTGTAAGATATTGTTTGGCTCTATAAAGGAAGCCCGATTTCTGCTTGTTCTTTTTTATGGTTTGTAAGCTATGGTAATCAAATTTCAGGTTTTCATCCATGATAACTCATAGGAGTTTACTGTGTGTAACTATTTCTGTTAGTGCTGTTTGCTGATGTAATTAAGAAAGATTGCTTTTGGTTGTTTTATTGTTTTGGGTGAAGAGCCTTAATTTTGTATTGTTAGGGTTAAGGAGCAGGCATGAGTTTTTTAGCTGGGTTTCTATAGAGGTGAAAGAAGTCTGGGTAAATTCCTGGACTTTGGAGAGAATTGGGGCTGCACATATTTTGAATCATCAGCATATTGAAGAATTCATGCATGTTGTATGGCAGTATGGAGTTTATAAAGATGTAAAAGAGGATCGGTCTGAGGACTGAATTTTATAGGGCTCCTATGATAGTTTGAAATGGGGAATAATCCTGTTGCCATCTGACTGCTTGTTTTTTTTTTTCTTTCAGACTGTTTTAACAGTGAGCATCATTCTAAATAATTACAGAGAGTAGAAAAATATTCATAATACAGTAATTAAAATAGAGTAAATTAGATTCCACATGTAACAATGAAAATACTGCATAGATTATGTAGTTTTTAAATAAAGGGATAGAGTGCAAACATAGTGATAGAAAACAATGCAAAGGTTATACAATTCAGTAAAACGGCGAGTACAGAGATTAGCCAGGAGTCGAACATGAACATAGCAGAGAATCTGTGAAACCTTGTTTATGGTACCTTAGTGTTTGAGGTTGCTGAACTGTTTTACAGAAAGAGTGATGGAGTGATGTAGCTTGATGATTTGAAAGGAATAGAATCACTTTTAGCTGTTTGCGTGTGCTTGCTTAACTACTACTAAACTGACCGATATTGTCAGCTGTTGAATTGCTAAATGTATTACTGAATTGATAGTGAATCCACTGTCTACTTATGGTGGCATCAGCAAACCCTTGTTTCAAGAATGATTTGTACTAGGGTTCAGTGGTAGGTCCTGAGAACTCTGTAGTCTGTTCCTAGATCCAACATATCTTGCCACAAAACATGAAAATATTTCTGTATGGAAGTTACTTGTTGGTTGGGGTTTCTGCCTCTTTCTTTCCATTTCTCATATTTTCATTTTCAGAGGTATGGTTATCCAATTCAAAGTCAATCACCACCTGATGGAGGCAGTATCATCAATGAGATCATCTGGTGGTTAAGACTCAAAACTTGTGATGTCTTTTTTTTTCTTCCTATGGTATGTCTTAGTCTGATTTTTATGCAATGCATTTTGATCTCAAAAGGATCTGTGGCTATGACTGAGATTGGGATGTAGAACCTGTCTGGAGGCTCAGGAGCTTGATGTCCATATGGTGTCCATTTCAACAGAACTGTTAGGGTTATTGTTTCGGTGTTGGGTGACATTCAGCTGTATAAAGGTACTTATGCTAGAGCAACAGTCCCTCCCATTTGTAGATCATTTTCAAGCAATATTATTCACCTGACCATTTAAATCATATAATTCAATCACATTTGTTTCACAGTGTTAAATAAAAGGATGGTTGACTGTCAAGCATATGTATCTGTGCCTTTATTGGTGGTTTGAAGGCTACAGTCATTGAAGTCACACTGAAGGGTTTCTTAAAGGGGACATTAGTTTGGGTGGGTTTGGGTATGGCTATTTCCATTGAATTTTTCATGGTGAATTGTGGAAAGCCTTTTTGCAAGGATTTAAGCAGGCTGGCGTGAGCGCTTCTGTCTTCCAGAGACAAATGCCTTGGAAACTATGATCTTTGAAGGCAGAGCTCCATGGTTAAAATCTTAATAGGCTGCACATGCTATACATCTGAGTTGATTAATACTTTAATGGAAACCACTTTATTAAAAAAAAGTCTTGAATAGTAGCTGCACTGTAGTCCTTCAGGATTTTAATCTGTACTTTCTCTCTCTCTCTCCATGCAAGTGACCATGAGCTAGTTTTTGACGAAGATACAAAGATAATAAAATTGCATAGTTCATTGTCTTGGCTGATAGTAAATCAAGTAAACCTGAAGAAAAACATTGAACAGATTTTGACCAGCTGTCCTTCCAAACTGCATAGTATTGTTTTACTCCATAATAACAGAGTATGATATCTCGTGTCATTTGTGAAAAAAAGCCTTGCTTCCTGCCACAGTTCTTATTTGGACATAATGTATCTTTTCTTATGAGGGGATATGGTCCAAGTTGTCCCATGCCCAGTAGACCTTCACTCTAAACTAATTCCACTGAGTATGCTACCAGTGTTTTTACTTAAATACACATTGGTTATTAGGGACCATCATTAGCCTCTTTTGCAGAAGGGCCAATGGCCGAAACAGGATTTCTGGTTAATTCAGCCCTTAATGAGGATTGGAGGTGCAGTTTATAGTGTTTGAAAATTTCAGGTTGGTGGCAGATGAAGAAGATAACCCCTTTAAGGCTATTGCTTTGGTTCTATATTTTCTATGAGTTATCATCCTGTGGCTTTTTTTTACTCTGTCAAGGTTCATTTGTCAGCCATTTCAGCATCTGCCCATGGATCCCCTCTTTCAACATATATGTTTGTTTTTGAAGGGTTTCTTCATACTCATCTACCTAGACAATAGGTGGATCCACTTTGTGATCTTAATTTTGTTCTGAAAAAATTAACTTGAACCAACTCATCAGGCTGATTTGAAGCTCATAACTTAAAAAATAATTTTGTTAATTGCAATGATTTCTGCAAGAAGAGTGTCTGAGTTAGAAGCTCTCATGGTGGCTCAACCTTATCTCATTTTCTATAAGGATAAGGTTTCTTTGAGAATTAATCACTCATTTATGCTTAAAAGTGGTTTCAGAGTTTACTTTGAGCCAAGCTGTCAATCTCCATTTTCTTTGCAGAACCTAAACATGAGAGAGAAAGAATTCTTCATACTCCACAGACAACTTGGGTTCTATTTCGACAGAACCAAACCCTTCAGAATTTCTGATAATTTATTCATGTCTTATGAAGGTAAGAAAAAAAGACAACCTGTGTCATAGCAGACTGTTTCCAAATGGTTGCCTCATGCTGCCATCTTTTATTACTCATACCATAACAAGTTAATCCAAGGCAGGGTCAAGGCACCATCTTCTGGGGGTCTTGGCTTAATCATTAGCTTTTTGGAAAGGGGTGGACTCAAAGTATTCTAGAGGCAGCATCTTGGTCCTCTGTAGATAAATTTACAAAACACTACAGACTATATTCCTTTTCCAATTCTAGAACAGGTGTGGTAAGACCATTCTCCAAGAACCCCTAGACCCGCATCCTCTCTCCTCCCAAACCTTGTAAGCTATGGTAATCTACCCACATAGCTAAGGATACTGAAGCAGGGATCAATTGATGAACATAGTATAGTTGTGTAAGTAAACTAACTTATTTGAACAATCACTGCTGCAGTAGCCACTCCCCCACCCCTCACATTTTTTTGGCTGCCAAGATATGCTACCAGGACCTAGTAATTGGGGGGTGGGGGTTGTGCTTCAAGGTACTTCATGTGGGGAGGGAAGGAGAGTCGGGATGAAGTTTGAGCTGAATTTGTCAGCCAGCACATTTTGCCGAGTCACTGTGCTCAGTGAAGGTGGCACCACTGACCACCAGTTGGGCACATTGCTGTGTGCTGCCTTTGGGTAGAAGGTCTTTTGATTCTCTTTTTAGCCTTTGAAGCTATCTTGACCTCATAATTAACCTTGTTGGACTAAATTATTCCCTTTAGTTTCCTGTTTAGTTTAATTAGAGATCTCTTATCATTGTGGGAGTTGCTCTTCATAATTTTAGCCATGTTTTCCTTTTGTTATATATTAAGGTTAGGATTCCACCAGTATGGTTTGTTTTGGGCTTACTTGTAGTAGGTATAGCAGCCTCTATACAGCCATTTGCATGGTTGTATAGGGTATTTGTGAACAATTACATGTAGGTTATTATGAATTGAGGGGTAGAAGTGGCACTGAATTTTGATAAGCTGTCACTTAATAGGATGTAGTTTGCATTGGAATAGTTCCTGTTAGAGTTTGCTGTAGTCACCAAGATGATTTTTATCTCAAAGGAGAGAACTTTGTGGTCTGACCTCACTAGTGAGAACAATGACACTGAGGGATATGCAGCTTTCTGCCATATTGGTGAGTAGCAGGGCTGGTATGTTTGAATCTGTAGTTGATGTGTGTACAATCTGGTTAAGAGTATTTTATTAATAAAGTCCAGGAATCGCTGTGCCTGTGAATTTGAGGCAGTGTGTGTTTCCCAGTCTATAGAAGTCAAGTTGGTCTCCCATGAGTAAGGTATTTGATTTAATGGTCAGCATCTCCAGTAGGTCTAGGTATGAGCTACAGGATTCTTGTGACAGAGGTGACTGTAGCTTGCTAGGATAAGATCATCATCACCTCACAACAGATTCCTTGGGGCACTACTTGTGAACTCCTCGACGTCCACCCTAAACAGAACTAATTACCACTCCGTAGCTAGCTGTAGAGCACCCTCTGTGCCCTCTTCTGAGCACAATAGCTATCTTAACACATTAGCTGAAATACACATTAAATCCAAGACTGGGGTCTTCCAATTATCCATCAATAAACTGGTTGACCTGCACTGCCAGTGGTTTGCATGCCCAGCACGTCTTTCACATTATAAATGCTAACACTCTCTCACAAGTTCACAGAACTGACAAACGACAATTTAAATCCACAGAACAAGACCTGAAGTAAGCCAAGAAGTAAACCCAACGAGCTGCACCAAAAGTAGTAAAATTTAATGAATGAAGCACTTTTCGTCTGCGCAATATGCAGACTTCTTCAGGTATCTGAAGAAGTCTGCATATTGCACAGACGAAAAGCGCTTCATTCATTAAATTTTATTACTTTTGGTGCAGCTCGTTGGGTTTACTTCTTGGCTTACCTCTGGTCTTGTTCTGTGGATTTAACTCTCTCACAAGTAGTTAACCATCCTACTAGGGCCCCCAATATCCTGGACCTAGTCTTCACACATTTGGCCACTTCTTGAACATCTCCAAATGTATCCTCATGTACTGTTAAATCTGACCATAATTTAGTGGCCTTTTCCTTTAAAACTGACACTACTTTCCCTCTAAATAGCTCTTTGTGTAGGGACTTCTCAAAAGCAAACCTTCAGTTACTTGATTACTCAGATTTTACTGTAATCTTCCAATGAAGGATCCTGTTACTAAAGCTGCTACCTATGCCTGTCATTTCTACTCCCACTTCAATAGTTATATTGCTAAGGCAGTCCCTATCCAAAGCAAATGTAATAAGAAGTTTATAAACAACCCCCTGTGGTGGAATACCCCTGTAAGTAAATCATATGACAAGAGAAAAGAACAACTTAATGCTTATAAGAGGTCTCATTATCTCACTACCTTAATAGCACATTTAAGCAAACTAACAAAGAGCTTAAGGGAACCATTAGGAAGCTCAAAGCAGAGTATGAACTTAAAATAGCTATTAAAACCAAAAAAATCTTTCTTAAACTATGTCAGGAAGTTATGAACTAACACCAAACTGCGTTTGGAGCTAGTCCATAGTAATACTACACTCTCTGACCTAAAGAAAGTAACTAATATCCTAGCTAACAAATGTATGGAAATTTTACTCCACTCAAAGTTGTAGCTATCCCACAGGTTCCACAATCTCAACCAATCCATGTAATTGCTATGGGGCAAATTTTCTTAGCCCAACCATGGACCCTGGTAACTATAGACCCATTAGTCGCACTAGCCTCACGTAAAGCTATGGAGCGCATTATCTCAGACTTCATTAATCTGGACATTGAAAATCTCTCAACCCTGGACCCTTATCAGTTTGGCTTTAGCCTATTTACCCTCAGTAGTTTCTTTTAGAAAGTAACTGAACCAGTGGATAGTCGTCATACAGTGCATACAGCATATCTAGACCTGGCCAAGGCCTTTGACACTATTCCCCTGAAAGCATTATTGACAGACTTGTAAATCTGAATATAAATCCTTATATTGTACAACAGCTAGATAATTAGTTTCTGATGGACTCTATGTGGTTGGAGTAGAAGGTGCTAGTTAAGCAAAACGGTTACCAGTGATGTACCACATGGCTCAGTTTTGGGCCCTGTCCTATTTGACTTATATTTTTTAGACCTTCAGGCCAGCACTTCTGGCCTATGGTTAACTAGGTTTGGAGATGGTTGTAAACTCAGTATTATTCGATCTTCAGCTGTCTTAACAATTGCTCCAACACGGCTTAGACTGTGTTAATAACTAGTGCAAGGACAATGGTCTCAAATTAAATGCAACTCTCCAATCCGACATTGTTGTAAGGGATCTGGGTATTCTTGCTGATAATTCCTTATCATTTGACCTTTCATGTCTCCACAGTGGAACTTAAATAAAAGGCTTTCTAAACTAAAGAGATCTCTACTAGATCCAAAGAAGTCTTAATTCCCCTTTACTCATATCTTATTAGACCCATTATTGAATATAATGCACCTTTTGGTATGTATTTACGTAAACATACCGCACAAGTTGAGAAACCTTGGTGATTCATAACTAAAAAGATCAGTGACCTCAAAAATCTTAGTCATCAGGAGAAATTGGCAACGTTTTCTCTATATTCAGTCTTACAGACTCCTCCATTGAGATCTATGTCTTGCCTTTTGTGCCATGAAACTGATTACATGTGTTGCAGATAAGGCACGTCTGCAAAATAACTTGACTAAATTGACCATGTGGGCACAAGGGAATAATATGCTGATAAATACATCAAAGGCTAAGCATATGAGATTTGGGAGAGGTAAATTGAAAGGTGAATATTTAATACAGCACACACTGATTGAAACTTGAGACTCATTTAAGGACCTGGGTGTATGGGTAGATCCAGCTAGATGAGTTTTTGCAATCATATCAACCAATTGGTTAATGATAGTTATAGAACTATAGGTTGTATAAAACAATTTGTAAAGACTAGGAAATCAAAAATGATGCAGTCATTGTTTGTTAGTTACATACCCAAACTTGAGTATGGAATAATAATATGGAAACCCTGTAAGAACACAAGCGTGAGTAAACTGGAAAGAGTGCAGAGGGAACTATACCAATGGCATCCATGGATGCGAACATTTTAAGTTATTATGAAACACTGAAATATCTGAACTTGTACAGTGTCTCTTATAGATATCTAAGAGGAGATCTTATTCAGGTATATGGGGCATTTAGAGACAACTACCTCAAGGAATGTTTGGGATTATCAAAAAGTACTAGTGAATCATCAGACAGCCTATGTAGAAGATTCTGTAGGAATGACAAGACTGAACTTTTACAGTCTGTTGTAGAACAAGGTACATATCAACATAAATGCTGACTGCAAATTTAAATGTTGGAAATTGGCATTAAGGGACTGTGTTTGTAGGCAGAAGTATTAAACCGCTTAAATAAGAGAGAGACTTTGTGTGTAGAAGACAAGCACAAGACGATTACATGAAGTTATTGGCATGTTAATATCGAAAGTGAAATGAGTCACTTGTTTGTATTCTGTCATTATTTTCTGTTTTATTACACTTGTAAGCATGCACTTAAAGTTCTGGTCCTGTATGAACACGTCAGCAGAGTTCTGCATTTTATTTTGAACAAAGAGGTTTGGTAGCAACTAGTGGAAACTCTGACGTTAGCTAATAAGGTATCGAGTCTTTATTTGGATATAAAATGCCTGACAAATAGTCTACTAATTCACAGTGTGTTTGTGAAGATTATTTCCAACCACAGTTCCCCTGAGATGAACAGATCAGTCTTTTTTTTTTTTTTTTTTTTTTTTTTTCATAACCACTACACAGGACATCTGCCTGTGTTTAGCTTCAGACACTCCTCAGTGTAATCTTTGCATAGATCAGCCATTCCGTTTCCTCTGAGGTAAGTTGTGACCAACATTATGTGAGTACCTGCAGAATTTAAATTCTCTAATTCTTGGTCAGCATTTGCATATTGAATTTAGAAGAGTGCTTTGCCAGTTCCCGTTTAAAATTCCCAAACTCCACCATACTTGTCCACACACACACACACACACACACACACACACACACACACACACACACACACACATTAAACAGAGTAAACAAGAGGTGTAGCAGCTTATTTGGTGTCAGCCAAATATTCCTTGATTTGTCTCTCCTCTCTCTCTCTCTCTCTTATTGACCCAGACTCTCCACTTATCTCTCTAGACTGTTTATATATGTAGTAGATTATATCTCTTGGGTAGTGACTCAAACCAAAACTTTGGTTATGTATATTTGATTATATTTTCTTTAATGATTCAAACAGACCATTTTGAGACTCTTACTTTGCACTGTCTTGTGGTACTTAGATTGTACGTAATGTATGTTTTCATTTTTGAGTGTTCATAGGTAGGCACTAGGCTATTTGGTCCTAGGGCCTGTACAAGCCTAGCCAAAAAGGTACCCTGGCTGTCGCCACCCAAGAAAATTATTTTTCTGTGCCCCTGTCAAGCAGAACCACAGAAGTGATTCCCGGGGTGAATTTCTTATTACCCATCCAATCATCAAGATTTTTCTTGAAGAGTGCTAATGAGGAGCTCTGTTTGACATAGACAAGTAGGCAGTTCCAGAGTATGGAAGTCTCTGGGACAGGAATCTATCCCTCCAGCATGTTCTGTTTATTGTGGTGACAAGGTTTAGGTCCCTATAGCGTGTAGCTCGGTGGGATTGGATTTCTTTAAGTGGAGCATGTCCAACAGCTCTAGGTTTTGACATAGCTTTGTATGTTAGGCAGAGATCGCCTCTGAGTAGGCGATATGCAACAGAGTAAAGCTGGAGATTTTTGAGTCTGTCTGCGTAGGGCATCTGTTTGAGGCCAGTAATCCTCTGTGAGGTATTTCTGCATCCTTTCCATTTGTAGATGTCTTGTGAGGTACATACCAAAAGGGGCGTTGTACTCTATAATGGGTCTAATGAGTGATGAGTAGAGGGGAACAATGACCTCTTTTTTTCTGGATGAGAAACCTTTTGTGATGAGGTGTACCACGTAGAAGGATTCCCTGACCACTGTAGCGATGTGATTATCAAAGGAGGGACTACTGTCCACCTGTGTCCCATGGTCTCTTATCACACTTTTGGTGTTAAGTAGAATACCGCCTATGTGGTAGTTCATGGGTACAGAGTTTTTACCAAAGGGGATGATGATGCACTTTTTGGCATTTAGCTTGAGACCATGGCTTTGACACCAGGCATCTGTCTCAGTAAGGCCCTTTTGTAGTTTGTCCACATCGTTAGGAGTTTCGATTATGGCTCCTAGTTTGCAGTCATCTGCAAATTTAGCCAAAAACCTTCTGTGTTAGCCTGTACTTCGAGCAGTAGATACCAAACAGGAGAGGACCCAGGACTGAGCCCTGTGGTACTCCACTTGTCACTGGTCTAAAGTCTGATTTGGAGTCTGCTACTTTCACAGTGTGGGTTCTGTCAATAAGCCATTTGGCAACCCATCTTGTGACATAGGGATTTATAACTAGTTTAGTGAGTTTATCTATAATTCCAGAGTGGGGGATGGTGTTGAATGCCTTGGCGAGATCTAGATAGGCTGTGTGAACCACCTTACCCTCATCTATGGCTTTGGTGACTGCTTCAAAGAAGTCTGTTAGGTTTAGGAAACATGATCCGCCTTTTACAAACCCAAACTGTGTGGGGTCCAGAGTTTGGAGAACTCCAATGTCTTTGTTTTGAGTTCCACGACCTTGCAGACCAGGCTCATCAGGCTAATGGGGTGGTGGTTCCCAGGGTCTGTTTTGGCCTCCCCTTTGTGGAGTGGGATAACCGTCGCAGTGTGCCATTCAGTGGGCACAAAGCCTGAGGTGAGGCTGTGATTGAACATGGTACTTAGGTGGCGGTCCAGTTCATTCTGTAGTTCATGTAGAAGGCAGCCTGGGATGTTGTCAGGTCCCATGGATGCAGTGTTCTTGGCTTTGGAGAGTGAGGTTTTTACCTGTGCAGTCGTGATTTCAGGAACTTTGCATTCTTCAGGTATAAAGATCGGCCCTTTAGGGGGTGAGAGGGGAGTAAAGTTAGCACTGAACCGATCTGCCAGGATGTTGGCAATATCAGTTGGTTCTGTATATTTAGTGTCATTGTGCTGTAATAACTCAGAGCAGATCTGAGTGTTGCCATTGAGATTCTTGACATAGCTATAGAATGCTTTGTGGTTGTCTTTAGAATCAGTGGCGACTTTGTTTTCATAACTAGCTTTGGAGGATTTTATGAGGGATCTCAGCTTCTTACTGATGCTGACCAGGGAGTTCCTCCAATCGTGGGGATTTTACTCTTTTTTGCAACAGTTTCTTTCTTCTGTTGTAGAGTTTGTTTATGGCAGAAGACCCTCAGATTGGTTTCCTTTTTTTGGAGGATAGCAACTTGGTTCTATTAGGGATAGCACGATCCATGCACTCGTGTAAGTGCTTATAAAGTGCATTTGTGTAGGATTCAGCAGTCGTACCTCCATTGTCCATCTGCATGGGTGTCGTGAAGTTTGCCACTTCTGTCTTAAGAAGCGTGAAGTTGGCTTTGGAGAAATTTTTACGGTTGTTTTCCTTATGGTGGTGGGAGCGGGATGTGGATGTGTATGGTGATTAGCTTGTGGTCGGATCTGACCAATGAGGAGCTGACCTCTGGTGTGGAACACCGGTCGCCCATGTTGGTGATGACCATGTCTAGGATATTGCTGCCTCTGGTGGGGGTGTGGATAAGTTGATCCAAGGCGTTGGAATTGATGAATTCCAGAAAACGTTGAGCAAAAGGGGTTGGTACACAAGTAGTTTTCCCAGTTAATGGTGGGGTAGTTGAAATCACCCATTGTTAGGGTGTTGGGTTGTACCTTCATATTTTCCAGTGCATCAAGAAAAGAAGAGTGGGTATCCTGGGGCATGGTAGGGGGGGGGGGGTCTGTAGCAAGCTACAATCTGGATTGCGGTTTTGCCCAGAGTTAGTTGAACTTGGATAATCTCGGATGCATTATGCTGAGCAACTAGCTTGGAGGTGTGGCTATCCTTAATGAATATGGACACGCCTCCACCTTTAGTGTTTCGGTCCGGGTTTGGTGGACGAAAGGTGTGGTATGAATTATAGCCTGGTAAAGCAGTTATGCTCTCTGGAGCTTTGAATCGGGTCTGTCACTGCACAGATGTCGATATTCTCTATTTTAAGGAGTGCCTCGAGTGAGTGCATTTTGAGGTTTAGAATTCTAGCATTGAGTAGCATTACCCTCAGGTTTTGCTTGCTTGTACCTGTTACCATGGTGAATTTGTCATTTGAACCTTACCTAAAAAAGGCAATGTAGGGGTGGCAAGAGCTTTTGCCAATATCCGGAATCCCAAGGGCGACAGGTGCAGGCCATCTCTGGCAAAGCAGCATGGTCTGTCGATCATGTCATCCCAGGCAGACAGATACTGGAGTCCCTTAGAATGACCCCAGAAGCTTAGCCAATTGTTGAAATCACCAATTATTCTCTACAGCTGGGACATGGCAAAAGACATTACCCATTTAAAGGATAAATAGATGAAAAATAAAACACTGAAACATACTTGAGCAATGTACCAGATGCACAGGGAAGTGCACATTTACGATTCTGATGTAGCTCCAGAAATCCTTGAGTGATGCATGTGGGAAGGAGTGTGGATGAGCAGATTTTGCTGTTTACTTAGGGGTGTCTGTGAGTTCAGGCCTGAAGAGCGACAACATTCAGCTCCTGGTTATGTAGATTCATCTCTATAAAGCACAGATATGCATTTTTTTTGTTTGTTTACGTCACGTGGGTTAGGTTGTATTTATGCAGATGGAGATATTTGGACATGACACTGGCAAAATTTTAAGTTACGATGTTATGAGGATATGGGGAGAGAGGATGCAGTAGATAAGATATTAACCTCATGTTTATGATTCCTTTGGAATGAAAGATGTGTTGAACTCTTGCATGATAAGCAGTGGAATATAGAAAGTGTTAAAGAAGGTAAGAATTTGGTTGTGACAGAAAATGATGGGGTTAAATTATGAAGAATTCCGTAAAGAGTGATCTTTTAGTTGTATAGTTTTTGTTTTAATGCCTTTTTGTTATAATGTGATTTCTTAACATTTGTTTTCCATTCTTTTGCATATTTGATATTTTAATTATTTTGATTCCATCCATCCACAACCCCTTTTCCCATTGTTTTGCACATAGGGTCAAGGTGTCACTTAAACAGTGACAATCATCTAGAGCCAAGGTTTATACTGACACTTGGCTAGCCCTGCTGCAGGAGCTCTTCCACACCATTCTCTCTCTCTCTGACTCGCACACAAACACACACACACACCTATGGCCAGTTTAGTGTTTCCAATCCACCTACTGCTTGCCTTAGGTTGTGGGAAGAAACCAGAGCAGCCAGAGGAAACCCATGTGAACACGGGGAGGACATGCAGACTCTACACAGAAGGCACCCCAGCTGAGAATCGAACCAGGGAACCTCTTGCTGTGAGGCAACAACACTAGCTGCTGTGCCACTGTGCTGCCATAATTATACATGGTTATAAGTATGTAAAAAAAAAAGTGTACAGCAAAGGAAGCCTTGCTTTTTAAAATGATTGTTATATGTCTGAGAACTGGAAAAAAGCCATCTCTCCTTATTCCAGTAATTGCCACAGGATCTTCAGCAGCCAGCTAAGTTACTTCCAACACAGACTGGTGTAATCTCCATTTAACATGTCATCTAAATGGCAGTGCCATAGGAGTGAAGCCCCTTGGTGCCACCTCCCCCAGGGATACACTGCAGTGTAAGCATTGGAATCCAAGCAACAGCTGTACATCCTTGTCATAGAGGATTATTGGTAGTCTCATCATAACCAATTATTTACATATTTCACACGTCAAAAAATTAATGTGAGAGTGGAGCAAAACAAAGCTTAAGAGGTGAATCATAACATCCTTTTCAAGCACCTATACTAATTTGAAAGATATATGGTTATGAAGTAACAAGGATTATTTTGTGGGTCTGACAAAGGCTAGAGTATTGCAGAATAAGGGAAATATCATATAACAGGAGGCACAAATGCAGAGTGCTAAAGAGAAAAGAAGGAGCAACTCTTGAGAAACTCGATCTGAGGGGTTAGAGGGCAGCAAGGGATCATGGAAGTGGGAGGAGCTCGCACCTAGAAGCGGTCTGTAAAGTTGCCAGCTTGCATCCTATGACCCAAGAGTAATGAATAATGACATAGGATAACAGATGCTAAGCTATGGTAAGTGCATAGTTCTTTTTATTTGCTTTATATCTAGAGCCATTGGCAAAGAAAGTAAGAAACTCAGCAATGCAAGGATATAATTGGCATGGTAATCAAGAGTAGTTGGCTTTATTTGCTGGTGGTATGTTCGTGTATCTGATAAATTCAGAGAGGGACAGCTCAGTGTTTTGAAACATTTTAAGACCATTTCAAGACTTTTCTGGATATAAAGTGAAGATAAAACAAGGCTGTAGCCATAGGTCATGTACCCACACATGAATTAGTTCAGCAATGCCATATTTATGGGGACGTGATAAGATTAAATATTTGAGTATGGATTAAAAATGCTTCTGTTGTGGCAGCAAAGGATATGTGGGAAGAGACTAAAAAAAATAATTCAACAACCTGAGAAACTGAAAACCCATGTTTATGGATGATAAGATACGTGCAGTGAAAATGTCTTAGTCCCTTTAGTTTTATATACAAATTAGACATATTTTTATCAATCAGAGAATTTGTGTACATAAATTCCTTCAACTCTTTATTAATTAATATAGGAGAGGAAGAGAGAGAGTTAAGTGGTATAAGTTGATCCTTCCAGTAGAACCTGGTGGTTTGGAATTGTTAGATTTGAAGGGATATTTTAGAGCGACACATTTAAGGTTGATATCCATAACACAAGCTGAAGGTTATACTTCAAGATGGAAAGGGATGATTATGAAGCAAGAAGGGAGTTCAAGAAAGAGAGAGACAGAGAGAGAGGGATTTTGGATGCAGATCTTTATTGAGAATATTAAATGTACAGAATGCTGTATTCATAAAGTAGCAGAAAGTGTTCTAAGAACTAAGCCAGTAAAGGAACAGAGAGAAGAGATTTTGCCAATAGGGATGACTGCAAGTAATGGTACAGAAAATAAGCAAGAGGGGGTTGAAACTTACTGGAGAAAACTGGTAAAGAAAATTTTGGGGAGCAAATAACTAGATGGGAAATTATAGGTGCTTAAATGTACAGACTTTTTGCATTGGCCGGGAATCTAACCCGGGTCAACTGCTTGGAAGGCAGGTATGCTCACCACTATACCACCAGTGCTACAACAATATAATTAGTTTTGCCAAGACTCAAACCCAGGACCCTTTACACTGTATAGTCAGAGCTATGTACCACTACACCATTTGGGGTGTAATGGATGTTCTTCGTTCCCCATTGCTGCAGTCCTTACTATTGGGTATAGTCCGCGTCCAGTCGGCCCGAATACCAGAGTATAAGGCTGACGTCGGTCAGGGCGCATTAGACTGACGTCAGTACGTCAGGGTACTAATGCGCATGACCGACGTCATATCCTCAGTCTTTTTTGCCGCATGGTCCGATGCAGAAGCAGTTTTGCGAGTGCAGGTTGGCGTTCTGAAATATTTCCGAAACCGGAGTTTCAGACCGAAACAGAGTTGGCTAAGTACCCCGTTGGGGAACATTTTGGTTTTTTCTTGCCTCAGTATTTAACCGGATGTCAGAAAAAGTGAATAACTGTATTTCTTGTGGGAAACAGATACCTCATAGGGATTACCATACCTTGTGTATACCTTGTTTAGGGCCTGAGCACGACGTTGTTGGTTGCCGCTCTTGTGCTAGGTTTAACAAACGCACTATTAAGAGGAGGTTAGACTGTGCCAGGTTAGTGTTTGGGAAGCGTTGCAATTATAAAATGCCTCCGGGTGCTCCGACGCCCGCTTCGCCCAAGAAGCGCAAGCACAAAACAGCCAAGCCTAGGGTTGATGAACCGCAGTCCCGGACGTCGGTTCTTTAGAAGGCTCAGTGGAGCCAGAGGTTTTGCCAGGAGTTTCCATGGAGTCTCAGGCAGAAACTTTACTGTTACAGGATGTGCCTTCTCAGGAGGTAGGCCAGGCTGAGGGGGCTTCTCAGGTAACTGTTCTTCCCTCTCTTCCCAAGGTAGTTAGAGCCTCTCCTTCTGTTGCCAAAACTTTTTTGAGAGGTAGGCCTAGTTCAGCTTCAGTGGGGGCTTCTCCTAGCATTTCGGGTTCTGTACCTAAGAAACATATGCTTAAAATGGCAGAAGATTTGATTACTATGATTAGAGGTTCTATGCCCCCGCCTGATAAGAGGCCTAGGGTGGAACTGGAGTTTGATAGTTTTGAACAGTGTTCAGAGGCTTCAGAGTCTTCTGCAGAAGACTTGCAGGAGTATCCTACTTATTCTGATTCTGATGTGGATGATTCCACTCCTACAGCTTCTCCTCCTGAGGATTTCTCATTTTCAGAGACTCTGCATTCCATGAGGGAGCACTTTAAATGGGAAGGCCAGGATTACTCTGATTCCAGGAAAAGGCTTAGGGAATTCTTGTTTTTACCCCAGCATAGGCCCTTAGCTATTCCTCCTGTGTTGAATGTGGTGGAAGATGTTTTTGCAGAGGCTTCACTGAACCCTGACTCTTTGCCTCCTGCTCCGGTTAAGCCTGATAGGTATTATAGGGTGCCCGAAGCTCATAAGTATTTGTTTAAGAGTCCTAGGGCGGACCCAGAAACTATTTCTCAAGGGCCTAAAGGTGTTAAGGCCTCTGTGGTTAAAAATCCTGTTCCCACTGATAAAGAGGCAAGGGCTCTGGATAGGTGGGGAAAGAAAGTGTATACTTCTTCCACTCTAGCCATGAGAGCGTTGAATTGTCAGTTTCACATGCTAAAATATCAGAATTATCTCCTTTCACAATTAAAATCTAAGGTGGATGCTTTGGCGGAAGGTATTGAGTGTAAAGAGTTGCTGGATTTGGTTCATGTGTCTGAACAAGTGGGTAAGCATTCTTTGCAATGTGGTTTTGATGCTGTACAGGCCTCCTCGAGGGTGGCTGCTACTAGTTCTGTTCTTCGCAGGCATGCCTGGTTGAAGGATCAG
Source organism: Protopterus annectens (assembly GCF_019279795.1). Lineage (NCBI taxonomy): Eukaryota > Metazoa > Chordata > Ceratodontiformes > Protopteridae > Protopterus > Protopterus annectens. The sequence continues at coordinate 387,508,004 of NC_056740.1, read as the reverse complement.
AATTTAGCTGAGCATGTTAAGACAAGGATTTTGGATGCTCCTTTACAGTCTGATGTGTTGTTTGGATCGCCTGTGGAAGCAGTTTTAAAGAAAATGGAAGACAAAGCTAAGTCTATGCAAACTGTTAAAGATTTTTGCAGGTGCAGCCACCGAAGTTTAGTAGAAATTGGCCTGCTAAGGGGTGGACATATCCTGCTTATGATTCCCAGTCTAGGGGTAGGTCTAGACGTGGTAGGGGCAGGGCGCAAGGTTCTTTTAGGCCTAGAACAGGAGTTCACCTGCTCAGACTTCTGGTGAGGGCAGGGGTCAGTCCTTTCGTAAACAGACCCAATGACCTGTCTTTTCAGCTGCCAGTAGATTCTCGCCTGGCAGCTCCTTTGGGAGGAAGACTGTCTCTTTTCAAAGAAAATTGGGATTTAATTACTCAAGACAAATGGGTGTTGGATATCATTCACCACGGTTACAGATTTTATTTCCATACAATGCCCCCTTTCAAAGGCATGCCAGACGTTCCTCCTCCACAAAGAAAGGAGGCTCACAAGCAAGTTTCTCAGTTACTCCGGATGGGGCCATTCAGCCAGTCCCTGTATCAGAAAGGGGCCTAGGATTTTATTCTCGCCTGTTCCTAGTACCAAAGAAGGGGAACACGTGGAGACCAATTTTGGATTTATCTCTCCTCAACACTTTTCTGGACATTCCCAAGTTCAAGATGTTGACGTTACAACAGCTTTTACCTCTGCTGGGCAAAGATCACTGGATGGTAACTTTAGATCTCAAGGAAGCTTACCTTCATGTGCCTATAAGGCTAAGTTGCAGGAAGTATCTGCGGTTTCGAGCTGGAAATTCTCATTATCAGTTCTCTGCATTGCCCTTTGGCTTATCTACTGCACCCAGAGTATTCACAAAGGTTCTGGCTCCAGTGATAGCTTACTTCAGGCTTCAAGGAATTCAAATCTATCCTTACTTGGACGACTGCCTGATTCTGGCTCAAGAAAAGGAAGACCTTCTACAACATCTGGAATATGTTATAGCAGTGCTAAGATGCCTAGGGTATTCTGTGAACGAAATAAAGTCCAGTCTAGTACCCTCTCAAGACATGTGCTTTCTGGGTGTGAGACTGAATACAGCAGCCCAGATGGCCTTTTTAACCCCGGACAAACAAAAGAGTCTGTCACTTTACTTCCATCAACTATCTCATCAGTCCGTGCTGACTGCAAGGACAGTCCTTCAAGCATTAGGGTTCATGGCATCTTGTATTCTGGTGCTTCCCAATGCCAAACTGCATATGAGGAAGCTACAATGGTATCTCAAAATGTATGGACACAGCACTGCCAGGATTTGGACACTGTCATTCAAATAATACCTTGCCTTCAAAAAGAATTTTGTGGTGGGCTCAGGAATGTCACCTAAACAAGGGACTCTCTGTGACCTGGCCAGAGGCGAGTCAGATTTTAACGACAGATGCCTCGGACATTGCTTGGGGAGCTCATCTAAATGGAAAGTGGATACAAGACAAGTGGCCTGCCAGACTACAGCATCTACATATCAACATGAAGGAGATGTTAGCAGTCCAGTTTGCATTAATGGCTTTCAAGGAGTTACTTCTTCCAGGGCAGGTGTTGATTCTAACAGACAACACAACTGTCATGTGGTACATCAACAAACAAGGGGGAACACATTCTTATCCTCTATGCAGGCAAGCAATGATTTTATGGGAGACTGCGCTAAGCTTGCAACTAACTCTTCAGGCAAGGTTTCTGCCAGGAGCACAGAACTCCTTAGCAGATGTGTTAAGCAGACAAATCATGGATCCCCACGAGTGGAAACTGGATCTTCATGTATTTCAAAATTGACAGTGTCATGGGGGACTCCAGACATAGATCTGTTCGCTTCTCCACTAAACCACCAGCTGCCACAGTATTGCACAAAGGGGTTTCATCACACAGCTTGGAAAGTGGATGCTCTGTCTTTCAGTTGGAAAAACCTTCATGTGTATGCCTTTCCTCCTCTGCCTCTTCTTCCAAAGGTACTATTAAAGGTCAGACAAGACAGGCCAAGGATGATTTTGATAGCTCCAGATTGGCCTCGCAACACTGGTACCCACTACTACGGAGTCTGGTAAGGAAGCCTCCATGGCCTTTACCTCTGATTCCTCATCTGTTATCTCAGAAGGATGGTCATCTGCTCAATGTCAAGCTTCACTCTCTTCATCTAACAGCCTGGCATATTCTGTGTTGAAACACAGCAGGTCTCAACTTCCTCAACAAGTTTTAAATGTGATTATGGAAGCTAGAAGACCTAGTACAAGGAAAGTGTACGCAGAAAAATGGAAGAGATTTTTATTTTGGAGTACAGCAAAGAATTTGCAGGTTTCTGAGCCTAATTTGAGTGTGGCTCTTCAATATCTTACTGAGTTATTGGACAAAGGTTTGTCCTTCTCTTCCATTAAGATTCATGCTGCAGCAATTTCAGCTCACTATGATTGTGACCCACCATTGTTTTCGCACCCTTTGTTCAAGCAGTTTCTTAGAGGGGCAAAGAATATAAGACCCCACGTAGAGCTCCTACTCCTGCTTGGGATCTCAATTTTGTGTTGGAAAACTTACTCTACAACCTTTTGAGCCTGCGGCTACTGCTGAATTGAAATACTTGTCATGGAAGACTGCTTTTCTGTTGGCTATTACTTCTGCAAGAAGGGTGTCTGAGTTGCAGGCCCTTATGGCAGTAGAGCCATTTTGATTTTCCATAAGGATAGGGTATCATTACGCACTAATCCTTCCTTTATGCCTAAGGTGGTTTCTAGTGTGGCTTTAAACCAAACTATTCATTTGCCTACTTTTTATGCAGACCCCAAAATAAAGGGGAACAGATTTTGCACACTTTAGATGTACACAGGCAATTGCGTTATTATTTAAGCAGGACTAAGGATTTCAGGCAGTCTCAGCAGTTGTTTGTTTCTTTTGCTTTGAGTTCACAGGGCAAGCCTGTGTCAAAACAAACTATTTCTAGGTGGATTGGCTTTGCATTGCATTTTGTTATTCCCATCATGGCAAGGAGATTCCAGCTGGGATTAGGCCTCATTCCACTAGGGCTACTGCCACTTCAACAGCTTTTCTAAGGGGTGGCAACTAAGGATATTTTGGAAGCAGCTACTTGGAGTTCAGTGCATACTTTCTCTAAGCATTATCACCTTCCTATCTACTCTAAGTCTAGGGCTGGTTTTGCCACAGCTGTTTTGCAAGGCATGTTGTCAGCTCCTGCTTCTTTATGATTTGCCAGCCTCCCTTACCTCTGCTTTGGGATTCTACCCAATAGTAAGGACTGCAGCAATGGGGAACGAAGAACATAGTACAGTTTTGTACCTACCATAAATGTAGATGTTCGAGGATCCCCATTGCTGCAGTCCAATTTACCCTCCCTCCTTCCCCTCTGTGTTTAGGGGTGGTTGTGTAGGTGAGGTTACATGCTTATATTTTTGTATATATTCTTGTATATATTGTACATATTTTTGGTGCAGGTATTTTGGGCCTTGTCTTTTTAGGGTCTTCTGACATCTGGGGCAAGAAAAGACTGAGGATATGACGTCGGTCATGCGCATTAGTACCCTGACGTACTGACGTCAGTCTAATGCGCCCTGACTGACGTCAGCCTTATACTCTGGTATTCGGGCCGACTGGACGCGGACTATACCCAATAGTAAGGACTGCAGCAATGGGGATCCTCGAACATCTACATTTATGGTAGGTACAAAACTGTACTTTTCTGTGTCGAAACCCGGGATTGAACCAGGGACCTTTAGATCTGCAGTCTAACGCTCTCCCAACTGAGTTATTTCGGCAAAATAAAGAGCCCTTGCAGGTCTTGAACCCAGGACACTGCACACCATAGCCAAAGCACTTTACCAGTAAGTCACCTCAGATGTATGGTGAGTGAGGTGAGGCCAAGATGTTTGGCCTGCAAGCTAGAGACTGCCTTCTGTACCAGGAATTGATATCAGAGTATAGGCCAAGAGAAAGGGGTAGGGAAATGTTAGTCAGAGACCTGCTTTGATAGAGTTTTTCGTTAAATCTAGAACAGAAGCAACTGTTAAAAAGGGATAATTACTAGAGCATATAAAATTTTGCATAACTGTAAGAATCAATCAGAGGAGGTTAGAAAAGATTGGGAAGAGAAATTTGCAAGAGATCAATGGGAGAACTTGTGTGAGGCTCGGAAGTACACAGCAGAGTCCAGAAGGTTTAGGATCTTGGTTTGGAAGTGTTTGGATAAGTATTTTTATGCCCCAAGTAGATTTCAAAGATTTTTTTTCCTTGGGTAGATAGCGTGGGTCGGAGGTGTGATGGGATCTCTGATTATGTAGCCCAAGCAGGTATGACCCTGACCTTGAGCAGTATCCTACCTTCACCAAGAATGATGCCACAATACAGAGATAAGATGATCAGCTTTAACAATTGGCTTAAACTCTGGTGTCATTCAAAGGGGATCCAATGTCTGTCTGCCTGGGATGACATGCTGGACAAGCCACGCTGCTTCGCAAGGGACGGCTTGCACTTGTCACCCCTGGGATTCCGGATTTTGGCAAAGGCTCTTGCCACCCCCATAGTGCCTTTTTTAGGCAAGGCTCAAATTCTAAACCTACCACCCTAGAACAAAACAAAGAAAAAAAACTAAGGGTAATGCTGCTCAATGCCAGAAGTCTCAACCTCAAGATGCACACACTCGAGGCCCTTCTCAGTATGGAGAACATCGATGTCTGTGCTGTGACAGAAACCTGGTTCAAGGCTCCTGAGAGCACCCCAGCACTATCAGGTTTTACCTCATATCATGCGTTCCGCCCCAAACCCGGACAATACCAAGAAAGGAGGAGGGGTATCCATATTCATCAAGGACACCCACACCTCAAGATTGGTGGCATCGCACGATGCCTCGGAAACCATCCAGGTGCAATTAACCATAGGCAAGACTGCTCTGCAATTTGTAGCATGTTACAGGCCACCCTCGCAAACTCAGGAACCTCATATGGCTTCCTGAAAACACTGGAGGGGATAAATGTATCTCCGAACACCATCATACTAGGTGACTTCAACTACCCTAATATAGACTGGGAACACTACTCAAGCCCAAACAATCTAGCCCAAAAGTTCCTGGAATTCATAAACTCAAATGCCATGGAACAACTAGTCACCATCCCCACAAGAGGAGAAAACATACTTGATCTCATCATCACGAACATGGGAGCACAATGTTCAACGCCGGAAGTATACCCCTCACTGGTGAGATCTCATCACAAACTAAACTCGCTGGAGGTCCTCATCCCGCCCCACCGAAATGAAAAAGACCACAGTAAAGAACTTCGAAAGCCGACTTCACACTTCTAAAGACTAGTGTGGTCTCCTTTAAGGCCCCTGAGCCGGCGGTTAACATTACTCAAACCGCTGAATCACTTACAAATGCCTTCTACCAGCACCTGCAGGGCTGCATGGATCAGGCAATCCCAAGCAAAACAAAGACTCTTTGTACCAAAGGCAATCGTCCAGTCTGGTGGACCCCAGCCATAAACAAACTCTACAACAAAAGGAGAAAGCTACTACAAGATAGAGCAAAATCCTTAAAAGGTAAGACACCGCTGATCACTATAAGTAAAAAGCTAAGAGCTCTCATAAAATCATCCAAAGCTAATTTTGAGAAAAATAGCTAAGGACTCTAAAGACAACCATAAGGCATTCTTTAGCTATGTCAGAAACCTAGGAGGAAACTCCCAGATATGCTCAGAATTAGTTCAAAATGATGTGAAGATTACTGATCCTACAGACATTGCCAACATACTGGCTGACAGGTTCAGTGCAAACTTCTCCCCTAAAGGAGAGATATCTATACCAAATGATTGTAGCCCCCAAACATCTCTAACGCCCAGGTGAGAACTGCTCTCTCCAAGGCAAGAACACAGCATCCATGGGACCTGATGGTGTCCCCGGCGTGCTCCATGAACTCAACGAGGAATTAAACCCACAGTTAGGACAGCTGTTTAATCTTAGTCTCACCTCCGGATACGCATCCAGGAGTGGCGCAGCGACTGTGATCCCACTCCACAAAGGCGGTGCCTCCACCGACCCTGGAAATTACCGTCCCATTAGCTTGACAAGCCTTATCTGCAAAGCCATGGAGAGGATCATAATGGATCTCATAAATAAAGACATAGGGAACTTGCAGACTTTGGATCCAACCCAGTTTGGCTTTGTCAAAGGCAGATCATGCCTTTTAAACTTGGTTGACTTTTTCGAAACAGTCACCAAGGCCATTGACGAGGGAAAGGCAGTCCATACAGCCTACCTAGACCTGGCGAAGGCTTTTGATACAATACCTCACTCGGGTATCATTGAAAAACTCATCAACTTAAATGTAAACCCATACATTACAAGATTGGTTGCAAACTGGCCGAGTGACAGAACCCACAGGGTCAGAGTTGCTGGCGCCATGTCAGACTCAAAGCCTGTCACAAGTGGTGTCCCACAGGGCTCAGTCCTGGGCCCACTCTTGTTTGGCATCTACTTTTCTGAAGTACAAGCAAACACAGGAGGGTTATGGCTGACAAAGTTTGCAGATGACTGCAAACTGGGCGCCGTAGTTGAAAACACATCCAACACAGATATCCTTCAGAAGGGTCTCACAGAAACGGATAACTGGTGCCAGAGCCATGGCCTAACGTTAAATGCCAAGAAATGCATAGTCATACCCTTCAGGAAAAATAAGGTTACCCCTAGCTACCATATAGGTGGCAATCCCCTGAACACAGAAGAAGTTATTAGGGACCTGGGAACCCAGGTTGACAGTAGCCTTTCATTCGACACTCATATTGCTAAAGTAGTTAGGAAGACCTTCTACATTGCCCACCTTATCATGAAGGGATTCACATCTAGATCAAGGGAAGTCATAGTCTCCCTATACTCATCACTCATCAGACCAATGATCGAGTACAATGCCCCATTCGGAATGTATCTGACCCGACACTTGCAGCAGCTGGAGAGGCCACAAAAGTTCCTCACCAAAAGGATAAAGGGTCTCAAAAATCTGTCTTATGCTGCCCGACTGAAAGAACTCCAGATGTTAAGTTGTCTATCTCACCTTCATTCTTGCTGGATGGGTTCGGAGCCGACCTCGGCTCCGACTCGGCCACTCTAAAAGCTCGAGAGTTGGTTCCACCGGCTCGAGGCTCCCCTTATATCCCACAATGCTAGGCGAGAGTTACCTCAGATCTCGTTTGCCGCTACAGCGATCGAGGTGTTGGTTTTCTACCGGCTTGTTGGTAAGTGTATTTTTCAGTGAAGATAGATACTTAAACCCCTATATTTTTAAGTTTAATTACTTTTCCCTTAGTTTAGTGGATTTCTACCCCTGTTTTTCAGAAAATCCCGTTTTCTTTCCCACAAGAACTTAAAAGTTCTCCCTCGGGCCTTCTGGCCTTTCCCCATTCCCTAGTGGTGTGTGTGTGTTACTCTTAATTAAAACTTTTAGCTATAGTTTTATTTTTTGAGTTTTAAAATAAGATAGTGTAATCAGTGTGTCTGACTGACTGTGTGTGGTTACACTTTATTGTTCTAGGATGTCTAAAGACACAAAGGTCTCAGGCTTCAAGAAGTGTGATGCGTGCTGTCAGAAAATGTCTCTGACAGACGGTCACACTACTTGTGTCTACTGCCTGGGGCCTTTACACCTGCAGGACTCCTGTGCTGTTTGCCACGGCTTCAGTCCCAGGGTCCTGCAGGAAAGAAAGAATAAGTTGATCTTAAGGGGTCTACTTAAGCCTGAGGATTCCCTTTCTGTTTCTGGGAAGCCCTCTAAGGCATCTAGGTCCTCGGCTCCAGCAACTGAGCCGAGACCTAAGGTTGTTAAACCTTCATCTGCATCGGCTCCGGCTGGAGCCGATGAGTCTACAACTTCTGTGGTTCCCTCGGCTCCGGCTGGAGCCGAGGTATTAGAAATCCCCTTGTCGGCTCCGACCAGACTTTCGGAGCCGACATCTAGGAAGAGATCTAGGTCTCCATCCCTTGGCTCCGTTCACTCGGCTCCAGCATCTCCTCTGCTGTCTGAACGGAGCCACAAATCTCACTCCTCTAGGTCATAGAGGCTGTCGGATCATGACCTTCAGAGGGTAGTGAGTCGACTTCTTAAGTCCGAGGCACTGGCCCAAATGCTTCAGAGCCCGACTCATCAGTCGATGCCTGCCCCTGTCCATCAATATGTTCCTCCTCCGACTCCGTTGAGCTCGGAGCCAGGGCGTTTCGGAACCGAGACTGGTAGCGTCGGAGCCGATACAGATGTCTTCGGCTCAGTCGTCGGCTCCGATTTCTTCTTTCGAAGAATCTCGGCGCTGGACTTCCCTCGTCGGCTCCGAGGGGGTGAGTGGCATCGGACCCTTGTCCGACCCCGCTCTTCCTCTCGGAGCTTCGGCGCTGGTAAGTTCGGCTCCGACATCGGCCTCGGAGCCATCACTGTCGGTGCCGAGGGAGGTTCTCAGCTTCTCGGAGCGGGGACCTCTGGCTCTGCCTGACAGGGGTGCGTTCGAGGTCATGCGGAGTGTGTTAGAGCCTGGCTCTACTCCACAGTCGGCTCCATCCGCCCCTCCCTCTACGGTGCCTCAGGTCAAGTCGACTCACTCCCTCATTCCGGACCGCAGAGAGCCAGCTCCTCAGGAACCCCATGTGGGGATATCATCCTCTTCCGAGGCCTCTCCTGATTTGGCAGAAGAGCCCCCTCGGAAGAGGAAGTGTAAGAGGAAACACATTGACTCACCTGAGTCCATTACATCTGACACAGATTTAGAGGATTCCGAGGGTTCCCCCCGTTCCCCTTCTGAAGATGTCTCTTTTGCAGACATTCTCGAAATCCTCAAACAGAGGGGAAATTGGCCAGCCCTCAACCCTTCGGAGGATGCATCTGTGTACCTTGAGGCGTTTGGCTCTCGTCCTTCCACCTCCTGGGTGTCTCCCCCCTTTGACCCCCTCATGCAGGTGGTAGCTAAAAAGGCATGGACGGCTCCTGATTCAGTGGACCCCACTCCCAGGAGACCCTCAAAATTCATAACGGCACCAGCAGACAAACAGTTCTTGACAAAAGGAGTTTCTGTGGATGCTATGGTGGTAGCTGCTGCCACTAAGAAGGAACTAGCTGATCCTTCAGTACCTGTCCATCCACCTAAGGAATCTAGGTCCATGGACAGGTACGGGAAGCGGATGTTCTCGTCAGCGACATTTACTATGCGTTCGCTGAACTACCTGTGCCATTTCACTCGTCTTCAAAGGGACTTGATTAAAGAAGCGAGTGACATGTTGAAGGACCCTACAGCTGCGGGTTTTCAAGATAAAATGAACACTCAGCTGGCTACCCTTAACTCCATAGCCAACTCCTCCATGCGCCTCCTTTCTTATGCGGCTGATGGAGCGAGTAGGGCCGCAGGGACAGGTGTGGCCTTACGAGGCATGCCTGGATGCGGCTATGCAATTTATGGACCCTTCAAGACGTCTTTCACTAACTCCCCGTTTGATGGATCATCTCTCTTTGGTCCTCAAGTGAAAGAAACCTTGACTAGATGCGAGACTGATGGCAAGACTCTTTCTGCCGTCGGAGTCCGTTTTTCTACTCCTTCTAGGCCTTACCCCAAAGGCCAGAAGGGTGGGAAAATGTGGTTCCGTAAACAATCTCAAGGGACTTCGCCTGACGCACAAAGTCGTTACCCCGCCAGAGGCAGTGGCGGGAATAACAATGGTAGACGTCGCCCTCGAGGCAGGGGGGCTCGAGAACCAGGGCAATCGAGAAGCCTTCTCTGATAAGCCCTTTCAGCATCCCTGAGGTGTTGCCCGACTGCCCACCTTCGGAGGCAGTCGGGGGAAGATTGTCACTGTACCCAAAAGCCTGGCTATCCCTGACTCAAGACAAATGGGTACAGTCCGTCATTTCCGAAGGCTATTCTATCCCCTTTCTTCGCATACCGAACCAATCAAAAAAATCCCTTCCAGATGTTCCACCGCTCAAAGGGATCTAGCGGTTTTGGAAATTTCAAAACTGCTTGCAAAAGAGCAATTCAGCCAGTTCCAGCAGACCAGCAAGGATCCGAATCTACTCAAGGTTCTTTTAGTTCCAAAGAAAACAGGGACTGGAGACCAATTTTGGATCTCAGTATCTTGAACAGATCAGTCAAGAAAACAAGATTTCGGATGGTCACGCTGCAGTCCATCCTTCCCTATTGGGAAAAGGAAACTGGATGTGCTCTATAGACCTTCAGGATGCACTATCACATAAAATGAACAGACGCTCCAGAAGATTCCTCCGCTTCAGGCTGGGAACCAGTCATTTTCAGTTCAGGGCCCTGCCCTTTGGTCTCACCACTGCCCCCGGTGTTTACCAAATGCATGGCAGTGGTAGCTTCTCACCTGAGACGACAAGGATTCCAGGTGTTTCCATATTTGGACGACTGGCTCCTCACAGCTCCCACCAAGCATCTCCTTCTGATGGCCAGGGATTACACTTTTCGCATTTGTCAAAAATTAGGCATTTCAATAAATTGCGAAAAGTCTGTTTTGTCGCCTTGTCGCACTATTACCTTCATAGGCTAAATCTAGACACAGTAGACATGTCTGTGAGACTAACAGATCAGAGAATAACAGACATACACAAACTGGTCTCACTCCTTTTCAACAACAACAGAATCAAAGCCAGGTTAGTTCTGAAAGTGTTGGGAATTATGGCGGCCATACCTCTGCTTCCATTAGCCAGATTCCACATGGATCCTTCAATGGATGCTCTTTACACAATGGTCATACCAGCAACTTCCAATGTCCCACACCATTATGATCACGCAGGCGTGCAGAAATCATCTCATGTGGTGGATGTCTTCCCTCAGCTCTTGTTGGGAAGACCCTTTGTTCCACCCTCCGGTTGCTACTCTGACAACGGATGCCTCCCTGATCGGGTGGGGGCATTATCAGGGCAGGACGGTCCAGGGCACATGGCAACCAAACGAATGCCACTTGCACATAAATGTTCTGGAGATGAGAGCAGTGCTTTTAGCATTGCAAGCCCTTCAAGACTGTCTTCCCTTGGGAACGATTGCAATCCAGACAGACAATATGTCTGTAGTGTGGTACATCAACAAACAAGGCGGAACCAGGTCCTACCCCCTGTGTCGAGAAGCACTCAGATTGTGGCAATGGGCGATTTCTTCTCAGCGGTTTCTGATAGCAACGCACATCCCCGGGAAGTCCAATCAAATCGCGGACAGATTGAGCAGAGCTATCCTCATGCCTCACGAGTGGTCTCTGAAAGACTCTGTTGTGAGAGAGATTTTTCTCAAGTGGGGTCAGCCTTGCTGCGATCTTTTTGCTACTCCCCAAAACAGCAAGTGCAGAGATTATTTCACTCTATTCCCTTTACCAGGCCAACCCAGCAGAGACGCTCTAGTCCAGGTTTGGCCCCGGGGACTTCTGTATGCATTTCCTCCCTTCCCACTAATCTCTCAAGTGATACAGAAAGCTATCGCTCAGAAGGCCTCGTTGATCCTCATTGCTCCTTACTGGCCTCGACAGGTGTGGTTCCCCTTTCTACATCAATTTCTACTGGAGCGACCTTGGCATCTGGACCTAGTTCCAGATCTTTTGATCCATCAATCGGGTCAGTTACATCGCTCCCTCCCCTCTCTGAACCTCACTGCTTGGTTCCTCCAGTTCCAACCTTAGCCAGGCTTCCTCAATTATCTCACTCTGTTCGAGATATTTTGATAGCTTCCCATAAATCTTCCACTCGGAAGATTTATTTGAGTAAGTGGAAACGCTTCCCATATTGGGCTCAAGGAAGGGACATAGATCCTTTCACTGCTTCCATCCAAATAGTTCTTGATTTTCTAGCTGAACTCTTCCATGCAGGTTCATCTCCCTCTACTCTTAAAGTTCAATTGGCAGCTATCTCTAACTTTCATGTGGGTATTTCTGAGTCTGCCTTAATGTCCCACAAGCTTTGCAAAGCCTTTTTGAAAGGAGTTTTTCTTCTCAGACCTCCTATAAGAAATCCCCCTTCTCCTTGGGACCTAAATTTAGTTCTTACTACTTTGATTCTTCCCCCTTTCGAACCTGCAGCCTCCTGTTCATTAAAATTGCTATCATGGAAGACACTCTTTCTGGTAGCTATTACTTCAGCTAGAAGAGTCTCAGAACTTCATGCACTCAGCTGTCGACCTCCTTATCTATTGTTCCATAAGGACAGGGTATCCTTACGAACCAACCCGTCCTTTTTGCCTAAGGTAGTCTCGACACAAATCTAAATCAAAGCATTGACCTCCTGTCTTTTTCCAGAATATTCCAATAGGTCTGAACAAAAATTACACTGGCTAGATGTTCATCGTCAGTTGAGGTACTATTTGGATAGAACAAAACAATTCAGAAAATCTGACCAACTGTTTGTCTCCTATGCAGAAGGCAGAAAGGGACTTTCAGTTTCAAAGGTATCATTATCTAGATGGCTTGCATCTCTGATTTCCCTTGTTTATGAGATTAGACACCAAAAGCTGCCTAATAAACCTAAGGCCCATTCTACCAGAGCTTTGGCTACTTCCTTAGCCTTCCAAGACAGGCTGCCTATTGACACCATTTGTGCAGCGGCTACTTGGGCTACTCCTCACACTTTCATTTCTCATTATAAGTTGGATTTAGCTTCTAGGCATAGAGCTAACTTTGGTTCCACTGTTCTCAGGAGTCTGTTCCGTTAGGCCACCCGGGACAAGGTGCTAGGACGCGGTCCCGTCCAGCAAGAATGAAGTAGATAGACAACTTAACATATAGAAGTTATGTTCTTACCATAACGCTCCATGTTAGTTGTCTTCTTCTCGCTTCTTCTTGCGCCCCACCCTCCTTCCCCTGGCCTGGACAGACCTAGAGGAGTTGTGATTGTGACCTCTCTTTCTACCACCTCTTTCTTAGGCATATGCTGCTTTGCATATTTCCTGAATCAGGATGTAGGTCACCCTTCTTTCTCCCTGTTGTTAGAGGTGGACTCTGTTTAGAGTTATTCTGTTACTATTATAAGCTGGGGTTAGCTTACAAACGAGATCTGAGGTAACTCTCGCCTAGCATTGTGGGATATAAGGGGAGCCTCGAGCCGGTGGAACCAACTCTCGAGCTTTTAGAGTGGCCGAGTCGGAGCCGAGGTCGGCTCCGAACCCATCCAGCAAGAAGAAGGCGAGAAGAAGACAACTAACATGGAACGTTATGGTAAGAACATAACTTCTATTTATATTCAGTTGCTTACCGCTTGCTCAGAGGTGACCTATGCCTGACATACAAGGCCATGTCAAACCCTGATTTGATGAACATGCTTCATCTCAAAAAATCTAGATCTCTCAGAGCCACAAGGGCGGGAGACTTAAACCTCGACACGGTTATTAATAGGACGTGCTGGAGGGATAGATTCATCACCCAAAAGACTCCCTATGCTGTGGAACAAAATCCCGGTTTATGTGAGGCAGAGCACCTCGCTGGCCTTGTTCAAGAGGAATCTTGACCAATGGATGGGAGATCGCAGATACACCCCAGGGGTTACCTCAGTGTCACTGCTCGACAGAGGCACAGCAAAATAATGGGCATAGTTTCTCCAAACTAAAGGGGTGGCGTAAGCCACAAAACTATGGGCTAGGCTTATAAATGCCCTCCGGCAGATAGCCTAGTATGAACCTATGAACCTATAAGAAGGAGGTAAGTGGGGAACGTATGATGTTAAGTTGTCCATCTCGCCTTCGTTATTGCTGTTTGGGTTCGGAGCCGATCCTTGGCTCCGACTCTGCCATCTTCTATAGCTCGAGAGCTGTTTACTGGCTCGAGGCTACCCCTTATCCCAGAATGCCCAGCGTCAGCTACCCAGATCTCGTTTACCGCTTCAGCTGCGAGGTTGCTTCTTTACTGGCTAAGGCTTAGTATAGTTTTTTCTATTATATTTGTTGTTTATTCTTAAACATTTGTCAAGTTTTTTTTATTAGATATATTACTTTATCCCTTATCGCTTTCTTGTGTGTTGTAGCTTTGTTGGCCGTCGCTCCATAACTTGCAGGCCTTCTGTTTCCCCTGAACTCATTTAAATTAGAGAGTCCCCCCCCCCCCTTAGGACAGCCGTTTAAATTAGAGGCCCTCCTTTCTGTTCCTTAACTGTAAAAAAAAAAAAAAGACTGTTTGTTTCTTAGTTTTGTAGTATAGCTTTTTCATATTGTTGTTGTTGTAGGAAAATGTCTAAAGATACCAAGCTATCTGTCTTCAAAAAGTGTGACTCATGCTGTCAGAAAATGTCTCTGACAGATGGGCACACTAGTTGTGTATATTGTTTGGGCACTGTTCACTTGCAGGACTCCTGTTCTATATGTCACGCTTTTAGTCCAAGGGTCCTGCAGGAGCGCAAAAACAAATGAATCCTTCAGAGATTATTGAAGCCTCAGGATTCTCCAGCTAAAAGTACTCAGCCAGCGAAATCCCCTAAGTCTGTCAAGCCGTCGGTTCCACCTTCGGAGCAGACTCCTTTACTTGACCAACCAAGTATGTCGGTGCCGGCTGGCACCGACAAGGCAACTCCTCCGTCGGCGCCATCTGCTATTTCAGAGCCATAAGAGACTGATGTCTCCGTCCTTGGAGTCCATCCACTCGGCACCTCAGTCAACCTTGTTACAGAGTGAACGTAGCCATCATTCTTCCCACTCTTCTCGATTAGCGGCGCATGATGTGGCGAGAGTAGTAAGTAGGTTGCTTAAGTCACAGGCACTGGCAAAATTACTGTCCAGCCCACCTCAACAGGTATCTGCTCCAACCGCCTCTATTTCTGTTCCTCTTCCGACTACATTTAGCTCTGAGCTGGAGACCATGGATCCGCAGGTAGTAGAACCGTCGGCGCCGATCATCATCTTTCCACCTGTTCTGACATAGGCTCCGATTATCTTGATTGTACCTTCTATCGAGGGATCTGGGCGCCGGGGCTCTCTCGATGGCTCCAAGGGGGGGGGGGGAGTGGCATCGGACCCTTGTCCAACCCCATTCTCCCCCTCGGAGCTTTGGCACAGGTGAGCTCGGCTCCATCTGCCTCAGAGCAGTCGCCTTCGATGCGGAGGAGGACTCCTGTTTCTTCGGAGCCGGAGCTTTCTCTGCCTAGAGGTCGAGATGCCTTCGAGGTCATGTGGAGTGTGCTGTCCCCCGAAACAGCTCTACTGCCAGCTCCATTGGCTCCTCCCCCCGTGGTGTCCGTACCAACCTCTACTCCTCCTCCAGGCCCCAAGTGTAGGGAACCTATGCCCCAGGACACCCCATTGGGTGATCCCTCTTCTTCCGAAGCCTCCCCTGATCACTCAGAAGAGCCTCCTCCTCAGAAGAAGTGCAGGAGGAGGCACATAGACTCTCCTGAGTCTGTCACCTCAGATACAGACATGGATGAATTGGAAGGGTCCCCAAGGTCACCCTTTGAAGATGTTTCCTTTTCGGACATCCTTGAAATGCTTAGCCAGAGGAGGGACTGGACTTCCCTAGCCCCTACCGAGGATGAGTCTGTATACCTGGACGCATTTGGTTCTGGACCTTCCACCTCCTGGGTATCGCCTCCTTTCGATCCACTCATGTCTGTAGTGGCTCGAAAGGCTTGGTCAGCTCCAGATTCTGTGGAACCTACTCCGAGGAGACCAAACAAATTTATTACAGCCCCCCCCCCCAAGGACAAACAATTCCTCTCCAAAGGTGTGCCCATTGATGCCATGTCAGACGATGGACAGATATGGAAAGCGAATGTTTGCTTCAGCGACCTTTTCAATGATGTCCCTGAACTATCTATGCCATTTTACACGTCTTCAAAGGGATCTCCTAAAAGAGCTTGGAGATACCCTTCAAAATCCTACAACTGAGGGAGTACCAGCTGAAGTAGCTTCTCAGTTTGCGACTCTTAATTCCATACTCAGCTCCTCCATGAGGCTGATTTCCTATGCAGCCGATGGAGCGAGGAGAGCCGCAGGGACGGGTGTGGCTCTCGGGAGACATGCTTGGATGCGGCTGTGTTATTTTGCGGAACCCTTTCGAGTGCCCCTCACCAATACTCCCTTTGATGGCTCCTTTCTCTTTGGGCCTCAAGTGAAAGACACGTTGACCAGGTGTGAGCAGGAAGGCAAGACTCTCTCTCTGCCGTGGGATTCCGTTTTTCCAGACCTTATCCCAAGGGTCAGAAGAGCGGAAAGATGTGGTTCCGAAAATCCCAGGGACCCTTGCTTGACACACGTGGTGATTTTTCCCCCAGGAGCAGAGGGGGAAACAACAGTAACAGATGCCGCCCTTGTGGCAGAGGGGGATCGCAAAACCAGGGTGACGGAGAAACCTTCTCTGCCAAGCCCTTCCAGCATCCCTGAAGGGTTGCCCGACTGCTCACCTCTTCAGGCAGTCTGGGGGAAAACTTTTGCTGTACCCAAAAGCCTGGCAAAATATAACCAGAGACAGATGGGTACTATGTATTATATCCGGAGGTTACAAAATTCCTTTCCATCAATCCCCCATAGAATCAAAAAAGCCCATCCCATATGTCCCACCCAATCTAAGGGATCAAGCAGTCACAGAAGTTTCAAGACTGCTAGAAAAAAGAGCCATTCAAGAAGTCCCCGCAGACCAACTAGGATCCAGAACTTAATCAAGATTCTTTTTAGTACCAAAAAAGACAGGGGACTGGAGACCAATACTGGATCTCAGCAGACTGAACAAATCTGTACAAAAAGAAAACTTCCGGATGGTGACACTGCAGTCCATTTTCCCTTTTGTGGGACAGGACAATTGGATGTGCTCGATAGATCTTCAGGACGCCTACTACCATATCAAGATGGACAGACGCTCCAGGAGATTTCTTCGCTTCCAGGTAGGGACCAGTCATTACCAGTTCAGAGCTCTGCCCTTTGGTCTCACCTCAGCCCCCAGGGTGTTAACCAAGTGTATGGAAGTAGTCACGGCTCACCTGAGGCGTCAAGGATTCCAGGTGTTTCCCTAGCTATACGACCAGCTCCTGACTGCTACCACCAGGCATCAACTCTTAGAGGCATGGGATTATACAATCACAACATGCACTCAACTAGGCATTACAGTAAATTTTGAAAAATCTGCCTTGTTGCCCTGTCAGTGTTATCACATACATAGGAGCAGAATTAAACAAAAAAGAAATGTTTGCAAGATTACCACAGGAAAGACTTTCCACTATTCGTCAATAAGTGTTACTTCTAATGCAGAGCAAAAGGATTCAAGTCAGATATGTCCTCCAAACTCTAGGCTCCATGGCAGCTGCCATTCTTTTTGTCCCATTAGCATGTTTCCACATGAGAATCCTTCAGTGGCTTCTTTTCACGCAGTGGTCTGTCCAGGAACTACCCATGTCTCACATGATCCTGATCACAGAAATATGCAAAAGGCACCTTTCTTGGTGGATGGTCTCCCCACTAGTAATTCAGGGCAGACCTTTCATACAACCCCCCCCCCCCGGTAGCCAGAGTGACCACGGACACCTCCCTGATAGGGTGGGGGGGGTATTATCTAGGCAGGACAGTCCAACTCACTTGGCGACCTCACGAGTACCATCTACATATCAGTGTCCTAGAAATGAGAGCGGTGCTCCTAGCATTGGAAGACCTTCAGGACTCCCTTCCTTCCAGGACCATTGCAATCCAAACGGACAACATGTCAGTGGTGCGGTACATCAACAAACAGGGCGGGACCAGGTCTTACCCCTTGTGTTGAGAAGCACTCAGACTGTGACAATGGGCAATTTCCTCCCAACATTTTCTGATAGCAACGCACATCCCTGGGAAATCCAATGTCATAGCGGACAGGCTCAGCAGAACTATCCTTATGTCTCACGAGTGGTCTCTGAATCAGGAAGTTGCGGATCTTATCTTATGCAAATGGGGACAGCCTTGCTGTGACCTATTTGCCACTCCTCTCAACAGCAAATGCAGCAGCTACTTCTCCCTACTTTCTCTTTCAGGTCATATACCTAGAGATGCTCTAGTCCACGATTGGCCTCAGGGATTCCTTTAGGCTTTTCCCCGAATACCAAGACTCGTACAGAAAGCAAAATCGTTGGGTTGCAAAATGATCCTCATTGCTCCATATTGGCCTCAACAGATGTGGTTCCCGTTCCTGCACCTCCACCTTCTGGATCAACTGTGGATTCTGGACCCGGTTCCAGATCTTCTGATTAATCAATCAGGCGGGTTGCACCAATCCCTTCAAACTCTCCAGCTCACAGCTTGGTTACTCCACTGCCAACTTTAGCCAGGCTTTCCAATATCTCCCCAGCAGTCCGTGATACTATTGTTTCCTCACATAAGTCTACTGTGAAGAAAACGTATGTTAGTAAATGGAAACAGTTTTCTTACTGGGCAGAATCTAGAAATTTGGATCCTTTCTCAGCCCCAGTCCATGAAATTCTTGAATTTCTAGCACAACTCTTTCAGTCTGGTGCGGCTTCCGCTACCATGAGAGTACAACTAGCTGCCATTTCTAATTTTCATATTGGTATGTTTAATTCTAGCATAATGTCTCATAAGCTCTGCAAGGCCTTTATGAGAGGAACATCTCTTCTTAGACCCCCAGTTAGAGATCCTCATCCTTGGGATCTCAATTTAGTTTTAACTTCCTTAATTTTGTCTGCCTTTGAACCAGCAGCATCATGTTCCTTAAAATTTGTTTCTTGGAAGGCACTTTTTGTGGTTGCTATCACTTCAGCTAGACGTGTCTCAGAACTTCAAGCACTATGTGTTCGTCCTCCTTACCTGGTGTTTCACAAGGACAGAGTTTCTCTGAGGATCAGTCCATCCTTTATTCCTAAAGTCTGCTCAGAGAACAATTTAAATCAAAACATAGATCTCCCAGTTTTCTTTCCTAATCACAGCAACAAGGCAGAATACAAGCTCCACCAATTGGATGTGCACAGACCATTGTGTTTTTACCTCCATAGAACTAAGGAACTAAGAAAGTCAGACCAGTTATTTATTTCTTATGCTTTCAACAAACAAGGCCTTCCAGTTTCTATGGTGACCTTATCCAGATGGTTGTCTGATACTATTGCCTTTATTTATCATTTACGAAATAGAGCTACCAGCCAAGCCAAAAGGTCATTCCACTAGAGCATTAGCCACCTCTGTAGCCTTTCAGTCTAGGTTGCCCATAGACCCAATCTGTGCCGCTGCCACTTGGGCAAACCCTCACACTTTTATCTCTCATTACAAGGTGGATATGATTTCCCAGAGCAGAGCTTCCTTTGGTTCTACTGTTCTGAAGAGTCTGTTCCAATGAGCCACCTGGGATTTCAGGTGCTAGGGATGCTGTCCCAAACAGCAAGAACGAAGGCAAGATGGACAACATAACATAAAGAAGTTATGCACCTACCATAACGTTCCATGTTAGTTGTCTTCATCTCGCCTTCCTTCCTTGCGTCCCTCCCTCCTTCTCCCTTCCTAGAGGATTGAGAGGAGTTCCTTTTTGTTTTCACTGGCTGAGTATCTTTTATTACTTCACATGCCAGGTAATTTATGACTCTTTCCTTGTTTAGGTGTACTGGACAACCAGTTTTTAGGTAACTGGTTACTCTACTTATGTCTAGTGTGCGCTATCAGAAATGAGATCTGGGTAGCTGACGCTGGGCATTCTGGGATAAGGGGTAGCCTCGAGCCAGTAAACCGCTCTCGAGCTATAGAAGATGGCCGAGTCAGAGCCGAGGATCGGCTTTGAACCCAAACAGCAAGAAGGAAGGCGAGATGAAGACAACTAACATGGAACGTTATGGCACGTACATAACTTCTTATTTTGTTAATGTAAGGAGTTGGCGGATTTTCAGAATTCCTTAGAGTACTCTCTCAGAAATATTAGGTGAACAAATAGCTTTAACTAAGGAAATTATTCTTTTGAGCTGTGACACAGGATCTGAATTGCTTAGACATAGCAAGGCCTTAAGTTTAATTCTGTTGTCTGCCAAAAAGCAATTACTAGAAAATAGAAATCGGAATCTAAACCAAATGTATTTTTGAAGTACTGAATTTTATAAAAGACATAAGGAGCAAATTACATAGGAATAATGTTCTGGAGGAGGATCAGTACATGCAGAATAGCGTTCAGGAGGAGGAAGAGGAGGTTTAAGGGAAGGCAGCAATTCAGCAGTTTATGTAATGTTGGATTACTGATAGCTAACAAGGAATAATATGCGATGTATGATGTATGCAAATTAAAAAAAATTTAAAAATGGTTTGTAGAAGTTAAGCACTTTCATCCTTTTAATACAAGAACTTCATCAGAACTAATTGCAAAAAACATTTGAATTTATACCAACAGTGGTGAAACAAAACCAATAACTATGAAGAAACAAACCAATACATCAATAATTTAAATATATGAATATTTAAATATGAAGTTTAAAAGACCACCCATAAAACATATTTAAAGGGACCTTCTAAAACAATTTGTTCTTCAATAAATATTTAATGTCAATAACGTCATTCAAACCCGGCTTTTTGCCAGTTTTGAGTACAACTTGCCATTTTAACTCTCTTGTTTCCAAAACATGAATAAACGTATCAGTAAATATTTTATGACCTATACTATCCAGAACAAAAAGCTTAACTTTTTAAAATTATTGCACTCACAAGCATACCTGGCCAGAGCATTGTTAGTCACCTTTTTTAATAGCAACAATGATGTTCATAAATCCTCTTTGAAAGTGGTCAGATAGTTTTACCAACATAATAACTGGCACAGTTTGAGCAGTTGGCTAAGTAAACTACACCAGTGCTCTTACAACTGTATCTTTGTTTACTGACCACGCCATACTGTGTATTCTGCAGATTACATTTACCATTTCTGAAATGGCTCCAATGTTAGACATTAACATTAGAGTCCACACACTTATTCATCAGTGCTAATGGTTAGTAAAAGTTATCAAATTAAGTATTTTTTTTTTAGCTCAGATTCTGTCTGGCGTAGTATAACTGAACATGTGTATATGTGCAGCTTGGTTATCCATGTTAAGTTAACGTTGCATACACATGAGGTATTAACTGGAAGTTGTCCACTTTTGTTAAGCATCTGTTGGGTTGTTTATTTCTGATAACTTGTTGCAGTTAAACTCTTTTTTCTAGAGGCTCCTTTAGCTGCTTAAAACTTTCATTTAAAGGCTCACTGCTGCTTTTCAGCTGTGAGATACATTTCTGCAGTTTGTTTCCTACCCTCCCTCCTTGTTGGTATAGTGTTTTTATAGCTGGTGGCTTTGCAATTGCCCACCCCTAGTGTAAATTTGATCTGGGACCCTCCTCCCAGTCTAGTGTCATTACCTCATTCTACCCAGTACTGGGAGAACATTTGAGAAGGCCAATCAGCTTAGTTCCTGCTACTCCTTTCTCTCTTTCCTTTCTCTCTTTCTACAAAATAAATAAATAAATAAATAAATTTATCTGCTTTTACTGTATTTGTGTTTCTTCCTACTTTATTTTGTTTTTGCGTCATCTTAAAAGTACTCAATTGTATTTATTACTGCTTGGTGTAACTCATTCTAAGCCTTTTAGTTTAAGCACTTGGGCTTCAGACCAGTTTTACATTAGGAAGGTTTGTGGTCTGCACTGTAGTGGCAGAACAGGTAGCTTACATCCCTTTAAGTTGGGAACTGCTGATTGAGGGCTCAGTGTCTGTTGTTCTAAAAGTGTATTAATTCTGGTTTAAGCACTTGGGCTTCAGGCCAGTTATTTTACATTAAGAGGGTTCGTGGTCTGCACTCTTGTGGGAGGAGAGGCTGGACTCTGCCCTTCTGAGCTGGGAATTTCTGGTTAAAGGCTTATAGTGCCTGCATATTTGAACTGCTTCTTACTGAAATTGGTACAGCTTGTTTGCTGTAGCATAGACTAGATCCAGGCCTGCTGAATCTAGCTTTGTTTGTATAACTTGAGCACTAATCCAGGTATTCTTTAAAGTATTCAATTGTATTTATTACTGCTTGGTAGTAACTTGATTAAAGTATAGCTATCATTCTAAGTCTTTTGGATTAACCACTTGGGCTTCAGACCAGTTGTTTTACATTAGGAAGGTTTGTGGCCTGCACTGTGGTGGCAGGACAGGTAGCTTACATCCTTCTAAGTTGGGAACTGCTGTTTGAGGGCTCAGTGTCTGTTATTCTAAAAGTGTATTAGTTCTGGTTTAAGCACTTGGGCTTCAGGCCAGTTATTTTACATTAAGAGGGTTCGTGGTCTGCACTCTTGTGGGAGGAGAGGCTGAACTCTGCCCTTCTGAGCTGGGAATTTCTGGTTAAAGGCTTATAGTGCCTGCATATTTGAACTGCTTCTTACTGTAATTGGTACACCTTGTTTACTGTAGCATAGACTAGATCCAGGCCTGCTGAATCTAGCTTTGTTTGTATGCTTGTTGTTTGTTTGCTTGTTATTTCCCTGAAAAACTAATTCCACATAAAACGCGACTTTTTAGCGCTTCTGTGGATCCCTAGTGATATCTGCATTGCTTACTGTACTTATTTCCTTGTTTCACTTGAAAGTTACTGTTTGTCGTTTTTGCATTTAAGTTACCTGTAACACATTGCATTTAAGTTACCTGGCACTTGCTCACTAAAGCAATTGTATAAGTCAGCAATAAAAAAATTAAAAGCACTACACCCTCACAAACTCACCTTGAGTACCTGGTTCCCCATTGGCCCTTTTTTTCAATTATAAAGGAATTCCCAATGCTATTCTAGCATGTCCAAAGGTCAGTTGTCAATCTCCTCTCCGGTCCAGCTGGTGAATCTGGGAATCTTGAGGCAATGTTGCAACTGCCTCATGTACACAGACAACCCTCTCCTCCTCCCAACAAATTCCAACACATGTGAGGGATGCAACCATATAGCCAAACTGGAAGCTAAGCTCTCTCAACTCAGTACTGGCGTAACCAGTCAAGAGGAGAAGGAAACCACACTCACTACAATTCCAGTCTCACATAGACCTACCACGACAGTAAACCAAACACATAAACACACAAAAACATACTCGGAGGCTCTAAATAAAAATCTGTCTAAGCAGCAGAGACCTCCAAAGCAGACACCCAAGCAACCGCTACCCCAAAACAAAACACGTGCAACACACAGCTCACAAAGCCAGTGTGCCGAACAGTCACAGCCCTTAAGGCTAAACAACACACCTGATACACTTGTAATAGGTGACTCTATTGTCAGGCACACTTGACGGCCCGCTCACCAGGCTGAACAAGGAGAAGGTCACGGTGAGCTGCCTGTCGGGCGCTAGGATTCGCCACATAACACAAGCACTCAGGTCACTCCAAGGCAAGTACAAATATGACTCAGTCATTGTCCATACTGGTGTGAATGACCTGAGGCGTACCTCCCTGGACTACATGAAAAGAGACATAGAGGAGCTCTCTGAGCATGTAGCCCAGGCCGGTATGAGCCTGACCTTGAGTAGCATCTTACCCTCACCAAGAATGATGCCACAATATGAAGACAAGAAGATCAATTTCAACAATTGGCTTAAGTATTGGTGTCATTCAAAGGGGATCCAATGCCTGTCAGCCTGGGATGACATGCTCGACAAGCCATGATGCTTTGCTAGGGACGGCTTGCACCTGTCACCCCCGGGCTTTCGGATATTGGCAAAGGCTCTTGCTACCCCCATAGTGCCTTTTTTAGGCAAGGCTCAAAAGACAAACCCACCTCCATAGGTATCACAAGGGATAAGAAACTGAGTAATGCTACACAACGCCAGAAGTCTAAACCTCAAGATGCACACACTCGAAATTCTCCTTAGCATGGAGAACATCGATATCTGTGCAGTAACAGAAACCTGGTTCAAGGCTCCTGAGAGTACCCTGCACTACCAGGTTATACCTCATACCATGCTTTTCGGCCCCAAAACTTGGACCGAACCACAAAAGGAGGGGGGAGTATCAATATTCGTCAAAGATACCCACACCTCCAGGTTGGTGGCACAGCACGAAGCATCAGAGACTATCCATGTGCAACTAGCAGTGGGTAAAACTGCTTTCCAGTTTATAGCCTGCTACAGACCACCCTCCCAAACCCAGGAACCCCACTCAGCCTTCCTGAGAACACTGGAAAATATGAAGGTCTCTCCAAACACCATTATATTGGGCGACTTCAACTACCCAAACATAGACTGAGAGCATTACTCTAGCTCCAGCACCCTAGCCCAAAGGTTCCTAGAATTTATAAACTCAAATGCTATGGAACAACTTGTTACCACTCCCACAAGAGGGGAAACATACTGGACCTGATCATCACCAACATGGGGACTCTATGCTCCAGACCAGAAGTGTATCCCTCACTGGTAAGATCAGACCATAAACTAATCTCACTGGATATTCACATCCCGACCCCACCCCCTGCCCAGAACACCACAGTGAAAAACTTCTCTAAAGCAAATTTCACACTCCTCAAAATCGAGGTGGAATCCTTCAAAGCCCCCGGGCCTGTGGAAAATACAGCCCAGACCGCAGAATCCTTTATAAACGCATTCTATGAACACCTTCAGGAATGCATGGATCACGCAATCCCAAATAAAACCAAGACCCAATCCTCCAAAGGCAGACGTCCTGTCTGGTGGACCCCAGCCATAAACAAACTATACAATAGAAGGAGGGAGCTACTACATGATAGACCAAAATCCCAAAAAGGGAAGGCATCTCTGATCAGTATTAGCAAAAAAACTACGGGCACTCATAAAATCATCTAAGGCCAGCTTCGAGAGAAAAATTGCACAGGACACTAAGGATAATCACAAGGCTTTCTTTAGTTATGTTAGGAACCTGGGTGGGAATTCCCAGATATGCTCAGAATTAGTCCAAAATGACAAAAAATACACCGAACCCACGGACATTGCCAACATCCTAGCTGACAGGTTCAGCGCAAACCCCCCCCCCCCCACCAAAAGGGCAAATATCTATCCCAGCAGAGTGCTGCCCCCCTGACATCTCAAATGCTCAGGTAAGAGCCGCCCTCTCCAAAGCAAAAAACACAGCATCAATGGGACCAGACGGTGTCCCGGGCTGCATCCTACATGGACTCCAAGAAGAGCTAAACCCAAACATAAAAGTACTGTTCAGTGTCAGCCTTACTACAGGATATGTACCCAAAGAGTGGCGTACAGCAACAGTGGTCACACTCCACAAAGGTGGTGCCTCAACGGATCCTGGAAACTATCACCCCATAAGCCCGACTAGCTTGGTGTGCAAAGCTATGGAAAGGATCATCATGGACCTCATAAATAAAGATACTGGGGACCTACAGACACTGGATCCTACCCAGTTCGGCTTTAAGGGCAGATCCTGCCTCTTAAACCTGGTCGATTTCTTTGAAACAGTCACCAAGGCCATTGATGAGGGGAAGGTGGTCTACACAGCCTACCTGGACCTCGCAAAAGCCTTCGATACAATACCCCACTCGGGCATTATAGATAAGCTCACCAGCTTAAATATAAACCCCTATGTCACTAGATGGGTTGCAAACTGGCTCAAGGACAGAACCCACATGGTTAGAATTGCTGGAGCCATGTCAGACTCCAAACCAGTTACAAGTGGCGCCCCACAAGGCTCAGTCCTGGGACCTCTCTTGTTCGGTATATATTTCTCGGAGGTACAGGCCAACACGGAAGGACTGTGGCTGACCAAGTTCGCAGATGACTGCAAACTGGGCGCCATAATAGACTCTCCAGCCGACACAAGCATCCTCCAAAAGGGCCTCATAGAAACAGACAACTGGTGCCAGAGCCATGGCCTCGAGCTAAACGCCAAAAAGTGTATAGTCATCCCCTTTGGCAAAAACAAAGTGCCCACAAATTACCACATAGGTGGTAATCCATTAAGTACAGAAGAAGTCATTAGGGACCTGGGGACCCAAGTTGATAGCAATCTCTCATTTGACAACCACGTGGCCAAAGTGGTTAGAAAAACATTTTATATAACCCACCTAATCATGAAGTGATTCACATCTAGATCAGGGGAGGTCATTGTGCCTCTTTACTCATCCCTCATCAGGCCCATAATTGAGTACAATGCCCCTTTTGGGATGTACCTTACCAGACACCTGCAGCAACTGGAAAGACCCCAAAAGTACCTCACCAAGAGGATCAAAGGGCTTAAACAGATGCCATATGCTGCCCGGTTAAAGAAACTCTAGCTCTATTCAGTGGCATGCCGCCTGCTCAGAGGCGATCTGTGCCTGACGTATAAAGCAATGTCCAACCCAGAATTAATGGACATGCTGCACCTCAGAAAATCCAAATCCCATCGAGCCACGCGCTCGAGAGACTTGAACCTCAGCACTGAAATAAATAGGACATACTGGAGGGACATATTCATAACCCAGAGGCTCCCTTCACTCTGGAATAAAATCCCAGTCCAGGTTAGGCAGAGTCCCTCATTGACTCTCTTCAAGAGGAATCTTGATGAGTGGATGGGAGATTGTAGGTTTACCCCGGGTATCACTTCTGTGTCACTGTTAGACAGAGGCACAGTATACTAACCTTGAAAAGGGGCATAGCAAATTTAATTTAAAATGGGTGGCGAAAGCCAAACACACTCTGGCTAGGCTTATAAATGCCCTAGGGCAGATAGCCTAGTATGAACCTATGAACATTATGTAAGCCTGAAGTTACAACCGAATGCTTTTTTGTTTTAGTGAAAAGCGCATCTTTGGGTGTTTAAAGTACAAGGCTGAAGACTGTGTGCAGGTGGTAAGTGAGAGTGCCTGTGTATATCCTGTAATGGACTGTTTAGTTCATCTGGGATTGTTTTTTGGCTTTATGCTAGGTGAGTGCTGACATCATTTTTGGGATTCTCATGAACTTGAATAGGATATAGTAGTTCTCAGAAAATGAATGAATAAAAGCAGTGTTCTTCAGTTGTTGCATTTCAGATCAGTAGAATTGCTTTTTGACATTCAAAATGTAATATTTCGTAACTGTCTTTAATAGTTTAATAATGACAAATTTCAGCTGACGCATTCACAAAGGAGTGAGCTACTTATGCTTTCATTGACTTCTGCAGTATATCTGAAGTGGTCTGGTGTATCTTGGGCTGATTAACTGCATTATCCCTCGACTTCATTTAGTTATCATAAAACCTTGCTGACATACTTGCTCATTTATTCAGTTTTCTTCACCCTGAAGATATGAAATACTTGCACAGCACACAGTTTCTAAATTCTTCTGAGTTCAGCCTGAAAAAGTGATGAAGATTAACGTGATGCAGTGTTATATGCATACACACCAAGCCCTCCCCTATAAAAAGGACTTTCCGACAGAGTGAGACTTCGTTAGTACAACTTTCTTTAATAAGGACGTAAAGCTGCAGGACTGTTTCTCTGCACCTACAGATAAGCAGTTGAAATCAAGTGTCTGAATTTGTTTAATTTATTTATATTTTTTTATTTAAGATAAGTACTTTATAATGTAATTTATTATTTGATAACTGTTAAGTGGGCTCGGCCCATGGACCATCTTTACCCATGACTCAGACCATAAACGCAAGGATAAAGTAAAATATATTTTCATGTGTATATGTATGGAGAGCTTAGTATAGCCAATCAACCATGGATGTTTCACGGAGGTTGGAGGATGTTAGAATAACTGGATAAAAAAAGCTCTCAGATATAGAGATAAACGTCAAGTGGTAGAGATCAGGTTCAAACCCTTGATTCTGTAAGTGAGAAGCAGAATCTTAGAATTCAGCAATCTTACTACCCACACAGGTGTAGGTCACTCAGCAAAAGGGTCTTTTTACTCTACAACCTTGTTACATATAAAATGAAAATAAAGCCACAGTTTGCTTGTGTGTGTGTGTGTGTGTGTGTGTGTGTGTGTGTGTGTGTGTGTGTGTGTGTGTGTGTGTGTGTGTGTATGTTAAATCATAAAAATAATGAATGCAATGTACGTGACATTGTGTGCAGCATATTCTTTCAGCAGACTGAGCTTCAGAACATGGCTTGATATATCTTACCAAATGTTACTATCTGTAGCATTGCCATGGCTAAGGATCATAGGGTATACTGGGCAATTTGATCATAGGCAATGTGCACCTTGTCAGTAGAACCCTTAGGCTCTTCCATCCCCCATCCAAGGAGGACAAGGCCTGTATGTTCTGGAGTAAATTTAAGGGTACCTATCCGGCTGTCAAAGCTGTGTTTGGAGGATGACATGCAATCTTATTGTTTGACCTGTAAGGGGAGCTTTTTCCAGATCAGAGGAAGGTGCTGGGTTATTATTATTATATCCTTGTAGTTTTATTTATTTCTTGATGAGGGTTAAGATCTCTTCTTTTAGTACTGACTACACTGTTTGACTTGGAAGAAAAAAGAGGTTAAGGATAGCAGGATATATGAAGGCATAATAAATGAGGCATAGATTGACCCCTCAGGAGCATACTTCTCTGAGTATGGTGAGTTCCAGGCTGTCCTGTTAGCTAAGATATTTGAGGGCAGAAGTCATTTTTGTTAGGAACCTCTGCATTTTAACTTTTTTGATGCGTCAGGTAAGGTACGTGTCAAAGGTTTTTCCTGTCAGTTTAAATAACTGAAAACCATTGTTTTTTTTCTGTGGTGAAAGTCTGTATTTTACTTTAAGGGACTACCATAGTGTTCTTTATTGTGTTTGCCTGGGGGGAGAAAGTGATTTTTTTTAAAGACTTTTATTTTTACTGGCATTTGCTGCTTGTTTTCCCTGGGAAAGAGACATAATTTTCAGCTTGACCATGGAACAGACAATCAGTTTCATGGCCGATCCTTCTTCCAGCAACAAAAAGAAAAGGTTAAGCAAACTGTCTTTGCCACCACAGCAGGTTAGCAGTTTGCCTTGGCCACAGGTGGACGACTCTGCTGTGACCATTTGTTGTACCTCAGACCAGTCATCTTTCACCCCAAATCCATCTGGTGTAGCACCTACAGACACTATGCACTGGGGGTTTGCCACATCCTCTGCAGCTGTCAAGGTCCTGGCAGTGTAATAATAAGTAGTTGTAGTTATCTTTGCCTCCGTTACTAGCATGATTTCATGAGATGCTTTTCTGGTGGTCTTATTGATTATTAATATAAGGTTCTGACCCCACATGTAATTTAGAGCTGTATCTTCCTTCTGTTATACAGTTTGTTTTTATCTACTGACCAACAAGTTGATTTGTTTTTGAATTTACTACTATATTTGATTCTAGTAAGGACTACCAATTCAATACTTTTGTCAAAATGAGCATCGGTGGCTGTATATCCTGAGTCAACTGTGGCATTTTCACCATTCTGAAGTTGCTAAAAAGGGGTGATGCTGGTTACCCAGAGAGTGGATATTTTAAGAGTAAAGGTAACCAGTAGCTGGTCTGATTTAACTAAGGAGGGACCAACCAGAGAGGTAGAATAGGCTGGACCTAAATTTGTGAGAACAATGGCAGAATGTTCCAGGCCCTTGTGGCACTGAAGACAGGTTAATCATAGTTTTTGTTAACCCACTCAAAGAAGATTTGGTTAATTGCTGTATTGGTAGTATAGCTTAGGTACCGCAGTTTATGAAGAGAGAGTTGAAGCCATAAAGGATAAATGAGCCATTGTTTATAGGGATATTTCCAAGGAATGGCAGGAAATTTTCATGATTTTGTGGGGTGGGGATCAATTACTTCTCTGAGCTCACGGAAGGGAGGGGGGGCACTAGGTATCTCCTTTGAATGGATGCTGCCACTGATGAACACCAAGACTCAGCCTCTGTTACCAGTGGATTTAAAGGCACGGCTGGGGCAAAACCCAGACAAGGAGTGTGCTTTACATTTGAACCGTGCATCAGTAATAGCACAAACACGAACACATTCCAGATGAAGTACAGCCAGATCAGTTTATTAAGTCTCCTGGCATTGAGAAGGGTTACATTGATGTCCAGTTTGGGATTTGATATGTTTGTTAGATTAGTAAGTTAATTAGATGAACTCTGACTAAAAACAGCACAGTGTGGGTAGCAAAGGCTTTGGCCAGAATGTTGTAACTTTTAAATGTGAGGTGTAGACCATCCTTTGCAAGTTGGTCTGTTGACCATCTTGTCGCAGGATGACACAAACTGGATAACCCTGGAATGACAGCTGTTTCGCCAGTTGAGCCCAGTTCTCTATTTCTTGAATCTATGATAATGATACCACACAGCCATTCGTATCCCTCAGTGAAGCTTGCATAGCAAGCTCCAGAATATCCTTCTGTATGTCCTTCATTCCAGGTCATTTATTCCCACATAGGCTACTGTTATGTCATTGTCGTACTTGCTGGTGGAGAGGGTCTTGAGAGTTCATGATAGGTCTACAGTCCTAGTTCCAGTGAGACAACTAACTGTAACTTTGCCCTCATAGCTGTAGCTGGTTCATAGCCTCTGGTGCCATTGGGTAAGTTCTTGATTCATTATTGCAGATCTGGTGCTTCTCAGCCATGGAGCAAGTCAGGTCTGTTTCTGCATCCCTCAGCTTTAAGTTGAGGAGCAAAATAAAAAGTCATCTACATCTAGACTAAATGAAAAAAACTTTCTACATTTAAAATTTGTAGAAAACCACTTGCTACAACTTGTACCACACACACACACACACACACACACACACACACACACACACACACACACACACACACACACACACACACACACACAGTGCTTCAGTCATGACTTTAGAAACAGTGTCAGCATTCATTTCCATACTGGCATTCATAAATGCCATTACTGCACTACAGACCAATCAGCATTTGCCGATTGCTTCCTCTAACACATTTGAGTGGGACTGGTCGCCCTACCCTAGCTACATCGCTGTCTTTCTCTAGTCAGGTGAGTGCAGAGACTAATCTGTCTGTCTAAAGTATACTGTCCAGTTACAAAAATGTTTTCAGCATTTGGTTTATGTATACTAATCATGAGAATGGTATGTTAGTCGTGAAACATTGATGGGTGTGTGTAGTAGGTGAGTTGGGGTGGGGTTCACCGATGCCTAATCTTGAGTTCTAGGAGGTGTGGGTAGTGTTTTTTTTTTTTTTTTTTGTATGTCATTGGCATGTGGCAGTTTTCTTGTCTGTATGCAGGTGTTGTATTTGTATAGGTGGGGATTATGGCAATGTAATGCTCACTGCATACCTCAGGCTGGGAGAGGGTGCCACCAGATTTGGTAGGCATTTACATCTCTGACTGATGGAATTAACTAGGTGGGACAGAAGTTTATTTTCAGTGAGCACGAGGCAGTTCTTACACTGCCTTAGGCCACTTTGGCCAGAAAGCTGGCAATAGAAGGGGAGTTAGCTTGCTGTCTCTGCATGATGTCCAGAACTATTGTTGACAGAATCTTAAAGGGGATAAGAAAGGGACTGTGGGAGTGTTAAGGGAGGGAGGTTACTAGCTCTCACTGACTGGTCTGAACATTGTGCACATATTATTACAGCTGGTAGCAGATTGGAGCAAATCAGAGCAATAAGTTTTGGCCCAGGGCACAATAGTGCTTAGCTCTTGTGACATGCAGGAAGATGTTATTTCACTACTAACGAAGGGAAAAATATGACTTGTGCACTCAACCTACTGTTCGGCTACACCTTGTGCTGTAGTGCACTTAGTGCAGCTGGCTGCAGTATAAACTAAGTAAAATAGCAAGCAAACCATTGAGAAATGCTTATACATTTAAGCCAGTAGTGCTCAGCTCTCTGAAAATAGTAGCAATTTAACTATCCTCACTGGAATAAACACTGTTTTCTCTAAAATGATCTCCACACCAGGCCAGAGCAGACTGATACAAAGGTAAAGTTTGAACAGTTAACCAAGTGAAATAAAATGGGTAAAACAGTATGGAAATCGCAGAAAGAGCAGAATTACTTCAAGTGCAAATTATAAATAGAAAAGTTAACTTTCCTGAGGTTTCGATTTAGCAGATGTCCATAAAAAAAACACTTTAAATGTTACTCAGTGAATGCAGATGGGCACAGCTCTTGGCAGTGTTACTGGAAAGACAGAGCTCAGCTGGTTATATTATAAAGAAAGGGAAGAAGCAAGAGAACCAATGAGAAACTGAGGAAGTGGTGCTCAGCTGCCTGGAAATAGCAGCAGTTAAACTACTCTTAGTAGAATAAATAATGCATTCTTCAAGATGTCCACCCATCAGGCCAGAACAAGCTGTTATCAAGATAACTTTTAAACAGTAATTAAATGAAATAAAACAGTCAAATCATTATGAAAATGTCAGGAAATCACAAAGTAACTTTAAGTGCAATATAAAAAATGCAAAACATGAACTTTTCAGTCTTTTGATGTGGCAGAAGTGCAGAAAAACACTTTATAAATTATTCATGTAATGCACAGAGTTCTTTGCAGTTGCATTTTATTTTGTTGGTGTCACCCAAATCAAGTGATCATTACACATGTAGGGCAGCAGTAAAGTATTACTTTATGCAATTATGCTCAGTATTTGTGAGGTGATAGTGGTCAGTTATTTAATTGTTGAAAACAAGGTTTGGCTATTTAGGCAATGGGGAATGTCTTTAATTGTTCCGATGATGTGCCCTAGAGTTTGTTTTTGTGAAAGAATAAGAATATGTTATCAGGGACTACCAACAATTGCAACAATTAATTATTTCATACTTTGGCTGAGAATCTCTAATGTATTACTGAATTGAAACGGGAGTCAGCTGCAGACAACTAAAATCAACCTTGTTGACTGAAAATATTACAAAGTACTTTCATACACACTAGAATTCATCAGACTTACTATGGACTAAAGTGCTTGCTGTTCTATTTAAACAATAAACAAGGTGGATTTTAGTGATTTGCAATTTACTTTTGCTAATCCTTGAAAATATTTAGTTTATGTTGGTTATTATTGGGTTTAGTTTTAATTTTAAGTAAAATTAAGGTACAGATGAAGTTTGTTTCTTTCAATAGAAGCAGACACAATATTTATTTATTTAGGCCCCACCATAGCACCTCCACTGCCCTCCTTTCTTTCATAGATACTATCAACAACTATCGAAACTCCAACATCTTCTCATCTGCTCTATTTATTGACCTCTCCAAAGCTTTTGACATGGTGAACCACTCTTCCCTTATTAATATACTTAAATCCCTCTCATTTGATAACCTGGCTTTAAAATGGTTTACCTCCTATCTTAACAACAGACATCAAGCCGTCCTTTGGGACAATCATATCTCTTCTCTATTGCCTGTTTCAATTGGAGTTCCACAGGGCTCTATCCTAGGTCCACTTCTCTTCTCCCTATACATAAACGATCTCAACACAGTCATCCCTCAAGCTACCTGCATCCAATATGCTGACGACTCGAACAATCATTTGCTCAGCATCCACCCCCACAGAACTACTGTCTCTAACTCAAACTACCTTTAACACTGTAGAAACTTGGTTTACTAGACGATACCTCCTCCTTAATGCTAAAAAAACAAAACTTCTCCTTTTCACTCCTACCACTCGAGCCTCCCCATTAAACTTCAACATTTTGTCTAATGACACTACTGTTATTTCTCCTGACACAACAACTAAACTGCTAGGAATTACCATCGACAACAATCTGACTTTTGATCAACACATCAATAACACCATCAAAACTGTTAAAAAAATAGGATCATTATACCGTATCAAACCTTTTCTCACACCTTCTACCAGAGCTACTATTGCCCACTCCCATCTTATATCTACTCTCTTCTACGCCTCACCAATCTTCACTAACCTTAAGAAGGCCAACCTAAATAAACTTGCAACTTGTTATAATAGCATTGCCCGATTTGCCACCAGCAACCCTTTCAAAACACACCACTGTCACAACCTAAAACTCCTAGGCTGGCTTGAGCTACAAAACTGTCTTTTGATCTCACAACTTACCATTGCTCACAAGATACTCTATCAACCTTATAACACCCCTATACTTTCTCAACTCTTAATCCCTTACAATAATCTTACCTCCCTTTGATCTTCTTCCAAACTCATGACTAAATCAGTAAAGTCCCATAACCTAGCTGGTGACTCTCTTTTCACTAATACTATAGGAAGGATATGGAATCAGCTACCCACTGATATCACTCTAACCTCCTCCTTACCTCTGTTCAAACAAAAAATCAAACTGTATTTCCAAAATCACTGGCTCTGTTCCTGTTGGACTCCTGACTAATTTCTTCTTTCCCCTCCACCACTAGAACTCTACACTTTACTTAGTAAATATACTTATTCCTACTTCTTATTGCCCTGTTACTATCCTCTCATGCTCTAACCTACTCCTCCTTTCTCTCTCCCCTGTCCTCTTATACACATTCTTACCCTTCTCCTCTCCAGACTATTTCTTCTTTCCCTCTTCCTCCTTTTTATTCCCTTCTTATCTCCTGTTTTACTTCTCTTCTTCTTATTTCTTTTGAAACCTTCTTGCTAATCCTAAATTTTCATAATGCTTTATACTGAACAACAATTTTTGTAATGCTTTTTACTGAACAACAATTTTTTTTTTTTTTATAGTATGTTCCTTAGATACTTCATGTATATTTATTTTTTGTTTATTCATGTTACTAAATGATAATTCACTTTGTACTTAATTATGTACTCTGTAAATTGTCCCATTGAAATATAGTATGAGTGGAGCTTTTCTCCTCGGGCCTCTACTGAAAATGGACATATATCCAGCTAGACTAGCCCGGTTAACAAATGTAAAATAAATAAATAAATAAATTTATTTTTAACATTTGTTTACTGGGAAAGTCCGACTTGGAAAGAAGACCATTTTCAGTGGAGGCCCAGGGAGAAGCGCTCCAGACAAATGTCTTTGTAACATGGGAGGAAACCCACATGAAGGCAAGGCAGGACATGCAGACTCCACACAGAAGGCACCCCAGATGAGAATTGAACCGAAGAACCTCTTGCTGTGAGGCAGCAACGCTACCGCTGTGCCACTGCACAGTCCAGATTCACTCTTCACTTTGTAGTTTCGGAGGTGGTTGTAGTACAATTATTCTTTGTGCAATATTTTTTCATAGATATTGGGTCCAGAATTACTTTATATATATGAGAGTTTAATGTGTAGCTATATTTTAATCTTTGTTCAGTGAAGTTTTGCTTTACAGTTTGAGGCAGTATGTAGCTTTCATAATCTAATTGTTTTGTGTGTGTGTGTGTGTGTGTGTGTGTGTGTGTGTGTGTGTGTGTGTGTGTGTGTGTGCGCGTGCATGCATGCATACTTATTTTTACAACTTATATTTAACTTTCAGCAGATTTTTCTAAAGAAAAAGATTCTGAATAGTAGACTGGCCAAATTTTTTTTTTTTTTTTTTTTTTTACTATTTAACTTATTTCAACTATAACACTAAAGCAGACAGTTGTATATTTTGTTCCTTTACTTTCGGGCACACACTTGATGCTTAATGTAAGGATTTTTTTTTTGGTGGTGGGGTGTCTTTGGGTTATGTTTTCTGCTTAGTACCTGGACACACATTTTAGTCACACTTTTTTCTCACATCCCACTTCCATCAGTAATACTACCTGCTTATCTGCTTCCTGATTTGACTAGGAAAGCAGCTTTCTGTACTCAGAATGGCACCAGAGCCGTAAAATCAAATTAAGTGCATGAAAGAGGCTTTATTTCAGTGGCAGGATGGTAAAATGAGCTGTGCTAAAATTAGCAATCTTTAGAGGGCTAATGGCTTCGGCTGAAGGCTTGGCTTCCTTAGCAGCACTATAAAAATGTTATTCACTGTTGAAGCACTTATGCCAGGAAATGGGGAATATTTTCGCATTTCATATTTATCTTCACATGAACTTCGAGCTTTGCTTGTATGTAGAATGTGTTACAATCTATGTCATATTTCTCAAGAATAAATTTTATTTATATATTTGGAGACTCACACCATTTCAACAAATGCTGAAAATACTGCAGTATATAAAGAAAATCCTGATGCCCTGTGTGAGGTTTCTGTACAGTTGGACTAAGTAAATGAAACTTTCTGCATTCTGAAAGAGAAGGGCTTTGTGCTGTTATATTTCCATTCTGTAAGTCACTGAAACAGTGGAGTAAGCAAGAGTACAAGAGGACTGCATAAAGCAGCCATTCATCACTTCACTGTAGAGTAATGCGGTGTTCTGTAGAAAGTTAGTAAAAATCACAAGAAAATCCTAGCCAAGCTGAAGTTTTCAGTGTGCGTTTCCTTAAACCTCCTGTAATAGAAGCCCATTGGATATATATGCAAATGACTTCCTAAGACCATCAAGTGTTTCAGCTATATGGCTTCTGAATGTCCATGTATTTTTCGTTCTTTATGGCCTGAATCTGTCCATAAAGATGGAAAAAGTAATGGACATTCAGAAGCCATATAGTTGAAACACTTGATGTTCTTAAGGGGTCATTTGCATATATCCTATACGCCTCTATTACAGGAGGTTTAAGGTAACACACAGTGAAAAAACTAACTTGGCTAGGATTTTCCTGTGATTTTTACTAATTGGTTTGTCTCTATGACCTTTTCACTCTTTGGTTTAGTTCTCTAGAAAGTTGGTAGACTGCAACTTATTACAATGCCTTCTTTCACCTCTGTGTGACTTGCATAATACTTTAAAATTAAATGTTGACTTTGGACAAGGTAACTGAACAAAAAAGAACATGAATTTAAGGATAGTACTGCAGTGACTAAAGACTTGTACAATGAAATTGTGGTGGAATCTGACAAATGCTTAAGAGTAAAAAAGCACCAGACATTTTGTATGTACTACTGTAACATCTGTCCCATGTCCAAAGCAGGACGATTATGTTTTTGTTTTATTCAGTTGTAAACAGTGTACGTCCACTGAGTACAAGTGTTGATTTCAAAGCAGCCTGGGTGCACCTTCTGGTTATGTGATTTTTCTCTGACTATTAAATTTAACTTTCTATTAATGGTAAATCACTCTTTGGCCTAGAGTTAGGGTAGCTTTTTAAGAAATGAGACAGCAGTTTTAGACAACACTGAGAATAGTAACTTCTGCAATTTGGTTACCTTGAAATGCATCTGATTCAGGATCAGCAGTTATCAACAACCATTAACTGGACCAAAACAATCCATGCTGTTATCAACTAAGCTAACTTAGGCAACACCTCTCAACTGTCCCTGATTTTGACTCAGATTTTAGATCTGTCCCTCGTAATCCCTTTTAACACTGGTGCCTTTTGGACACAAAGTGGTGAATTATACTTGATAAATTATGACAATAATTAAGAGCTGAATAATTATTTTACTTCAGGAAATGTATATTAATTCACATTCTCTAATATTGTTAATGCCTTAAGTTAATAGAACTAATATTGTAAATGTGTCCCTGATTCTGTTAAGATTTGTCCCTGATTAGTTGAGAGCTATGTTAGGCAACTTGTATGAACAAGAACATTTAATTTTTTTCAGTTTTACTGACACTGTATGCAGTCACATGACATCCTTTTCTAACAGACATGAATTCTGTCCCTGATGGTTCAATTTTCATACTTTGCAAAGATGGCATACCTCTCAACTGTGCAGGTTTTCGCCGAATGTCCATATTTTTGCCTCATATTTCTGGCCTGATTTTCTCATAAAATTGCTGTTTTTTGGCAAATCACTGCGGACTGAAGTCAGAAAATAATGGCAGACATTTGAGATTTAGACTTCATGCCCTTCAGAAAATGCATACTAATGCAAAACCTGTTGTTCTGTCAGTTTTTAATTATTGCTGTTATAAAGTGTCCCTCCCATTATTTATGGATTTGTCCAGATTTATTGTTTTAAGAGGTTGAGAGGTATGAAAGATGGTTAACTCTCATTCTCATTTGGCTTTCTTAGTAAAACTTCTGGAATGATCAACCGGAGGCCTTCAGCAGATATTTCTTGTCACCACTACTGTAGTATCCTTAACATGTCTTTTTCTTTATAACTTCCAGACATGAATTATTTTTCTGATGACAGCTACAGAAATATTTTAGATTCTTTAAAACTGGATTATTTTATTTTACATCTTTTTAAATATTAATGCTTTTGGGTTCATACATATTCATTCAGCTGTCATACTGATGTTACCTTTAATTGCCTTTATGTACCTTTCCCATATCTCTGATTTGCTGTGAACCTCTGGTACTGGTGCATACAGTTCCTTTGTCTCACCTATTTGCTGTAAATATCTTGCTATATAAGCTGTTGGATTATTTTCTTCATTTTCTTTCACTCAGTAAAGGGGTACAGCATTACTCTCTTGTGCCAGTTTGTTTATTTTTAATAAGGATTTTGAATTTGAGTTGTTGAAAATTAGTATGTGTTGACCTAAATTAGGATGCATAATTTTCATTTCAAATATATCTGAAAAAGCTCACAGGAACACAGATGTTCATGCCTTCCTTTTCAATTTGTACGACCATTTCTGTACATCTGATAAATACGCACTTGTATTTGCAAAAATGTTGCCATTGTGCCCTTATATTTGGCTTATTATGCATCCAGTACTGACAACAAGGCTTTGTCTCCCTTAAGACTAGTTTTACTTTGTGAATCAAAGTAATACATTATTGCTTCTGAATCAAACTTTTCTTTTATTGTTCTAAAGTTGCTTATGTTCCTGTTATTTATTTAAATAATTTATCCTGTTTTATTAATTTTCTTGGTGAGGGTGTTGTACTTAAGTTTTTGATAAAATGGGTATTGTTTGCCGTTTCTTGCAGGCTTTTGGCTTAACTGATATCTAGTACATTGGAGCACAGTGATTGTCTTTTTCTGGAGATCAGAGAATAAACTAAGTGCTACTATATCATGAGACTCTGTCTTAAAAAATGTTAAGCGCCTGTACTTGTTAAGATCGTGTCTCGCGCTAGGCAGTCAAATTTGCCAGTACTAACTAGCAAATTACAGCAGCAGAATAAAAACAGATGTTTTACCTGCTTTCTGTGCCAGGACTGTATCCCTGAATTATAAACTTAGAAAGTTGACAGAATAACAGAATTTTCCTAGTCTCCATTTTCTGAAGGGCATGGTGTGAATCTCAAATGTATGACATTATTTAGTGACTTCAGGCCTCAGTGATTTGTCAGGAAAAACACAGATTTTGAGCAATTGACAAAATATATGAGCCAAAAATCAGGACATTCTGTGAAAATCTGGACAGTTGAGAGACCTGGCAAGTTGAGTGTAACATAACAGACATTTTTGCACAGTCTTTCTGACAGAGCTCACTAAGTGCTTTACAGTTTTGAAAGTCTGTAAAACACTTAGTTCTTTATTTCCTCTAACTTGTGGCACATGAGTTGATAAAGATCCAGGCACTCCAAAGAATTATGATTGGATCTGTGATCATAACCCTTTTGTTATGTGAAGTGACTTTCTTAGCATCCTTGTCTCGAATACATAGGAAGCAGGTTATGATCGTCAACCTGCTCTTAATCCTCTAATCTGATGTTATCCATATCACTATTCCTGACTCTTGCATTGTAGTATCTGATCTCGGATCCGAGAACTTTACAGACAGCTTCTAGGCTCGAGATCCACCCACTCCCATAATCCCTTGCTGCCCTTTAACCCCTCAGATCTAATTTGCCGGGCTCAGCATCAGACGTGATTCTATTGCTCAAGTCTGCAGTGGGGATAAGTACCCTAAAATTTCTCTTCCTTTTGACTTAACTCTCCTTTTTTGTTAGTAGTTTGGTAGTTTGCTATAATTATCCGGTTCTTTTAGCTTGTTTGTAGTCTACCTCCCATCCTGTTTCTGTGTTTTATCATCATTGTTGTGGTTTGGTGGCCTTTAGTTTTTAGCTTCTGTAGTTTTTAGTGTTGGAAACACTGACCGAGAAGAACTACATTTGTTACTGTTGGTCCTTTCTGGGTTTTTGACAGGAGCATTCTTCTAGTTAACGATTTTGGTGCATCACTTAGGCTTTGGTAGTTGCTTGGTTGTTTCAAAATGTCTGACGAACGAG
The DNA here is from genome assembly GCF_019279795.1 of Protopterus annectens. Taxonomy (NCBI): domain Eukaryota; kingdom Metazoa; phylum Chordata; order Ceratodontiformes; family Protopteridae; genus Protopterus; species Protopterus annectens. The sequence goes on along the minus strand of NC_056740.1, from coordinate 387,468,032 downwards.
TAGGGTTTAAAACGTGCTCCTCGTGCATTCAGAAGATGTCCATGTCTGATTCGCACGAGGAGTACTTCTGTTGTTTGGGCAGTGACATTTATGCCACATTCAACCACAGAGCCGTCATCTAATGCCAGAAAAAAAATTTATCAAAGGGAATGGTCCAAGGGGGTCCATTGTCCCTGGCCAAGCCGAGACCCTCTGACCACAAGAGGAAGGCCACCTCTCTTCCCAGGTTGTTGTCATCTTCAAAAAAAAAAAAAAAAAAAAAGCCAGGCTGTGTGATCCCAGCTCCTCAGATCTGACTCCAGCCTCTGCTCCATCAGATCCTATTTCCTCATATCCCAGGTCCCACACGACTCCACCTCCAGATCAAAGGCTTCCGCTCTGAGGCTTTTGGATCTGAGGTCGCAGGAATCTACTCCCAGATCCAAGGCCTCCGGATCAAGGGCTGCGGATCCGGACCTGCCACGGATCCCACTTTCTTGGATCAGAGTCATATGGGACCCAAACATTTGGATCCTCATTTGTCTTTGAGTCCAAGGAGGACGGATCTGGGACTGGTGTTGGATACCACAATTATTATAGAGGACTCTCCTTTGGGGCCTGGCTTTAGGGTAGTCCTCATCTGCTTCCAGGTGCAGGAACCGATCTCCACATAGGCATGGGAGGTTGTTTCGGTCCAAGCACCCATCCCAGGCTAGGTCCCCACCTCTTCTATGTCCTCCAGGAGCTTGCTCCCCTCTGATGAGAAAGGACCTCATCATCTTGTCCATGAGGCTCAGATTTAGTTGGGGCTCCTTGCATCCCTTGCCATCTGGCCAGGGTTTTTTTCTCCTACCCTTTGCTAGGCCCTGGGACACATCGTGGAGAAGACTGGGGTCCCTAGAGGCCACCCTGTCTCTACCCTGTCTGATTCCCTGACTACATTTGCTCAGCCTCCCCTAGGCAGACAGAGTCCTGGGCCCGACCTGTCACCCCAGAGTCTTTGGGTGAGGGCTCCGGAGCTGTGTTTTCAGACCAGTCCCTTCCTCTTTATGCTTTGGCCTTCGACAGCTAAGGGCTGGTACTGTCCGGAGACTGGTAGGCGCTGGCTTGCTCTGTTAACTCTTAGGAAGGCCTACCTGCAGGAAGTACTGATCAGGCATTGTCCAGCCTTTCAGCCTTCTAGGTAATAGACAAGACTTTTTCCTCCACCAGAGTTTCCAGCCCTGCTTTCCAGGGACCATCCCAGCCCCCTAGGACGGACTCTTCTCATCCTGTTCCCGGCCAGCCCTCCTGGACTAGCCGTCAGGCAGGAGTCAACCCCCTCAGGTTCCCCTCTCTTCTGAATCCTTTCCCGAGTCCCCATGGAAGAGGTGCCTCGGAAGAGATTGAACAAGAGGAGGCACCTGGACTCCCCTACGGAGTCTCTCACTGAGGATATGGGCCTCAATGAAGGGGACGTGTCCCCAAGATCTCCACCAGAGTACATCTTAGAAATCCTCAAACTTAAGTGAGGATGGTCTTCCCTACCCCCATCCTTCGAGGAGTCTGTATTCCTGAAGGCTTTTGGGACAGGATGTCCCCCCACCCTGCTGATGAACTTATAGACCTTATCGCCAGCAGACTGTGGAAGGAGCCGGATAATGTGGAACTGTTATCGAAATGCACCAAGAAGTTGCTGAACCCCCACCACCCCAACAAACAGTTTTGGCCTAAGGGTGTGCCAGTTGATGCTGTTGTGGTAGCCACCACCACTAAGAAAGAATTGGCAGAACAAAACACGTCTATTCATCTCCTAATCGAGAGTCCTGGGTAGTTGACAGACATGGAAAGTGGGTGTTCACCTCAGCTATATTCAGTATGCAGGTGCTTAACTACATGGCACATTTCGCCCAACTCCAGAGGGACTTGGTCAGGGAGCTTACTACTTCTCTTTGAGTTGCTGCCTGATTGGTAACTAAGTAAAGTCTCCCCCAAGCTGTCTGCTCTCATTTCCCTGGCTAATTCCTTGAGGAGGCTGATTTCCAACTTGACAGAAGGTGCCTCTCAAGCACTGGTACAGGCATTGGTATTTGGCACCATGCCTGGCTGCACCTTTGCAGATTTGCAGAGTCCCTTTAAGGCGTCCTTCACCAACGCCCCCTTCGATGGAGCTACCCTTTTGGTCCTTCTGTCAAAGAAACACTCCCACAGCCAACAAGGTCATGCCTTCTTGCTCACTGTGGGTGAATCAAGTTTTCTATCGCTCAGCGCTCCTTCTCCAAGATGCAATGAGGGACTAGAAAAATGTGGTTTTGTAAGTCACAGTCTTCCTTTCTAGATGCTCAGGATGAACTCTGTTCTAGAGGTTGGGGGAGAGCGTTCAATGGCAGACACTGCCCCAGGGGCAGAGGGTGTCCGCAAAATCAGGGCTCCAGGGAACCCTTCTCTGAGAAGCCCCTCAGCACTCCTGAGGCACTGCCCGACTCTCCTACTCTGGAGGCAGTTGGAGGTTGTTTATAACTACACCCTTTGGCCTGGGAAAATATTACAAGAGATCACTGGGTGCTAAACATTATTTCCAGGAGCTGTTTTATTCCCTTTTCTCCATTACCCCCTCCAATCAGGAAATAACTCCCTGATGTGCCACCCATCAGAGGGAGTTAACTCAGCAAGAAGTGCTCAGACTTCTTCAGAAGATAGTCATCCAAGAGGTTCCTCCCAGGACAATGAGAATCCGTAATTTACTTTTGCATCTTTTTGGTGCCAAAGAAGATTGGGGAACTGCGTCCAATTCTGGACCTCAGCGTGTTGAACCTCTCTGTCAAGAAGTCCAAGTTCCGGATGGTCACTGTCCAGTCCATCGTGCCCCTTCTGCACAAGGACAATTGGATGTGCTCATTGGATCTCCGGGATGTGTACTATCGTATAAGTATAGACTGGCTCTCCAGAAGACATCTCTGCTTTCGTGTAGGGGCCAATCATTACCAGTTCAGGACCCTGCCCTTTGGTCTTGCCACAGCCCCCACCCCGGGTGTTCACCAATTGCATGGCAGTGGTTGCAGCTCACCTGAGACTGCAGGAATGCCAGGTGTTTCCTTACCTCAATGACTGGCTTCTCACTGCTCCCACCAAACATTGATTGGCCACAACCACTCAGTTTGTGCTTCACCTGTTCATCCAGTTAGAAATCACAGTAAATCTGCCCAAATCGAATCTGATTCCATCTCAAAATTTGGAGTTTATCAGAATTCAGTTGGACACTGTGTCAGAGATTGTAGCGCTCACTCTCCGCCGTGTGCATCTAATCAGAGCTCAAGTTCAATGCCTTCTAGATCTGACTTGTCCTCAGGTCCACCTTATTTTCAGGTCTTTAGGGTACATGGCGGTGGTGATCTTTCTAGTGCCATGAGCCAGATTCTGCATGAGGGTTCTGCAGTGGACGTTAATGGTTCACTGGTCTTCTTTGTCACATTTGATGACAGCCTCACTCCAGTGTGCAGGAATCACCATCTTTGGTGGATTCAGTCTCCCAACTTCCTAGTAGGCAGACCATTTTCTCTTCATTCCCCCAGTGCCACCGTGACCTCGGATGCTTCCCTGTTGGGGTGAGTGTGGGAGAGGGGGTGTCATTACCAAGGAAAGACAGTCCCAAGGTATGTGGTCCTGCACAAAGACCAAAGTGCACATAAATATACTGGAGATGAGAGCAGTCCTTCTCACAGTGCAAGCTTTTAAGGACTTCCTCCCTCTGGGTACCATTGCAGTTCACATGGGCAACATGGTATTTGTGTGGTACATCAGCAAGCAAGAGGGCACATGCAGTTATCCGCTTTGTCATGAGGTCTTGATGGTGTGGGAATGGGCGATGTCCTCAGGGTGCTTTCTCATTGCAGTGCACATTCCCAGTGAGTCTAACATGTTGGCAGACAGACTCAGCAGGGCCATCCTCAGTCCTCATGAATGGTCCCTGAATCCTTCAGTGGTGAGAGAGATTTGCCTTTGCTGTGGTCGTCCAAGCTGCGATCTGTTCCCTTCCCCTTACAACCACAAATGCAGATGGTATTTTGCCCCAATTCCCCCTGTCGGGGAGTCCCCCAGGGATGCTCTGATTCACGATTGGCCTATGGGTCTCTCTTATGCCTATCCCCCGTATTCCTCTCATTCCCAGAGTACTTCAGAAAACTTTGACGCCCCAAGGCTACCTTGATCCTCATTGCTTCCTTTTGGCCTGGGTTGTTGTTTTTGTTTTGTTGGTGTGGTTTGCACCTCCTACTATCTCTTCTGAAGTACCCCCCCCCCCGGGGTACTAGATCCCCTTCTGGATCTGATTTCCCATTCCTCCCAGCTTCCAACCCCCAACCTTCAGACTCTTCATCTTACTGCATGGTTTGTCCACTTCCTATAATCCTGCATCCATCCAGGCTTGCATCACCTGTCAGGAACATTATTCTGGCCTCTGAGAAAGGCATCCACTAGAAAGGTATATGTGAGTAAGTGGAGTAGGCTTTCTGTTTGGGACGAGCAGTGAAATCTGGATCTCTTCTCAGCTCCCATCCTGGATATCTTATTGTTTTTGTCTTCACTTTTTCAAGATGGGGCTAGTTTCTCTAGTATCAAAGTGCAATTGGCGGCTAGTTCTAATTTCTGTGTTTGTGAGGAACCTCCTTTTTCCTCTCGCCTTTGCAAGGCATTTTTGAAGGGTGTTTTTCTGCTCCGGCCTCTTGTGAAAGATCCTTCTCCCCTTGGGACCTTTCATTTGTGCTGCAGTCTCTTGCACAGAGTCCCTTTGAGCCTGCTGCTACATGCCATATGAAATTTTTATCATGGAAGACCATTTTTCTGGAGGCCATAACTTCAGCAAGAAGAGTTTGAGTTGCAGGCCCTTTCTATCAAGCCACCTTACATGTTATTTCATAAAGACAGGGTGGCTCTCCAAACCAATCCTTCCTTCATGCCTAAGATAGGTACGGAGGAAAATTTGAATCAGTCAGTTCAATTTCCAGTTTTCTTCCCTAACTTTCCCAATAAAGGGGAATGTCTGCTGCATACTCTTGATGTTCATATATAGTTACAGTTCTGCTTGGATAGAACCAAGAGTTTCCGCAAATCTGACAAACTGTTTATGGCATTTTCTGTTAGCAGACAGAGTCAGGCAGCAGCTTCTCATTGGAATTCGAAGTGCATTTCTTTGGTCTATTCGTCTAAAAGTTTACCTTTACCCGGAACAGTCAGAGCTCATTCCACTAGAGCTATGGCTACATCAGCTGCCTATCTGGCCTGTCATTCCAAAGATGAGATTTGTACGGCAGCCACCTGATCTACTACTCACACCTTTGTTACTCATTATAAGCTTGACATTGTCTCAGGAAAGAAGACTTCATTTGGCTCCACATTTCTTCCGCATGTCCTTCTTGAGTCCATCTAGGATTTAGGGTAGCTGGGTACTCTGACCCAAGAATGAGGAATAGTGACATGGATAACATCAGATAAACTGTTGTGTACTTACCATAACTTGGCATCTATGTTATCCTATGTCACTATTTATCATATCCCTCCCTCCTTCCCCCTGTGGGACCTGGAGGAAGTGGAGATGTTCTGTCTGGTGGTGAAGGTCTTCTGTAGCTGTTTTCTAGATGTAGGGCAAACTCAGTCTGAGGGGTTAGAGGGCAGCAAGGGATCATGGGAGTGGGAGGAGCTCAAGCTTAGAAGCTGTCTGTAAAGTTGCCGGCTCGGATCCGATGTCTGATCCTATGACCCAAGAGTGATGAATAGTGACATAGGATAACACAGATGGCAAGTTATGATAAGTACGTAACTCTCTTTATGCAGTCCCTGTAATTTAGAGACAGTTTACTATGAATAGATGAAGCCATAGAACTCTGACCTGTTCAGCTTGCATTTATTTGTAGTTGGTATCTTTTTATTGTGTTAACATTTGAACTACATTTGTTAATATTGTATTTATTTTATTTTTGTTTTCCATGTATAATTACGTTACTGCAATAATTTCTTACTGTTTGTATTCCTCCTTTTACTTTCTATGATATGTGTTGCTGTGATGCGTTGACTGAATGTAGCTCCGACAGTGCGTTAACTTAACTCACTCACTCTTATAGCTCCTTTTTGTATACTTCCAGTTAACACTCACAGCTCCTTATGGTGTTCAAATATTTTTTTGATCTGGCTTCTTTAATTAAGTGACTTGCCAGTTATTAATAGGCAATAGTAGAAAGGGAAAGGATTTAGTAACAAAATGACATAAAGATTGTTAACCTAGAATGCCTTGCAGGAGAGAGGTCACTTTTTACCACTTATTCATATTTATGATCATACTTTCTTGGAAGCAATTTGACCCCATACACTTTCATATTAAACTTCACATTTATTGTCTATGAGAATATTTATTGGCTGTTTTGACCCCCGGACTGTTGGACCCTAATTAAATTTAATAAAAGCATTTTAATACTTAATATTTTAATTAAGAATTTTATGTAGGAATTTAATACATTGTTTAACATTTTAAAGTGTAAATGCTAATTTTACATATTATTTATTGTCTAAATATAATTTAATTAATAATACGTGAAATCAGTCAGGAATTTTATATAGGAAGTTAACGTTGTTAACTATCATATTTGAAGATTTAGTCAGAGTTTAAAAGTTTTATTCAGGTTTATGCCTTTAATTGTTAATAAAGCTGGTTTTATTCTCCAGATATGTTTCCGTTTTTTTTTTTTTTTTTTTTTTTTAACTTTGGTAATGTCAGATGTTAAGTTGTCTATCTCACCTTCATTCTTGCTGGTTGGGTTCGGAGCCTATCCTCGGCTCTGACTCGGCCATCTTCAAAGGCTCGAGAGCTGCTTACTGGCTCAAGGCCCCCCTATATCCCATGATGCCTGGCGCTAGATACCCAGATCTCATTTGCCGCTTCTGCTACGAGGTTGCGTTTACTGGCTCAGGTCGTATTTTTTCACTTTGTTCATAATATTTAGGACTTTTTGTATTTTATTAGATATATACTTATTGTCATAGCATAGTTGTTGGTTCTATGGTAGTTTGTTAGTGTTTAATTCCCCTTAAAAACTTGTTTTCTCCTTAGAGAGTTTTTCCTCTCCCTCCCCCCTCCCGTTTGCCTTTTTAAGGTAAGCCGTTTTAGTTAGAGGCTTATCATTGTTTTCTTTTTTAAGGTAGACAAAAGTTTCATTAGAAATTGTGGTAGTTTGTAGGTCTTATATTATATAGTGTGTGTGTGCTGTTAGGGTGTGGTAACTTTGTGGATTGTGTGTTTTTTCCAGTTACCTACTTTCCATTGTACTTGTTCTTTGTATTTGATTTTCCTTTACAGGAATGTCTAAAGACACAAGTGTCAGGATTCAAAAAGTGTGACTCATGCTGTCAGAAAATGTCTCTGACAGATGGTCACACTTCTTGTGTCTACTGATTGGGCTCCCTACACCTGCAGGACTCTTGTTCGGTGTGTCACGCCTTTAGTCCAAGAGTCCTGCAAGAGCGTAGGAATAAGCTTATCCTTAGGGGTTCGCTTAAACCTGAAGGATCACCGGCCAAGACTCGGTCAGTGAAACCTTCTAGGCCATCGAAGCCATTGGCGGGTATGGCCTCTGCTTCAACTTCGGTTCCTGCTGGAACCGAAGTACCTATCTCTACGTCAACTTCGGCCCAGACTGGAGCCGAAGTACCTATCTCCCAGTTGGCCCCGACTCTTTCCGTCGGAACAGTCAGGGAGTCTAAAATGCTCCAGGTCACTGTCCTTGGAGTTCATACACTCGGCTCCAGGGTCACCCTTATTGCAATCTGAGCAGAGTCATCGATCCCACTCTTCTCGGTCATCTAGGTTATCTGACCATGATTTGGAGAGAGTGGTGAGCAGGCTTTTAAAGTCACAGGCCCTGGCAAAAATGCTATCCAGCCCCCCCCTCATCAGGGTTCAGCTCTACCTGTTTCTGCAATAGTTCCTCCTTCGACTCATCCCTTGAGTTCGGAGCCGGAGCATGCTGAGGCTGGAACCATGGGTCCGTCGACACCGATACCTCCCCTTTCGGTTCTGTCGTCGGCTCTGATCTCTTCCATGTTGCCGTCCTTGGAGGGATCTGGGCGCCGGGACACTCTCGTCGGCTCCGAGGGGGCAAGTGGCATCAGACTCTTGTCCGACCGCGTTCTCCCTCTCGGAGCTTCGGCGCAGGTGAATTCGACTCCTACATCGGCTTCGGAGCCGTCTCTCTCGGTGCCGGGAAAGATTCCAGTCTCTTCGGAGCCGGAGCCTTCTCCGGTATCAGGAAGGGGTGCCTTCGAGGTTATGAGGAGTGTGCTGGCATCTGAGTCAGCCTCACGGTCAGCCTCATCGGCTCCTCCCCCCATGGTGCCTGCTCCTGGCTCTGCTCCTCCTCCAGACCCCAAGCGTGGGGAACAAGCGCTCCAAGGCACCCCATTGAGTGTATCTTCCTCTTCCGAGGCCTCCCCCGTTCATTCAGAAGAGCCCCCTCGAAAGAGGAAATGCAAGAGGAAGCATGTTGACTCCCCTGAGTCTGTCACTTCAGATACCGACTTGGAGGAGTCGGAAGGGTCCCCAAGATCCCCCTCTGAGGACATCTCCTTCTCAGACATCCTTGAAATCCTTAGGCAGAGGGGGAACTGGACTACCCTTAACCCTTCCGAGGATGAGTCTGTATTCCTGGACGTGTTTGGCTCCCGACCCTCCACCTCCTGGGTGTCTCCACATTTCAATCCACTGATGGTGGTGGCTCGAAAGGCGTGGTCAGCTCCAGACACAATGGAACCAACTCCCCGCAGGCCCACAAAATTCATCACTGCCCCTCAAGACGAGCAATTTCTGACCAAGGGTGTTCCTGTTGATGCCATGGTGGTAGCAGGGGCCACTAAAAAGGAGTTGGCTGAAACTTCTTTGTCTGTCCATCCCCCTAATAAAGAATCTAGGACGATGGACAGATATGGGAAGTGGATGTTTTCCTCAGCAACCTTTTCCATGAGGTCTCTGAACTATTTGTGCCATTTTACCCGCCTTCAAAGGGATCTCCTTAAAGAGCTAGGAGATGCCCTTCAAGATCCATCAGCTGCGGGGGATCAGGCTAAGATTGCCTCCCAGCTGTGACTCTAAATTCTGTAGTAAACTCCTCCATGCAGCTCATCTCTTATGCAGCCGATGGAGTGAGTAGGGCCGCAGGCACAGGTGTGGCTTTGAGGAGACACGCTTGAATGTGGTTATGCAACTTTGTGGAACCCTTCAGGGCATCTTTCACCAACACCCCCTTTGATGGTTCTGCTCTGTTTGGACCACAGGTGAAGGATACCCTTACCAGGTGTGAGCAGGAAGGCAAGACTCTCTCTGCCGTTGGAGTCCGTTTTTCCACTCCTTCAAGACTGTATCCCAAGGGTCAAAAGATGTGGTTCCAGAAATCCCAGGGAGCCGTGCCTGACATGTGTAGAGTTCCCCTCCAGGGGCAGAGGAGGGAACAATAGACGCCGCCCTAGGGGCAGAGGGGGTCCGCAAAATCAGGGCCAAAGAGAATCCTTCTCTGACAAGCCCTTCCAGCATCCCTGAAGTGCTGCCCGACTGTCCACCTTCGGAGGCAGTCAGGGGAAGATTATCGCTGTACCCAAAAGCCTGGCAAAGTATAACACAAGACAAATGGATACTTTCTATCGTATCCGAAGGCTACAAAATCCCCTTCTTTTGCACTCCACTCTTTTCCAACAAATCCCTTCCAGATTTTCCACCCAATCTAAGGGATCAAGCAGTTCAAGAAATTTCAAAACTGCTAAGAAAAAGAGCCATCCAGTCAGTCCCAACAGACCAACAAGGATCCGGAATTTACTCAAGGTTCTTTTTGGTACCAAAAAAGACGGGGGACTGGAGACCCATTCTGGATCTCAGCAGACTAAACAGGTCTGTTCAAAGAACGAAGTTCCGGATGGTCACGCTACAGTCCATTTTACCCTTTCTGGGTCAGGACAATTGGATGTGCTCCATAGATCTTCAGGATGTGTACTACCATATCAAAATGGACAGATGCTCCAGAAGATTCCTCTGTTTCCGGCTGGGAGCCAGTCATTACCAGTTCAGAGCTCTGCCCTTTGGTCTCACCAGAGCCCCCAGGGTGTTCACCAAATGTTTGGCAGTAGTCACTGCTCACTTGAGACGGCAAGGATTCCAGGTGTTTCCATATTTAGATGACTGGCTCCTTACTGCAACCACCAGGCATCACCTGCTGTGAGCCAGAGACTACACCATCCAAACGTGCTCCACTCTAGGCATCACAATAAATTTTGAAAAGTCTGCATTGTCGCCTTGTCAATCTATCACCTTTATAGGCGCAAACTTAAACACAAAGGACATGTCAGTGACTCTCCCAGTAGATAGTGTTAGCCATTCGACGACATGTGCAGGTCTTATTGGGATGCAAAAAGATTCAGGCCAGATTCATCCTAAAAACATTGGGTGTCATGGCAGCGGCTATAATAATAGTCCCCCTTGCACGTTTTCACATGAGGATTCTTCAGTGGATGCTGTTCACACAATGGTCCTTCCAGCAACTCCCAATGTCTCACATGATAATGATCACACAGTGATGCAAAAACCAACTTGTTTGGTGGATGGTTTCCCCATCATTACACCAGGGCAGACCATTCGTTCTTCCTCTTCCAGTAGCTACAGTGACCACGGACGCCTCCCTGGGGGGCATTTTCAGGGCAGAACAGTCCAAGGCACCTGGCAGCCTCCCAAGTACCATCTACATATCAATGTCTTGGAGATGACAGCTGTGCTTTTAGCGTTGCAAGCTCTTCAGAACTCTTCCCACTGGGACCATTGCAATTCAAACGGACAATATGTCAGTAGTATGGTACATCAACAAGCAGGGCGGAACCAAGTCCATACCCCTTATGTCGAGAAGCACTCAGACTTTGGCAGTGGGCGATCTCTTCCCAAAGGTTTCTGATAGCAGCACACATCCCTGGGAAGTCCAGCGTTATAGCAGACAGGCTGAGCAGAGCAATTCTCATGCCTCACGAGTGGTCTCTCAATCAGACTGTGGCGGACAAAATCTTCCGCAAATGGGGTCAGCTTTGCTGCAACCTTTTTGCCACCCCCTTCAACAGCAAGTGCGACAATTTCTTCTCTCTCCTCCCTCTTTCTGGACACTTCCCCAGAGATGCTCTAGTTCACGATTGGCCTCAGGGACTACTTTATGCATTCCCTCCATTTCCCCTGATTCCCAAACTAATTCAGAAAGCAACCACAAGATGATCCTCATTGCCCCTTACTGGCCTCAACAAATTTGGTTCCCTTTCCTGCATAATCACCTTCTGGAGCAGCCCTGGATGCTGAACCCAATTCCAGACCTCCTGATCCATCAATCGGGCGGGCTGCACCAATCTCTTCAATCTCTCCAGCTCACTGCTTGGTTTCTCCACTTCCGACCTTAGCCAGGCTTCCCAACATCTCCCACTCAGTGCGTGACATCATCTTATCCTCGCATAAGTTGATCACTAGAAAAACTTATGCTAGTAAGTGGAAACGTTTTTCCTTATGGGCAGAGACCAGGAATATAGATCCCTTTTCAGCCCCTGTGCACCATATTTTAGAATTTCTAGCAGAACTTTTTCGAACTGAAGCCTCTTCTGCCACGATTAGAGTTCAGCTAGCTGCAATTTCAAACTTTCATACGGGCCTATCTGATTCAAGCATCATGTCCCATAAGCTTTGTAAAGCCTTTCTTAAAGGGACCACTCTACTCCGGCCCCCAGTAAGAGATCCCCCACCTCCATGGGATCTGAATTTGATTTTAGCTTCCCTGATACTACCCCCTTTTGAACCAGCAGCTTCTTGTTCCTTGAAGTTTCTTTTTTGGAAAACCCTTCTTCTGGTTGCAGTTACGTCGGCCAGAAGAGTTTCTGAACTTCAGGCTCTTTGTGTTCGTCCTCCTTACCTAGTTTTTCACAATGATAGCGTTTCTCTTCGGACTAACCCTTCCTTTCTTCCAAAGCTTACTTCTGATTGTAATTTGAATCAGTCCATTGAACTACCTGTGTTCTTTCCAAATTATTCCAACATGGCAGAATACAAGTTACATCAGTTGGACGTTCATAGACAATTACGCTTTTACTTGCATAGAACCCAGCAAATCAGAAAATTGGACCAGTTGTTCCTGTCCTACGCTGAGGGAAAACAAGGCATACCGGTGTCAAAAGTCACCTTATCTAGGTGGTTGACTTCTACTATTACTTTTATATATCAGTTAAGAAATAAAGAGCTTCCTTTCTAAACCCAAAGGTCACTCAACCAGAGCTCTAGCTATTTCTGTGGCTTTTCAGGCCAGATTGCCAATGGAAGCTGTTTGTGCGGCAGCTACATGGGCTAATCCACATACCTTCATTTCACATTATAAGCTGGATGTGGCTTCCAGGAGCAGAGCTGATTTTGGTTCCACTGTTCTGAAGAGTCTGTTCTGATGAGCCGCCCAGGATTTAGGTGCTAGGGACGCTGTCCCAACCAGCAAGAATGAAGGCGAGATAGACAACTTAACATTAAGAAGTTATGTGCCTACCATAACGTTCCATGTTGTCTTCTTCTCGCCTTCTTTCTTGCGTCCCACCCTCCATCCCCCTATCCTAGTAGACCGAGAAGAGTTCCGTAGGTTTGTTTATCACTGGCTGAGTCTTCTCTGACTATTACTTCTGACTGTCAGTCTCTCCAGTAGGTTCCTGTATCCTGCTACAGTTTACTGTATTTTTATAATTGTTATTATGTCTGTAGTTAGGTTACCAAACGAGATCTGGGTATCTAGCGCCAGGCATCATGGGATATAGGGGGGGCCTCGAGCCAGTAAGCAGCTGTTGAGCTTTTGAAGATGGCCGAGTCAGAGCCGAGGATCGGCTCCAAACCCAACCAGCAAGAATGAAGGTGAGAAGAAGACAACTAACATGGAACGTTATGGTAGGTACATAACTTCTTATTCTCCATGATTGTACTAGGTTACAGACCAGTAATGTGAATAATATTTTGTTCTGTCTGTTTATTTTCTGCTCAGTTGTGTATGATTGTCATATGTTTTTGCTATTCTTACTGAGTGTTATAAAATGTTATAAAGCCTTGTTAACTAGAGAGTATAACTGTAGTATCAAACTACATTCAAAGTGTTGTAGTAGACAAAAGAAGCACTCCACGGTTGGCACAGCACATATAATTTATTAGACAACTGGTTAGCGCTTTCACGTTCAGTTAAAACGTTTCTTCAGACCTCAAAAATACAATCCCATCATGCCTTTATATACATTTTAAAAGCTCATTAATCAATTAATGATGGTAATCATTTTTAAAGTGCAAAAGTGTTTAAAAAGTTAAAATATATTTTAATCTAAACAATATTATATGTAACATAAATCCTAACCATATAATTTATATATTAAAATTGAAATATATATGTATGTAAAAAAACTTTTAGGTTAAAATATATCATGGTTGATAAATAAATAAAAGATATGTTATAACAACAATGAATAAATATTGTGCACAATGTATTGACAATTTACATAAAAACATGAGTTTGTATTACTTATGTAGAGAATAAATATGTGTCAAAAGTATCTATGCTTTATGTTAAATGTAAAAGATGAAACAAAAAACATGAATAAATGTGCTAGTTATGAGAGTGTGTGTTTTCATTTATTCATATTTATAATGTCTAGCCTAAGGTTGTGTCACTGGAAATTATCACAGCAAGGACCATTGACATGTAGTTGTCTTATTAGTATGGTGTGTGTTTTTAGATTAGGCGTGGGATGTATCGAATCAATGTTTGTATGGCTTGGCTACAAGGAATGGTTTCAATGAAACTTTATCATTGAGGCCATGTCCCTTGTGAGCCTGGAGTCTAATGATCCATTTATTTTCTTTCTCTTCCGTATAATTTTTAATGTTGCCTAGTCTATCAGTTCTCATGATTAATTCCAATGCCATAAATTTAAATCTATGTTTTGTTCCTTCCATAATGACATGTTTCGCTAATGCATTGTTTTCGTTCTCTTTGTTGATAGCGTAAATATGTTCTCTAACTCTTTCTCGTAGGGTTCTATTTGTTTTTCCTACATAGAATGAGGAGCAACATTGGCATTGTGCTATATAAACAAGGTCCCTACTTCTGCAGTCTGCATAGTTATCAAAACTAAATTTCTTTCCATTGTCCGAATGTATAAACTCATTACCATTTAGCATGTAACTGCATTGATTGCAGTTCCTACAGGCAAAGGTGCCTTTTCTTGTTGACTGTGGAATATCATTCCTGTTATGGTCATTTTGCTCATAACAAAGTAGCCTTTTTAGGGACTTCATATTTTTATAAGTGATATTAGGTCTGTCCCCAGCTACTTCCTTAATTCGATCATCTATCATGAGTAGCGGCCAATTCATTCAAAGTGTTACAGATCTAGATATGGAATGTGTTAATGCAGGAGTCAAAACGTCTTGTACCCTAATTTCTTACCTGAGAAACCTAAATGCTGTTGGTGTGGTGAGTGATATGACATGGTCAGAGACTGGAAAACTCATTGTCAGTGTCCATTTATGCCACAGTGTACTTGAGATATTACTAATTGCTTGTTAGTAATTATGAAAATAAGCAATATTTCCATATGTACTTAATATTTCAAAAACCAAGCGACTTACAATTTGTTACATGACATCAAGTGAAACCTTATATGTTGATGAAAACTGCCTTTGATATTTGCACTTTAAGTTGCACATTTTGAAAGATGCTCGTTGCTGTTTATATGGCTGATTATACAATTAAGCATACATTTTCATATTTCTTTAAATATCTAAATAAGCATGCACTCAGAGAAGAATTTCTTATGTGAAAGCTTATGTCTGGTTAACCGAAGTGTTGTAACAATATATGTATATGTCATATCTTGAAAAATGTCCCAGCAATTTGTACAGTTTTAATAGCTTTTTATTGTTCACAAAATATTCACATTTGTTTGTCTTATGCTTTTGAAGTAAGTTTTTCAGAAACTGCTCTGGAATGCAAGGATGTGTTTAGGCTGCTGGAGGTATGACATTCCATGCCACATAGGTGTTAATGAGTTATGGTCAGTTTTACTAAAGATTTATGCTCCATTTAATTCCACAGTGCCATCATCTTTGGTCAATGTATTATGCATTTCTGTCTGTATTTTTTACCCTTTTACTGCCTTTTGTTGTGTGAGATATGGAATTTTCATTTGTGGCTGTTCTTCTGGTTTCACATCAGAGTCATTTTGCAACTTTACTCAGTAACCTATGCTTTCAAGTAGAAGTTCATCATATTGATCACTGCCTGCAGTACCCTTAACTATATGGGTTATATTCTTCCTAGGATATAACAGCTGGCCAACTTCAAAGCAAAAGGCAGTTTTGGGCACCAAGCCCTTCAGAGCTTTCCTGCTGTTGAAGAAAGTGCTCCTCTGTGGGCTTTTGAGGATCAACTGTCAGCTTTTCATGTCCTCTTGCTGGGCAGATAAGCTCCCTTGGGGAGAGATCTTCTACATTAAAAATTGTTTGTTATATTGCACTTACCCATTAAGAAAAATTACTTTTAAGCTAGGAGTTTGTGCTTTTAACAGGCTCTCGCAAGATATAACTGTATTTTTAATTTGGAAAACAGTTTTTCCCTGTCAGTTTAAAATTCTGTTTGAAGTAATTGAAAACTCTGTTTTTCTGTGGAGAAATTGTTTATTTTGCTTTCATAGGTTTGCAAAGTGTTGTAAAGTGCTTTTTACTGTGTTTATGTGAAAAAAAGTGATTTTTAAGAGTTTCAATTTTTACCAGGCATTGCTGCTTATTTTTTTCCAGCAAGAGACAGCATTTTTGGCTGGACCATTGAACAAAGTATTGGTCCCGCAGTCCGTCCTTATTCTAGCCACAAAAAGAAAAAGCTAAGCAAACAGCCTTTGCCACTACAGCAGGCTATCAGTTTGCCTCAAATACAGGTAGGTGCCTCTGCTGTGAGTATAGCTTGTTCCTCAGACCACTCCTCTTTTACCCCGGATCTCTCTGATGTAGCACCTACAGCCACTGTGGGCCTGGGCTTAGCCATGTCCTCAGCAGCTTTTGGGTTCCCTTCAGTGGGCAAGGGAAGGCCACTCTAGTTGGTTCTGGAAGATTTCCCTGTTGTGTCAGAATGCTGTAACCATACCTGAGGAAGCTGCTCCTGCCATTAGTATCATGGTTGGTCCCATTTTTCTGTCAAAAATAAACAGAAAACCAAACATATGTATCTTTTCCTCCTCAAATCTCTTTGGATAGGAGTAGTTTACTGCCTCTGGGTCAGTGTTTAATTCAGGCTGTTGATCCTTCTTGTAAAGTAGTTTCTGATAAAAGAAGTAGGGATACCTCTTTTCATGAAGAGATTCTAAATTCTGAATGTAAACAAGAAGATGCAGGGATAGATGCAGCATTTTTTCCTCAGATTTCTGATCGACTCAGAGGAGAGCTCAGTTTCTGATTCTTCCTGTGGACGTTTCTCTTCTCTGCGACTATTTCCAGAATGTGATATTGTTTTCAGTGGGAGAACATGGAGGTTTCTCAGTACCTCATAAAAATTTATGAGCTGTTCCAGAAGGAATTTCCCGAACCTTCACTAATTCCTCCATTTCTGTCAGCTTTGAAAGATGTGTGTACTATTGTCTTCAGTTTTCTTGGTAGTCAGCCTGCTGCCCCTAAAAAACAGCTAGAGGAACTGTATACATTGTTTCTTTTAAGTTTTTATACATACTTACCAAACCTGGCCCAGCAGCTATATCTTTAGTTAATCTTACTGCTGCTAAACATTTGGTTAATTCCAATCCTAGTCTTTCTGATAAGGATGGGAAAAAAGTGTATGCTTCTGCAACTTAGATTTTCAGAATTTTGAGTTATCAGGCTCGTATGCTATTTTATTCTGACTAATTGTGAAAGTATGAGGAATGTTTTGCCTGCAGTTTCTTCTTGTGAGGAAAAATCTGTTTTAAATCATTTGTTTTCACCCATTGTACATGTCACTGTGTATGTATGACTCAACTATGGCCACTGTTACTGCTTTGAGGAGGTTTGCCTGGCTGCATTCTCAGAGCCTATCATGATGTGGTAAATAAATGAGATTTTTTTATCTATGTTAAAAATTTTCTGAATGTGGGTAGAAAAGATTACTAAGAAATTTTGAAGACCGATGTTAACTTTTTATTTTTTGCTACTACAATGAAATGCTTTCAGGAAGTTTTAGCAATTATTAATGTGTAATTTTTAGTTTAACTTTGTTAAGTTTAACATATGTTGGAGTCACAGAGCTTTGAAGTAGGGCAGCACTGTGTTGAATATCACACTGGGGTATGGGGGAAGGGGTATTTAGCAAATAGACATGCTATCCTAGTAAACTACTCCCATGCTTTTAAACGTGTTTTTAAACAGGTATATAAATGGAATGGTGAGTTTCTACACTTTATTTCTGTTTTTTTTTTCCAACTACTATTTGGATTGCTTATTTGTGTGTTTTTAATAAGGAAGATTAGACTTGAACTAAGCCAAAACAGAAGACAAACTGATAAAAAAAACACATGCAAGGCCACACAGATTCTGACATATATCCAGCTCAATAACTTGAAACGTAATATTAGCACTTTAGTTTTATTTTATAATAAAACTTCAGATGAAGTGAACCAAACACACACACTATTAAATACAATATGTTTCAAGTTGCTGAGCTGGATTTGTCAGAATCTTTGTGGCCTTGTGTGCGTTTTTTTAGACTTGAACTAGCTTGTGCTTCCCTACTTTCATTGGTGGATTTATACTTTGGAAAGTTTTTAAAGAAAATATTTTTGCCACCTGTTATTAGGTGGGATATTCACAGTATGGTTTTTATTAGGTGCCTAAACTCTAGGGAATCTTAGATCTTCCACATAGAGAAGTTTCCTCATTATTTGTTTTTGGACCTGGTATATTGATGTACTGGGTGTGACGCCCCACCACCTCTGGGCCAGTAATCAAGGAGCCTCAGCCCTTACCAGTGGGGGACATCCACTTGGAGGATAACCATTACACACACAGTATCTCCAGATGCATCTCTCTCTCTGCATCAAGCACAGTTTCTCTTAAGAGCACACAGGGAAAATAGACAGCCTGGGGGCTGGTTCCTCTCTTTCTCCAGATGCCCACTGTCACAGTTACAGAGTTGAGTCCTTAGCCAGGGTTCCAAGCCAAGTCCTCCAACACTCTCTCTGTCCAACCAGTGCTTTGTGTCCATGCTCAAGTATCTGACACACACACACTTTTTGAGATTTGATTTGCACAGACACATGTAGGAAAAGCTACAGGTTTACTAGCTATATGCCCCCTTTTGCCTAGACTATAAGGTAGTTATCACTGCCATCGGCAAACTCCTTATCAGCTACTTTAAGGCCCTTTAACAAAGGGTGCCCAATATTACTGTGCAATATTAATATTAATACAAATGGTAGTTTGACCAAGAGCAAGGCTGTTAGGAGTGGCCCTCAGTGTCACCAAATCAATATGCAAGTACTCTCAAAACTGAAATATCTCTACACAGATCAGCCACAATGAAAGGCTTAAACATATTTAACAATAAATGATAAAAGAACAAGACAATACTAAATATCTATTCACAGTGACAGAGTTAAAAAAAATCACAGGAAATATTTAAAATAAAATTGAAGGACAGGCTCAGACAAATAAAGAAAAACAATATCTAAACTAAGCTTCACTATATTCCTGACTGAATCAAAGATAATTATACTATTTCCTACTTACTTAATAACTCAAGGCAGATGATGTGCTGAATGGTCCTTGTTATCAAGCCCAAGACAGAATACAAAATGCTCTGTCTCACTAAGAGACTTCTCAAATAATATCTAAAATATTTCTTCTTGGACAGCTTGCAGAATGACATCACGTCTGATCATCTGACTTCTAGTTCCCATGCAAACCCCACTGCTAGAAGCTGGCAGGATTTAGCACCTACCTGTAAAAATACACACACAAGGGATTTTGCACAGATCTGTGGCAGGTGTTGGAAATCATAAAACAATTTCATACCTCCATGCTTCCAGATTAGTAATTAGTTCACCCCAAAGACAATGCAGAAAGCTTCCTATTACAGATTTTTTGTCTCTGGCTGCATTGAAACCTGTGTGATAACATCTCCATGACCTAGCCAGTAAAGTGTTTTAATTTCAGATATTTTAAAGTTTGCTGGACTAAGGTTAGCCTTCCAGTTTCTTCTGTTAAAACATATACATTTAAACAGCTACAGTAGTGCATGCACATTTCTGTTCTCTCCAGTAAGGGCCACTGTGGATACATTTCAAACACAAGCACTTTACAAATACATTTTCAACACAAACATCTGTACAGATTAGTTTGATGTACACATGACAGCAGTTGTAATACATTATAACATAAGCATCTTGTGTACATCAGTTTGATATTCACAAATGACATAAAATTATTTACAAATTTCCAGCTAGTTATGGTGGCAGTACCTCCTATTGTCACGCTGGGTTTGAGATTTCAAGGGACACCATGTAGACTGTTTCAATAAATGAGATTTTAAATTCTCCTTTGGATAGAGATTGTTTCTGGTTCCTCTGCTGCAGAGGTGATCAAAAAGTGTGATTTATTTATTATTTATTTACATTTGTTTACCAGGAAATTCCAACTGGACACAGGTCCTTTTTCAGCAGAGGCCCGAGGAGAAAAGCTCCACAGAACAATAAATGAGCAGCAAAGTACTTGAACAAGTGAATATGTATACAGTAGCAAATAATACATACTGCAGTAACCATTAGCTATACATACAATATGCAGCATAGTAATGAACAGATATACCAATATCTAGCTAGAGGATAGGAATAAAGGTGGGATGTATATACAGATAGTACTAGCTCAAACGAATGCTGTTCTAAACTCATATACCTAAATCGTATATACAGATATTGCACTAAACTCGAACAGATATAAAGCAGATGCTCCACACGAAGGTGGAACAAGCTAGAAGGACTAATGGGCTGGAAGGGGAAGCTAGAGAAGTAAGAGAGGAGACTGAGTGAGTAGTATATGTGGTAGTGAGAGGAAGCTAGGTGCAAGTCAGTTGGATATGTATTTGGAGTTGAAATGAGGTGAGGTAGTTAAGCATGTTATAATGGGTCTGAGAGATTGAGTGAGGAGGGAAGGCTAGGTAAACAGTGAGCTAGAGCCTGCAGAGGAAGGAATGCAATGATCAGATGGTGTGAGGCAGGGTGGCTAGGGGAGGGGAGAGAAAGGGGAGGTAAAAGGAGGGTTACTAATTGGGATTGGTACATGGGCATAACCAGAGACTTTTTAAGTGAGTTTTAGTGCAGTCTTGAAGTGATTGGAAGAAAGTAGTGTGGTTATGGGGGGGGGGGGGGGGGGTTGTTCCATAATCTGGATATGATGCAGGAGAATAGTGCTTCTCCTGCTGAGTTCTTGGGTTTGGTCACTAGAAGTAGATTTTTACTGCTGGAGCGTAGTGGTCTAGTGGAGCAGTAGGGCTGGAGAAGGTTTTGAAGGGATGGGACTTTAAGAGGATGGTTTACTAACTTGTAGGCGAGAGAGAGTTGATTAAGGTGAAGAAATTAAGTGAGTTCAAGCCAGTCAAGTTCTCTAAGTGAGATACAGTGGTGGCTGTGATAAGACGCACCCGTGGCAAACTTGGCAATTTTATTGTAGCAAGCGTAGAGCTTATTTAGGTCTGTTTGTCTAAGTTAGGTAAGTATAGGAGAGGCGTACAGTAAAGTGGCGATTACATGGGAATTGGCAGCAGAAATTCTGGCTGTCTTGGTGAGGAATTGTTTTTCTATGCAATGCACCTAGGTTTTTTGTGAACCTTTTTATGGTAAGAGAAATGGGAGTGTCAAATCTGAGATGATCAATCTCAACACCAAGTAGTTCGGTATGTTCTGTTGGGGAGATGACGGTATTGTCTTTGTCTAGAATATTAAAGTGGGGGATAACTAGGTTAGATTTAGTGGGTTGGAAGATAAGGAGTTTAGTCTTGCTCGGGTTGAGTAATAACTGGGCATTAGGTTGCCAGCTTTCTACAGATAAAAAGGCTTCCTGTGTGATCTTGTGAAGTTCAGGTATAGTTGGAGCTGAGCAGATGAGGGTGGAGTCATCTTCATACTGTGTAAGAGAAGCATGCTTGGCTGTGAATAGATCATTGGTGAAGAGTGACAATAGTAGAGGACCAAGGATGGCCTTGGGGAACACAGTGTTACTGGAAGTTGAGGAGATAGGTCATTATGCCAGACAACTGATTGGTTTCACAGCTGTCTAACAGGCCGCCAACAATCAGTAGCTGATTGGGAAAAGGATAGGTTAGTGAGCACAGAGATTAGTAGTTTGTGTGATACCATATCAAAAGCCTTGGGTAGATCCAGAAATATAGCAGAGGAGAACAGGCCATTATTTTTATGATGAAGGATAGCGTTAGTGAAAGAGAGAAAGGCGGTAGTAGTGCTGTGGTATAGCCTGAAGCCATGCTGGATGAAAGTGGTAAATTGATAGACTGGGATCTTAGATTGTTCAGACCCATTTTCCAGTTTTTCTAAGGAATTCTGTAACCCCGTCATGTAATTTTGGCAAACAATAAATAACTAATAAACACTCAAAGTACAGGTAAAACAGATGTTTAAGAAGAAATGGCAAGAGGGTTCTAACAAGAATTCAGGACCCCCCCCCCCGAAAAAGACAGTCCAATTCAGAATGAGTATTTAAGGGACTGTCTCCCCCCACCTATCCTGGCAGTCCCTTTTTCCTTGTAGAAAGTCTGAATCTCCATTTTTCTCTTTGGCAACAGATAGTTTCAGACAAATGGGTTCTGAAGATCATTCATTAAGGTTACAGATGACAGTGGGAGGAAACTCACCTTTTCAGGGGTAATTTGTCATCCATCAAACTAAACTCCTTTATTTTTACCTATCCTTCCCATGCTGTCCCAGTGAGTGATACAGTTCCTCCTCCAAGGTTAGGGAAAGATTTTTATTCAAGGGTGTTTTTTTTAGTGCCAGGGAATGAAAATCATTTTGAAACCGGTTCCTGTTTGTCATTGTGTCCAAGTTCAGAATGATGTCACTTTGTAATCTGTTACCTGTTATTCCTCACTCATGTTTACTGGTAACACTATATTTAAAAAGATGCTCATCACATCCCAGTTCATGCAGACTTCAGGTGTTTCTTAAGGTTTTGTATGTCAGGATCACATTATCACTTCTCTGCCTTACCCTTTAGACTATTCTCTGCACCAAAAGTGTTCACAAACTGTCTAACTCCAGTTATGGTTCATTGTAGGCTACATGATATCCACATTTTCCATATTTCGACAACACTTATTTTTTCAAAGTCTTTTTCAAAGTGTCCAGAATCTCTGACCTGGTTGAGAGATCTCTTACACAAGGTAGGATTCTAAGAGAACATTCAAAAATCTTTGTCTCCTTCACACAGGATTGTGGTCATGGGGTGTTAGTTGGACACCTCTATTCAAAGAGATTTTCTTTCAGAGGAAAAAAATATTGATCTATATTTGGATCTTTTTCTAAGGTTTTCCACTCACTTCAGTCACTGCAAGGGAATACCTCAGGATTTTGGGTCTCATGGCTTCTATGATGATCATGATATACTTAACAAGGCTCCACATGAGAAAGGTACAATGGTATCTGTCTTTTCAAATCCCAATCCTAGGGTTAGTCTGAAGAGAAATCACTTTGTGGAGACAGCAAATATCCCATAATCTGCGTCTCCCCTTCTCCAGCCTTGCTTCAAATCACAAGCTTTCACAGCCCCTGATACCCACTACCAATGCACCTCAGACTTTACTTGGGCAGTAGTTTCAAGAAGGATAAATGTGCAAGGTGTTTGGGACACCAAAGACAGATGCAAGCACATAAATATAAAAGAGATGCTTGCCCTGATCAAGGCACTCTCTTAATCATCTTTGGTCCCTGGAACCTTTTCATGTTGTTACAGACAGTACTACTGTCATCTGGTACATCAGCAGGCATCACAGCATAGTCTCACTCTACAGCCATCCTACACTCTGTAAATTCAAAATTGTGCGGCAAACAAGTGGTGCAGGACTAGGGGGCAGATCTCAGGAATGAAAACTCAATCAAGGAGTCTTCCAAGATGTGATCCATCTGTGGGGAGTTCCTCAAGTTAGACCTATTTGCCTCCACTCTGAACAATCAATTGGCAGAATTCTGCTCCAGGACTCCATGTAAGAAGGCCTGGAAGACCGATCCCTTTTCTTTTCCTTTGACAGCAGTGTTCATGTATGCTTTTCCACTAATATCCAAGGTATTTTTGAAGATTCAGGAGGAATCCCTCAAGACCATTGTGGTAACTCACGCCTGGCCCAGGCAACAGTGGTTTCTAGCCTTTTTTTTTCTTTCAGGGCTCAGCCTCCCTTTCTCTACTGGCATGAAAACTATGAAGGTATTGGCACCAAAACCTGTCTTTTTAGTCAGGTCACCTTGAGTTGACTGGGTGAGTGGAAAGTACTCTGAAGGTTTGTAAACTGGACATCTTTTCTATCCCATACAGGATATAACCTATATAGCCAAGGCTACTGCAGCTGTGATCATTTGAACATTTACTGTTATGGTAGGTTCACTTACACAACTGTAATGACTTTGACTGTGTGATATGCTTTGTATATTATATTATTCTTGGCCTTTGCTGAGTTTTATAACTTTATTCCTTTATGATGTTCTTCGTGTTTCACTGTTGCAGTCATCACATTTGGGTTATCTGCCTGCAGGTAACCCTCAGCCACCCTGAATACCAGAGTCTTCAGATTTCTGCGTTGGATGCTGTCACTTCTTTCATGACGTCAGGTCGTCGAGCATAAAACATGCAGCCGACCCCATTACATCAGTCTTTCTTGCTGTGTGGTACCTGAAGCAGTTCACAAGTGCCGGTCGGCCGACTCCTGAAATTTTCGTTTTCGAGTTTCAGACCTAAAGTCTTCAAAAAGATAAGTACCCCTTTGGGGATCCTTTTTTCTTGCTCTAACCGATGTCAGAAAAAATGAACAATTGTCTTGCCTGTAGAAAGCAAATTCCTCATAGAGATTTTTATTCTTACTGCATCACCTGTTTAAGCGCAGACCACAACGTACCACGCTGTCAGTTTTATGCCTTGTTCAACACCTGCACTATTAGTTGTCGGGCTACTTTTGTAGCTAAATACTTTAATTCTCAATCTCTGTACTTCGAAATGGCCTCGTTAAGTCATCCAACTACCGATCTTCTGAAAAAAACGTAAGGATAAAGACAGAGACAGACCACATAGGCCCAAAACTGCCGACAACGCTTCTGTTAAGCTAGTTGCCAGTCTGCCGGTACTCAGTGAGGCGCTTTCACAGCCCCTGATACCCACTACTACAGATTTGCAGACCTCTACTTAGGTTCATAGGTAGGTACTAGGCTATCTGCCCGAGGGCATTTATAAGCGTAGCCAGAGTGTGTCAGCTTTCACCACCCCATTGATTAATTAACTGAGCCTCTGTCAAGAAGAGCCAATGAAGTTATCCCAGGGGTGTATTTTCTGTTACCCATCCACTCGTCAAGGTTTCTCTTGAGTGTTAGTGAGGGGCTCTGCCTAATGTGGTTAGGAATTTTGTTCCAAAGCTTGAGGAGTCTCTGTGACCGGAATCTGTCCCTCCAGAATGTTCTATTTATTGTTGTGATGAGGTTTAGCTCACTACAGCGAGTGGCTCGCAGTGACTTGGATTTCTTTAGGTGGAGCATGTCCATCAATTCTGAGTTGGACATGGCTTTGTAAGTCAGGCAGAGATCACCTCTGAGTAAGCGATATGCCACGGAGTACAGCCACAGTTTTTCCAGTCGGGCTGCATAGGACATATGTTTAAGGCCAGTAATCCTCTTGGTGATGTACTTTTGTGGTCTTTCCAGCTGTTGGAAGTGTCTTGTGAGGTACATCCCAAATGGGGCATTGTACTCTGTGATGGGTCTAATGAGTGACGAGATGTGAACCCTTTAGTAATTAGATGGGCTACATAGAAGGATTTCCTAACTATTTTGGCAATATGATTGCCAAAGGAGACATTGCTATCTACCTGGGTCCCCAGATCTCTTATTACCTCTTGTGTATTAAGGGGGTTGTCACCTATGTGTTAATTCATGGGTGTTTTGTTTTTCCCAAACGGGATGACTGTACATTTTTTGGCATTTAGTTGGAGAGTATGACTTTGACACCAGATATCCATCTCAGCAAGGCCCTTTTGGAGAATGTCCGTGTCAGCCGGAGAGTCACTTATGGCTCCCAGTTTGCAGTCATTGGCGAACTTGGTTAGCCATAGTCCTCCTGTATTTGCCTGTACTTCTGAGAAGTATATGCCGAACAGTAGGGGTCCCAGGACCGAGCCTTGTGGGACACCACTTGTGACTGGTTTAGAGTCGGACCTGGAGCCTGCTGTTCTTACCGTGTGAGTTCTGTCTGTAAGGCAGTTGGCAACCCATCTCGTGACATAGGGGTTTATGTTCAGGCTGGTGAGTTTTTCTATAATTCCTGAGTGGGGAATGGTGTCCAAAGCCTTGGCGAGGTCAAGGTAGGCTGTGTGAACCACCTTCCCCTCACCTATGCCCTTGGTGACTGTCTCAAAGAAGTCAACCAGGTTTAGTAGGCCTGATCTGCCCTTAACAAAGCCAGACTGGGTCGGGTCAAGTGTGCGGAGGTTCCCAATATCTTTGTTAATGAGTTCCATGATGATGCGCTCCATAGCCTTGCAGACCAGGCTAGTCAATCTTATGGGGGCGATAGTTACCAGGGTCAGTTGTGGCCCCTCCTTTGTGGAGCGGAATAACCGTTGCTGTGCGCCATTCTGTGGGCACGTAGCCTGTGGAAAGGCTAAGGTTGAACAGTGTGTTTAGGTGGGGGGTTAGTTCGTTCTGTAGTTCATGCAAGATGCAGCTTGGGACACCATATGGCCCCATTGACGGTGTGCTTTTGGCTTTTGAAAGGGCTGTTTTCACCTGTGCGTCTGTGATTTCTGGGACACTACAATTTTCCAGTATTGTTGTGGGCCCTTTTGGGGGTGAGGGGGGGGTGAAGTTTGCACTGAATCTATCTGCCAGGATGTTGGCAATATCAGTAGGTTCAGTATATTTTGTGCTATTTTGCACTAGCTCAGAGCATATCTGCGAGTTGCCATTTAGATTCTTGACATAGCTAAAGAAGGCTTTGTGGTTATCTTTCGAATCCTTTGCCATTTTTCTTTCGAAGTTAGCCTTGGATGATTTTATGAGGGACCTTAGTTTCTTACTGATCAGGGATGTCTTTCCTTCTTGGGATTTGCTTTTTTTCTGAACTAGTTTCCTCCTTCTATTGTACAGCCTGTTTATGGCAGGGGTCTACCAGATTGGTTTCCTTCTTTTAGGGGAGTGAGTCTTGGTTTTGCTAGGGATGGCACAATCCATGCATCATTGTAGATGCTCATAGAGTGCATTTATAAAGGTTCCTGCATCTTGGACACTGTTATCCTTTAGCGTGGGGGCTGTGAAACTTACCACCTATGTCTTAAGTAAGGTGAGGTTTGCTATAGAAAAGTTTTTCACTGTGGTTTCCTTGGTTGGGGGTGGTGGTGTGGTGTGGACATCCAGAGTGATTAGTTTATGGTCTGATCTAACCAGTGACGGGTTGACCTCCAGTGCGGAACACCTGTCGCCCATGTTGATGACTGGGTCCAATATGTTTTCACCTCTGGTAGGGGAGTTTACCAGCTGATCCAGGGCATTTGAGTTGATAAATTCCAGGAAGCGCTGGACCAGGGAGTTTGTACTTGAGTAGTACTGAGACCCATTCGGAGTCTGGTATGCCATGAGATGCTTCTTCGACTATGGAACCTGCGGATGTCTCTACCTTAGATGAGTTCGGAGCTGCTGTGCAGGCACTGGCTTCTGAGGTTCTATTCAGGCCTTCCAACTTTCATATTAAACCAATGACTTAATTTCAACCTAGAAATACCAAATTCCTCAGGCCTAAAGCTCGCACTACACCTAGAAAACCGACGACCAAGCCGCATACTTGGGCCCATATGCCTCAAAAACAAATTATTAGAATGGCTGAAGACCTTATTGCCTTAATTAGGGGAAGCCAGCCTTCTCCCTCTAAGAGACCTAGCACAGATTTTCTTTATGATTCTTCTGATCAGGAATCTGATATTTCTGCTCCTCCTGACTACCAGGATTTATCCTTATCTTCTTGTGAGGATTCTGATGTAGAGGATTCCATTCCCTCTGCATCCCCTCCAGAAGATTTTTCTTTTTGTGAAACCTTGCATACCCTTAGGGAGTATTTCCGCTGGGAAAGTCAGGACTATTCTGAGCCCTAAAAGAGACATAGGGAATTTTTACTCCTGACTCAACACAGGCCTCTAGATATCCCTCCTGTTCTGGAGATTGTAGATGATGTTTTCTTGAAATCCAGCCTTACCCCAGACACTTTGCCTCCAGCTCCTAGGAAACCTGACCGGTACTACAGAGTACCTGACTCTCACAAATTCCTCTTCAAGAATCCTACTGCGGATCCAGAGACCATTTCCCAAGGACCAAAAGGCCTTAAGGCTATTACTGCCAAAAAGCCTACCCATTCTAATAGGGACTCTAGAGCTTTAGACAGATGGGGTAAGAAGGTGTACACTTCTGCTACTTTGGCCATTAGGGCTTTAAATTGCCAGTTTCATATGTTAAAGTATCAGCAACATATTATGGGACTACTTAAACAGAAAATTATGTTGATTCCTGAATGTGCTGAACACAAAGATTTGCAAGAGTTCATGCATTCTGCTGAACAAGTTGGTAAACATAATTTGCAGTGTGGTTTTGATGCTTTAGAAGCATCTTGCAGGGCTGCTGTCACTGGGTCTGTACTTTGGCTTAAGGAACAAAATTTGTCAGATCATGTCAAAGCTAAATTACTGGTTGTACCCTTAAACCAAGACTGCCTTTTTGGCAACATAGCAGAAGTCCTCAAAAGGATGGAGGAAAAGCTAAATCTATGCAAACTGTTAAAGATTTCTTACAAGTACAGATTTCTAGATTCAGTAAGCATTGGCCTTCAAAGAACTGGTCTTTTCCAGTCCCTTCCAGGCCTTCTCAGTCCAAACCCAGTAGCAGCAGACCACCAAGACTTCAGTCTCAAGCTATGCACAGATCTAAGCAGTTGGGGGGGCTCCCACTTCCAAAGCAGGGAGTAGTAAGCCACTTCCCTATGGAAAATGGCACAATGGCTTATCCTTAACTCTTCCAAACCCTGCTCAACTACTTGCTCCCTTAGGAGGAAAGCTCGCCCTGCATGCAAAAAACTGGAAACTCATTACCCAGGACAAATGGGTTTTAAACATAATTTCCCTAGGATACAGATTCCACTTCCACTCACTACCAATCCCAAGTGGATGGCCAGACCTCCCCCAAATCAGTGGGCGGAGGCCCAAAAACAAGTGCGCTCTCTCCTCAGTATCAGGGCTATTCAACCTGTCCCAGCAGAACAAAGGGGGCAAGGTTTTTATTCAAGACTGTTCCTGGTTCCCAGAAAAGAAAACTCCTGGCATCCTATCCTGGACCTGTCTATTCTCAACACCTTTCTGGTGGTTCCAAAATTCAAAATGCTAACTCTTCAACAGCTTCTTCCTATGCTAGCCAAGGATGCCTGGCTGGCAACCCTAGACTTGAAAGAAGCTTACCTGCACATCCCAATAAGGGAATCTGCAGACAATACCTTCATTTCAGGGCAGTTCTCTGCACTTCCCTTTGGCTTATCTACTGCATCCAGGGTATTCACAAAGTGTCTAGCTCCAGCCATTGCATTTTGCAGGCAGAGAAATATTCAGATTTACCCATACTTGGCCGATTGCCTGATTCAGGCAGAAAGTCAGGACTTGCTATTACAACACCTAGCATTTGTAAAGAGACTTCTAACCTCACTGGGGTACACCATCAACGAGAAGAAATCACACCTAGTACCCTGCCAACAGAGTGTATTCCTGGGAGCAAGCTTGAACACAACTTCCCAGATGGCATTCCTCACTCCAGAGAAACAAGTTTGACAACCTACTTCAACCTACTGGCCACAAAAACCCAGCTGTCTGCAAGGAAAATCCTGCAAGTCCTGGGGTTCATGGCCTCTTGCATTCTGTTAATTCCGTATGCAAGACTGCATATGAGGAAACTTCAATGGTATCCAAAAAGTCTATGATGTCAACATTCTCAGGACCAGGAAACAGTGATTCCTATCATTCCTTGTCTAAGGGCAGAGTTCCTTTGGTGGGCATAGGCCTGCTACCACAACAAGGGACTCCCTTTCACTCTACCCCCTGCCGCCCAAACCCTAACAGACGCATCAAACTATGCATGGGGGGCTCACATGGCAGGGCAGTGCATTCAGGGCAAATGGAACCCAAAACAGATGCACCTGCATCTCAGTCAAAAAGAAATGCTAGCTGTACAGAACGCTCTGACAGCCTTCAAAGACCTTATTCTTCCAGGACAACTATTGGTTAAGACGGACAACACCACAGTTATGTGGTACATAAACAAGTAGGGAGGAACCCATTCCTACTCACTCTGCAAACTAGCCATGGCTCTGTGGAACACAGCCTTGAACTACCAAGTGAACTTGCAAGCTCAATTCCTGGCAGACAACTTAAGCAGAAATCTCACAGACCTACACGAATGGAAACTGGAACCCAAAATATTCAAGCTGTTGAACAAATGGGGGATACCAGAGGTAGACGTGTTTGCCTCCCCTCAGAACTACCAGTTGAACAAATTCTGCACCAGAACTCCCCACAGTCAAGCTTGGAAAGTGGATGCCCTGTCCTTTACCTGGGAAAGTCTCTCAATTTATGCCTTTCCCCCTCTGCCTCTCCTCTCGATGGTTCTACTAAAGTTCAAACAGGACAAACCAAGGACAATACTGATTGCCCCAGACTGGCCACACCAGCACTGGTATCCCCTTTTGCGCAGTCGGACTGTGCTACAACCATGACACCTGCCTCAGACCCCTTCCCTGCTGTCCCAGCAAGCGGGCCAGATTCTGCACCCTCAGCTTCAAACCCTGAACATTGCAGTCTGGTTAATTCCCTGAGCTCACCCCTAGCAGCCCTCAGTAAGCAGGTGCTGGATGTCATTCTTGAGGCAAGGAGGCCTAGTACCAGAAAACCCTATTCAGAAAAGTAGAAAAGATACTATTCCTGGAGCCAGGCTCAGGGAAGGGGCACAACGGTGCCCAGCTTACCCCATATTCTAGTTTATTTAACAGAAATGGCCTTTCTTTCTCTTTTATTAAGATTCATGCCTCTGCCATTTCAGCACATTATAATACTGAGCCACCCCTCTTCTCTCATCCCCTGCTAAAACAATTCCTTAGAGGGGCCAAAAATTCAAGCCCCCCACAGGAGAGCTCCCACTCCAGCCTGGGACCTTAACTTTGTATTGGAAAAAAACTCACTCTTCCCCCCCTTTGAAACAGCTGCTATAGCAGAGTTGAAATTCCTTTCTTGGAAAACAGCCTTACTTCTAGCCTTCACTTCAGCAAGAAGAGTGTCTGAACTGCAGGCCCTCATGGCAGTGGAACCCTTCATTATCTTCCATGCGGATAGGGTTTCCCTCAGGACTTATCCATCCTTTATGCCCAAGGTGGTGTCTAGTGTGGCTCTAAACTAGTCCATTCATTTGCCTAGTTTTTTCCCTAATCCTCAAAATAAGGGGGGGAGGATACTGCATTCTCTGGATGTGCACAGACAGTTTAGATTCTGTTTTGACAGAACTAAGCCTCTCAGAAAATCTGACCAGCTGCTAGTTAATTTTGCTGCAGGGTCAGAGGGGAAGGCCATTTCAAAGAAAACCATTTCCAAATGGATAGCCAATTGCATCCATTTCTGCTACAAGCACCATGGAAAACCTACCCCACAGGGAATAAGATCACATTCCACCATGGCTGCCTCTACCACTACAGCATTTCTCAGAGGAGTCCCTACCAGGGACTTCCTGGAAGCTGCTACATGGAGCTCTGTACATACTTTCACCAAGCATTACCACCTGCCTATCTTTTCTAAATCCAGAGCTGGATTTGCCACAGCAGTCTTACAGGGCCTGATTGCCAGCCCTAATGCTCTTTAACTGCCTGCACCCTTCCTTAGCTTTGGGAATCAACCCAAATGTGATGACTGC
This sequence comes from Protopterus annectens, assembly GCF_019279795.1. Lineage (NCBI taxonomy): Eukaryota > Metazoa > Chordata > Ceratodontiformes > Protopteridae > Protopterus > Protopterus annectens. The sequence continues at coordinate 387,436,799 of NC_056740.1, read as the reverse complement.
CACAGTGAAACACAAAGAACACAGTACAGTTGTGTACACTTAATATAAATGTAGATGTTCAAGTGTATTCACTGTTGCAGTCCTGGTTACCTTCCCTCCAGCCCCCTGACTTCTCTTGGCTCTCTTTTCTTCTTGTTTGGAATATATTCTATATTGTGTATTTGCTTTTTGCTGGGGGTGTTCCTTACCATATAATTGCTTCCTATTGTGGGGGCACCTGACATCTGGGGCAAGAAAAAACTGATGTAATGGTGTCAGCTGCATGTTTTATACCCCTGACGACCTGACGACATGGAAGAAGCGAAAGCATCCGACGCAGAAATCCGAAGACTTTGGTATTCAGGCCGGCTGAGGGCTACCTGCAGGCAGTTAACCCAAATGTGATGACTGCAACAGTGAATACACTGGAACATCTACATTTATGGTAAGTGTACACAACTGTATTTTCTTAGTGCTGCTCTTTGCCTTTTAAAAGATTAGAATCTGCCTCTTTTTTTTTTTTTTGTTCCTATGCACTGATTTAAGTTTTGAAATACTTTATATTGGTAACAAGTTGTCTGAATTATGTACAAACACTTTTGTTTATGATGCTTTAAAACATAGTTTTCAATTTAACTGTCCAGAAATGTATTAACTTGCAGTATTTATAGTTTATTTTACATTTGTTATGATCTTGCTTGTTATTGTTAAATTAGGTTTTTGGTGTACTTGTGTGCTTTCATTGTGCATACATATGCTTCATGGTTGTTTTCTGATTAACTAAAATGTTTTTCTGTTTTTGTTTTCTGCTAGTCTGTGGTGCTGTCTGTTCACTTGTATGTGTTACTTTCTTTACATTTTATATTGTTTGTTTCCTGCATTCATATGCACTTTGCAAAGTGTTCCAGTTTCCTTGCATATAGGTTCATAGGTAGGTACTAGGCTATCTGCCCAAAGGCATTTATAAGCCTAGCCAGAATGTGTTGGCTTTCACCACCCCCTTAGATTAGTTCCCTTTGCCTCTGTCCAGCAGAGCCACTGAAGTGATCCTTGGGGTTTCCCATCCACTCGTCAAGGTTTCTCTTGAAGAGGGTTAGCGAGGAGCTCTGCCTAATGTAGATTGGAATCTTGTTCCAGAGCATGGGAAGTCTCTGGGACAGGAATCTGTCCCTCCAGCATGTCCTATTTATTGTGGTGAGGTTTAGATCCCTGGAGCGTGTGGCTCGAGGGGATATGGTTTTCTTTAGGTGGAGCATGTCCATCAGTTCTGGGTTGGACATGGCCTTGTATGTCAGGCAGAGATCACCTCTGAGTAGGCGGTATGCAACCAAGTACAACTGGAGTTTCCTCAGTCAAGCTGAATAGGGCATCTGCTTGAGGCCAGTGATCCTCTTGGTGAGGTACTTCTGTGGTCTTTCCAGTTGTTGCAGGTGTCTTGTAAGGTACATCCCAAATGGGGCATTGTACTCTATGATGGGTCTGATGAGTGATGCGTAGAGGGGCCCAATGACCTCTTTCGATGTGGATGCAAACCCTTTTGTGATTAGGTGGGCCACAAAGAAGGATTTTCTAACCACTTTGGCAATGTGATTATCAAAGGAGAGGTTACTATCTACTTGGGTCCCCAGATCCCTTATTACGTCTTCTGTATTTAGGGGGCTACCACCTATGTGATAGTTTGTGGGTACTTTGTTTTATCCAAAGGGGATGACTATGCACTTTATGGCATTTAGCATCAGGCCATGGATTTGACACCAGGTATCTGTCTCAGTGAGACCCTTTTGGAGGATGTCAATTATAGCCCCTGGTTTGCATTCATCTGCGAACTTGGTCAGCCATAGTCCTCCTGTGCTTGCCTGTACCTCTGAGAAGTATATGCCGAACAGGAGGGGTCCTAAGACAGAGCCCTGGGGAATGCCACTTGTAACCGGTTTAGAGTCAGACCTAGCTCCCGCAACTCTTACCATGTGGGTTCTGTCCATGAGCCAGTTGGCAACCCATCTTGTGACTTAGGGGTTTATGTTCAGGCTGGTGAACTTGTCTATAATACCCAAGTGGGGAATGGTGTTGAAAGCCTTTGCGAGGTCTAGGTAGGCTGTGTGGGCCACCTTTCCCTCGTCTATAACCTTGGTAACTGTCTCAAAGAAGTTGACCAGGTTTAGGAGTCATGATGATCTGCCCATAAAGCTGAACTGGGTAGGGTCCAATGTTTGGAGGTTCTGAATGTCTCTGTTAATGAGATCCATGATGATGCGCTCCATAACTTTACAGAACAAGCTAGTCAGGCTTATAGGGTGATAGTTCCCAGGGTCTGTTGTGGCTCCACCTTTGTGGAGTGTAATAACTGTTGCTGTGCGCCACTCTGTGGGCACGTAGCCTGTGGAGAGGCTGAGTTTAAACAGTGTGTTTAGGTGAGGGGTTAGTTCATCTTTGAGCTCGTGTAGGACGCAGCCTGGGATAACCATCCGGTCCCATTGATGCTGAGTTTTTGGCTTTGGAGAGGGCTGTTTTAACCTGAGTGTCTGATTTCAGGGGCACTACATTCTTCTGGTATAGTTATGGGCCCTTTTGGTGGTGAAGTTTGCACTGAACCTGTCTGCCAGGATGTTGGCTATATCGGTCGGGTCAGTGTCTCTTGTGCCATTCTGCATTAACTCCGAGCAGATCTGTGAATTGCCACTTAGATTCTTGACATAGCTAAAGAATGCCTTGTGGTTATCTTTGGAGTCCATGGCAATTTTTCTTTCGAAGCTAGCCTTGGATGATTTTTATGAGGGAACGTAGTTTCTTGCTGATACTGATCAGGGATGTCTTCCCTTCTTGGGATTTTACTCTTTTCTGTACTAGTTTCCTCCTTCTATTGTATAGCTTGTTTATGGCAGGGGTCCACCAGACTGGTTTCCTTTTCTTGGAGGAGTGAGTCTTGATTTTCTTTGGGATAGCACGATCCATGGATTCTTGTAGGTACCCGTAGAGTACATTTAGTAAAGGATTTTGCAGCTTGGCAGAGTTATCCTTCAGCATGGGGGGTTTGAAACTTCCCACCTCAGTCTTAAGTAATGTGAAGTTTGCTTTTGAAAACTTTTTCACGGTGGTTTCTTTGACCAGGGGTGGTGGCGGAATGTGGATATCCAGAGTGATTAGTTTATGGTCAGATCAAACCAGCGAGGGGTTGACCTCCGGTGTGGAGCACCGATCGCCCATGTTGGTGATGACCAAGTCCAATATGTTATCACCTCTGTTGGGGGTGTTGACCAGTTGATCCAGAGAGTTTGAGGTTATAAATTCTAGGAAATGTTGGTCAAGGGAGTTTGTACTTGAGTAGTTCTCCCAGTTAATGTTTGGGTAATTGAAATCACCCAATATCAGGGTGTTTGGTAGGACTTTTATGTTTCCCAGTGTTTCCAGGAATGTGGAGTGGGGGTCCTGGGACATGGTGGGTGATATGTAGCAAGCTATAGTTTGAGTAGCAGTTTTGCCCGTTGTTAGTTGCGCGTGGATGATCTCTGAAGCATCGTGCTGTGCCACTAACCTGGAGGTGTGTGTATCATTGATGAATATGGATACTCCCCTGCTTTTTGTATTTCGGTCCGGGTTTTTTTGGCCGAAATGTATGGTATGAGTTGTAGCCTGGTATTGCTGGGGTGCTCTCTGGAGCCTTAAACCAGGTTTCTGTTACTGCACATATATTGATTTTCTCCATACTGAGGAGTGCCTCGAGTGTGTGCATTTTGAGGTTTAGACTTCTGGCATTGAGTAGCATTACCCTCAGTTTTTTGTTACTTGTGCTATTTACGGCGGTGGGTTTGTCTTTTGAGCCTTGCCTAAAAAAGGCACTATGAGGGTGGCAAGTGCCTTGGCCAGTATTCGAAAGCCTAAGGGTGACAGGTACAAGCCGTCTCTAGCGAAGCAGCGTGGCTTGTCGAACATGTCATCCCAGGCTGACAGACACTGGATCCCCTTTGAATGACACCAGAAGCTTAGTCAATTGTTGAAATTGATAATTTTGTCTCTGTACCGTGGTCTCATTCTTGGTGAGGGCAGGATGCTACTCAGGGTTAGGGTCATGCCGGCCTGGGCTACGTGATCAGAGCGCTCCTCCATGTAGTCCAGGGAGGTACGGCTCAGGTCATTCACACCAACATGGACAATGACAGTCTCATATTTGTACTTGTTCTGGAGTGACCTGAGTGCTTGTGTCATGTGGCGGATCCTGGCACCCGACAGGCAGCTAACAGTAACCTTCTCCTTGTTCAGCCTAGTGAATGGGACGTCAGTGTGCTTGACTATAGAGTCACCTATTACTAGTGTGTTGCGTATGTTATTTTGCCTTAAGGGCTGTGATTGCGTGGCACACTGGTTTTGTGAAGTATGTGTTTCATGGTTTGTGTTGGTGGGTTGAGGTTGCTTGGATGTCTGCTTTGGAGGTCTCTGTTGCTTTTGCAGATTTTTATTTAGAACCTCTGAGTATGTTTTCATGTATTTATGTGTGTTTTTTGCCGGTGCTAGTTTCATAGATCTGTGTGAGACTGGTGGTGTTATTCCCTTCTCCTCTTGACCGCCTGGTCCAGTCTTGGGTTGAGAGAGCTTAGCCTCCAGTTTGGCTGTATAATTGCATCTCTTGCATGTAATAGTGTTTGGTGGAAGGAGGAGAGGGTTGTCTGTGTACATGAGGCAATTGTAACATTGCCTCAAAATGCCCAGATTCACCAGTTGACGGAGTACACCTGAAACTGCCCTTTGGACATGCCTGCATATGTTGGATCTTGTTGAACATATTACACTGTATGAATAAATAACCTGACATCTAAACCTTTTCATTCCCCCTACTGTTATTGCTTCATATTTTGACACATCTTGTGATGTTCTTCGTCTTCCCTTGCTGCAGTCCTGACTATTGGGTATAGTCCGCGTCCCAGTCGGCCCGAATACCAGAGTCAGTCTTTTGCCGCATGGTCCGATGCAGAAGCAATTTTGCGAGTGCAGGTTGGCGTTCTGAGATTTTCGAGTTTCAGACCGAGTACAGAGTTGGCTAAGTAACATTTTGGTTTTTCTTGCCTCAGTATATTACGGATGTCAGAAAAGTGAATAACTGTATTTCTTGTGGGAAGCAGATACCGCAAGGATTATCATACATTGTGTATACCTTGTTTAGGGCCTGAGCACGACGTTGTTGGTTGCCGCTCTTGTGCTAGATTTAATAAGAGGGGGCATGATTGTGCTAGGTTAGTGTTTGGGAAGCGTTGCAATTATACTATGCCGTCGGATGCTCCGACGCCTGCTTCATCTAAGAAGCGCAAGGACAAAACAGTGAAGTCTAGGGGTGAGGAACCGGCAGTCCCTGACGTCGGTCCTTTAGAAGGCTCAGGGGAGCCAGAGGTTTTGCCAGGAGTCTCTGTGGAGTCTCAGGCAGATACTTTACTGTTACAGGATGTGCCCTCTCAGGAAGTAGGCCAGGCTGAGGGGGCTTCTCAGGTAACTGTTCTTCCCTCTCTTCCCAAGGTAGTTAGGGCCTCTCCTTCTGTTTCTAAAGCTTCTTTTAGAGGAAGACCAAGTTCAGCTTCTGTAGGGGCTTCTCCTAGCATTTCGGGCTCTGTGCCTAAGAAACATATGCTTAAAATGGCTGAAGATTTGATTACTCTGATTAGAGGTTCTATGCCCCCACCTGATAAGAGGCCTAGGGTGGAACAGGAGTTTGATAGTTTTGAACAGTGTTCACAGGCTTCAGAGTCTTCTGTGGAAGACTTGCAAGAGTTTCCTGCTTATTCTGATTCTGATGTGGATGATTCCACTCCTTCAGCTTCTCCTCCTGAGGATTTTTCATTTTCAGAGACTCTTCACTCCATGAGGGAGCACTTTAAATGGGAAGGCCAAGATTACTCTGACTCCAGAAAAGGCTTAGGGAATTCTTGTTTTGCCTCAGCATAGGCCCTTAGCTATTCCTCCTGTGTTGCATGTGGTGGAGGATGCTGAACCCTGATTCCTTGCCTCCTGCTCCTGTTAAGCCTGATAGGTATTATACTCATAAGTATTTGTTTAAGAGTCCCAGGGACCCAGAAACTGTTTCTCAGGGGCCTAAAGGTGTTAAAGCTTCTGTTGTTAAAAATCCTGTACCCTCTGATAAAGAGGCAAGGGCTTTGGATAGGTGGGGTAAGAAAGTATATACTTCTTCCACTCTAGCCATGAGAATTGTCAATTTCATATGCTGAAATATCAGAATTATCTCCTTTCACAATTGAAATCTAAGGTGGATGCTTTGGCGGAAGGTATTGAGTGTAAAGAATTGCTGGATTTGGTTCATGTGTCTGAACAAGTGGGTAAGCATTCTTTGCAGTGTGGTTTTGATGCTGTTCAGGCCTCCTCGAGGGTGGCTGCTACTAGTTCTGTTCTTCGCAGACATGCATGGTTGAAGGATCAGAATTTAGCTGAGCATGTTAAGACCAGGATTTTGGATGCTCCTTTACAGTCTGATGTGTTGTTTGGACCGCCTGTGGAAGCAGTTTTAAAGAAAATGGAGGATAAAGCTAAGTCTATGCAGACTGTTAAAGATTTTTTGCAGGTGCAGCCTCCAAAGTTTAGTAGAAATTGGCCTGCTAAGGGGTGGACATATCCTGCTTATGGTTCCCAGTCTAGGGGTAGATCTAGACGTGGTAGGGGCAGGACTCAAGGTTCATTTAGGCCTAGATCAGACAGTTCACCTGCTCAGGCTTCTGGTGAGGGCAGGGGTCAGTCCTTTCGTAAGCAGAATCAATGACCTGCCTTTTCAGCTGCCAGTGGACTCTCGTCTGGCAGCTCCTTTGGGAGGAAGATTGTCTCTTTTCAAAGAAAATTGGGATTTAATCACTCAAGACAGATGGGTGCTGGATATCATTCATCACGGGTACAGATTTTATTTCCACACAATGCCCCCTTTCAAAGGCATGCCAGATGTTCCTCCTCCACAAAGAAAAGAGGCTCTCAAGCAAGTTTCTCAGTTACTCCAGATAGGGGCTATTCAGCCAGTCCCTGTGTCAGAAAGGGGCTTTATTCTCGCCTGTTCCTAGTACCAAAGAAGGGGAACACGTGGAGACCAATTTTGGATTTATCTATCCTCAACACTTATCTGGACATTCCCAAGTTCAAGATGTTGACGTTACAGCAACTGTTACCTCTGCTGGGCAAGGATCACTGGATGGTAACTTTGGATCTCAAGGAAGCTTACCTTCATCTCCCCATAAGGCTAAGTTGCAGAAAGTATCTTCGAACTGGAGATTTTCATTATCAGTTCTCTGCATTGCCCTTTGGCTTATCTAAGTATTCACAAAGGTTCTGGCTCCAGTGATAGCTTACTTCAGGCTTCAAGGCATTCAAATTTATCCTTACTTGGACGACTGCCTGATTCTGGCTCAAGAAAAGAACACCTTCTACAGCATCTGGAATATGTCATAGCAGTGCTAAGATGCCTAGGGTATTCTGTGAGCGAAATAAAGTCCAGTCTAGTACCCTCTCAAGACATGTGCTTTCTGGGTGTGAGACTGAATACAGCAGCCCAGATGGCCTTTTTAACCCCGGACAAACAAAAGAGTCTGTCACTTTACTTCCATCAACTATCTCATCAGTCCGTGCTGACTGCAAGGACAGTCCTTCAAGCATTAGGGTTCATGGCATCTTGTATTCTGGTGCTTCCCAATGCCAAACTGCATATGAGGAAGCTGCAATGGTATCTCAATGTATGGACACAGCACTGCCAAGATTTGGACACTGTCATTCAAATAATACCTTGCCTTCAAAAGGAATTCTTGTGGTGGGCTCAGGAATGTCACCTAAACAAGGGACTCTCTGTGACCCGGCCAGAGGCGAGTCAGATTTTAACGACAGATGCCTCGGACACTGCTTGGGAGCTCATCTAAATGGAAAGTGGATACAAGACAAGTGGCCTGCCAGACTACAGCATCTACATATCAACATGAAGGAGATGTTAGCAGTCCAGTTTGCATTGATGGCGTTCAAGGAGTTACTTCTTCCAGGGCAGGTGTTGATTCTGACAGACAACACAACTGTCATGTGGTACATCAACAAGCAAGGGAACACATTCTTATCCTCTATGCAGGCAAGCAATGATTTTATGGGAGACTGCGTTAAGCCTGCAACTGACTCTTCAGGCAAGGTTTCTGCCAGGAGCACAGAACTCCCTAGCAGATGTTTTAAGCAGACAAATCATGGATCCCCACGGTGGAAACTGGATCTTCATGTATTTCAGAAATTGACAGTGTCATGGGAACTCCAGACATAGATCTGTTCGCTTCTCCACTAAACCACCAGCTGCCAAAGTATTGCACAAAGGGGTTTCATCACACAGCTTGGAAAGTGGATGCTCTGTCTTTCAGTTGGAAAACCTTCATGTCTATGCTTTTCCACCTCTACCTCTTCTTCCAAAGGTATTACTAAAGGTCAGACAGGACAGGCCAAGGATGATTTTGATAGCTCCAGATTGGCCTCGGCAACACTGGTACCCACTTCTAAGGAGTCTTGTAAAGAAGCCTCCATGGCCTTTACCTCTGATTCCTCATCTGTTATCTCAGAAGGACGGTCATCTGCTCAATGTCAAGCTTCAATCTCTCCATCTCACAGCTTGGCATGTTCTGGGTTGAAACATGGAAGGTCTCAGCTTCCTCAACAAGTTTTAAATGTGATTATGGAAGCTAGAAGGCCTAGTACTAGGAGAGTAAAATGGAAGAGATTTTTATTTTGGTGTACAGCAAAGAATTTGGAGATTTCAGAGCCTAATTTGAGTGTGGCTCTTCAATATCTTACTGAGTTATTGGACAAAGGTTTGTCTTTCTCTTCCATAAAGATTCATGCTGCAGCAATTTCAGCTCACTATGATTGTGACCCACCTTTGTTTTCGCATCCTTTGTTCAAGCAGTTTCTTAGGGCAAAGAATATAAGACCCCACGAGCTCCTACTCCTGCTTGGGATCTCAATTTTGTGTTGGAAAAACTTACTCTACAACCTTTTGAGCCTGCAGCTACTGCTGAATTGAAATATTTGTCATGGAAGACTGCTTTTCTGTTGGCTATTACTTCTGCAAGAAGGGTGTCTGAGTTGCAGGCCCTTATGGCAGTAGAGCCCTTTTGCATTTTCCATAAGGACAGGGTATCATTACGTACTAATCCTTCCTTTATGCCTAAGGTGGTTTCTAGTGTGGCTTTAAACCAAACTATTCATTTGCCTACGTTTTGCAGATCCTCAAAATAAAGGGAAAAGATTTTGCACACTTTAGATGTACACAGGCAATTGCGTTATTATTTGAGCAGGACTAAAGATTTTAGGCAGTCTCAACAGTTACTTGTTTCTTTTGCTTTAAGTTCACAGGGCAAACCTGTGTCAAAACAAACTATTTCTAGGTGGATTGGCTTTTGCATTGCATTTTGTTATTCCCATCATGGCAAAGAGGTTCCAGCTGGGATTAGGCCTCATTCCACTAGGGCTACTGCCACTTCAACAGCATTTCTAAGGGGTGGCAACTAAGGATATTCTGGAAGCAGCTACTTGGAGTTCAGTGCATACTTTCTCTAGGCATTATCACCTGCCTATACTCTAAGTCTAGAGCTGGTTTTGCCACAGCTGTTTTACAAGGCATGTTGTCAGCTCCTGCTACTTTATAATTTGCCAGCCTCCCTTACCTCTGCTTTGGGATTCTACCCAATAGTCAGGACTGCAGCAAGGGAAGGCGAAGAACATAGTACAGTTTTGTACCTACCATAAATGTAGATGTTCGAGGATTCCCTTGCTGCAGTCCAATTTACCCTCCCTCCTTCCCTCTGTGTTTCAGGGTGGTTGTGTAGGTGCCTTTACATGCTTATATTTTTTGTATATATATTACTGTATATATTGTGCATGTTTATTGGTGCAGGTTGTTTTTGGGACTTGTCTTTTTGGGTCTTCTGACATCTGGGGCAAGAAAAGACTGAGGAAATGACGTCGGTCATGCGCATTAGTACCCTGACGTACTGGCGTCAGTCTAAGGCGCCATGACCTCTCTGGTATTCGGGCCGACTGGGACGCGGACTATACCCAATAGTCAGGACTGCAGCAAGGGAATCCTCGAACATCTACATTTATGGTAGGTACAAAACTGTACTTTCCTGCACTATGTCTTTCATTTTCTTCTTGGTGTTTACTTTTGTATTGAGTGTATACTTTTATTTATTTATTTTCTCTTTTTGTGCTTCTAGCTTGTATCTCTGACATCTCACCTGACCTAACTAGTTCAATAAACCTTCAAATGCAGTGTCTTGGTATTGTAATGTTTTTCTTTATTTCCTTCCCGAAGTACAGTTGTATAATTTATTTTGGGTTCCTATCAGCAGACCGAAGACGCATGTTTTCGAATGCGTCTTGGTCGAACTGACAAAACCGAAACTGCAAAATATCGAAGCGGGGCATGTAAGCGAATTCTTTCTCTGAGAAAGAATTTGCTTTGCCGCTTTGGTACTTTGCCATTTTCAGCACTGTAGTGCGGTCTCCGAGTTGGTATATTTAAGTAGGGGGGGTGTGGGGGGCACAGTCCTCCACTCAATATCATGTTTTAATGTGCTTTCTTTTATTTTCTTTTTTTTTTTTTGTTGGAACAGCGATTTTTTTTTCAAGGGAAAAAAAATCGCTGTTCTGACAGTTCGGTTTTGTAAGCTTTCACTTATATGGGATTAATTAATCACCGTTCATTTGCCTAAGTGTTCGGTGATCTAATATAGACCCTTTATTTTAATCTCTCGATTTCGGTGAAATTTCATATTTGCTAGCTTCCTTAGGTTTGTGTAACTTGTGTCTGTATTTTCATGTTACTGTTTTTTGCGTTTTTGGAATTATATGTTTCGAATTGTACATTTCTGAAAATATCACTTCACGTTTTCTGTAAATCTTGTATGCATTTGCTGGTGTTGCAAGAAGTTTGTATGTAAACCTTGTACTTGCTGTGTAAAAGTGGTACCTTCAGTCTGATATCTGCCCTTTGCATTTAGTACTGTAACTTGGTTTTGAAAGCTGGCATCCTAATGTAGCCATAGTAGGCCTTAAAGCAGCTGTGAACATTTGCATCAGGTTTTTGCAATCTTAGTATTTGTAGGGCATCTTGTATGTTTTGTTTCCTTTAATATTTTATCTGTTGTATTTATTTTCCAGTACCCATTTATCCTGTTCAGGGTTGTGGAAGACCAGTAGGCAGCAAGCATAAGCCATTGAAACAGTACTGATCAGAATGCCATTCCATTGCAAGATGTAAATACGCATGTACACACACACACACACACACCACACACACACACACACACACACACAAACACACACACACTGCTCCTACAGGCATTTTGAAGGATTGTAAATGCAACCATTGTAATGGTTTAATGATGTTCAGTTCAGATATTTGTAACATTTTTTCTTTCTTCAGTATTCACTTTTCTGATTTGACACAGATTATTCTGGAATTGTTCATTTGACCAGACTCAAATGTATGCTTGACTGCATGGGTGTGCTTAAAATATTTCTAATACATGTACATTTATTTATTTATTGACATTTGACTAGGTGGAATGTCCGACTGGGTAGAAGCCAGTTTTCAGCGGTGGCCCGGGGAGAAAAACTCCAAATTATTACAAAACAGTTTAAGAACAATACATTTACAGTCTTCAAAAATAAAACAAAAGTATTTACAGTTTAAATAATTATAACAAATTAGACATAATATATAAAAGATTGGTTAAAAATTGATACCAGGTATAGGACAATCATTTAGTATTTAGAGAAACTTTAGGCAGTTTGTAGAGAAAGTAAAGGTCAGTTAATCTAGTTAGTCTAATACAAATAGGAATTGCAATACAAGATGAGGGAAAAACAGCCTTATGGTATGTTTAGAGAGAAAGTGAGGAGAATTAGCAGTGAGGAAGTAAGTGAAGAAGGGAGAGTAAGGAAGTATAAGGAATTAAAAGATACTTGTTCACATTTATGGTTATAGTTTAGCCTGGATTTAAGCAAGAGCAGAGCCAGATTTGACTTGGAAGTCTTTCAGGGTGGTTTTGAAAGATGAGAGGGAGGGTATAGGCCTGATTGATACAGGGAAGGAATTCTAGGCCTTAGCAGCCTTGTACGAGTACAGACAATGCCCAGCACATTTGCTAGGTTTGTAGACAGACAGGAGTTTTTGGTCACTGTATCGCAATAACCGACTGGGAACATAGTTGTATAGAATGTTTTTTAGTGCTGGACAGGCAGATGGATACCGGATAATTTTATAGGTGGTAAGAAGTTCCGTATATGTTAGTTGATGTAGTTCTGATGAATTTAGGCTTTCTGAGCTATACAGTGGTGGATTCTGAAAGTGGTATGTGCTGCAAATTTAGCAACTTTGTTATAGCATTGTTCAAGTTTTAAGTTTTGTGAAGCCTGGAGGTTAGCAAGGATAGGAGCACCATAAAGAAGCATGGGGAGGAGATAAGTAGTGGCAAGTGTAGCTTTAGTTGCATCACTGAGAAAGTTTTTGGCTCTCTAGTTTTTGATGAGTTTTTCTTATGCAGTTTTGTACGTGCAGGTCAAATGTAAGATTATCGTCAAATATTATGCCTAAAAGTTTGCTATGAAAAGTGACTTCAGTGGTTGTATTATCAAGAGAGAGGACTTTAAATTTTTTTTCCATGTGAGGATGTGGGGAGAAAAATACTACTTTGGTCTTTTTTGAGTTGAGCACAAGTTGTGAGTTATGCAGCTATGTTTCAGTGGCTGGTAAAGCTTCCCGAGTAATTTTTTTGAGGTGTATCATGTTGTCAGACATGCAAATGAGAGTGGAATCCTCTGTGTTGTATTAGGATGGCATGTTGTGTGGACATATAGAGGGTGTGGGTGAAAATGTTAGAGGATGGGACCAAAGATAGAGCCTTGTGGTACACCCGTAGTGACTGGGAAGTATGCAGAGAGTGGAGTGCCATTTTACTGACTGATACCCATTAGGTAAATAGCTTTTGAATCACAGAAGGGTGGACTAAGAGACTTAGTGAGTACATTTGAAGTAGAAGTTTGCTGTGATAAACTGTGTCAAAGGCTTTGGACAAGTCTAGAAATAAGGAAGAGACTAGTTTGCCATTATCCCTAGCTTTATTGACATTATCTATGTAGGTTAGAAGGGCATTGCTATTCCCTCTGTCTGGAAAAAGTCACGCATTATCCCTCTGCACAAAGGAGGAAACTTGGGATTCCTGGACTGACCTATTTACAAGGATTGAGACAGGATAGGCAATGCTGCTGGGTGCTATTTTTAGGTACTCGCTTGGAACATCTACAGTTAAATAACAGCACAGTTTAAGAGTAGTTTTATATAGGATGTGGGCACAAATTTGAAGGCAAAAGAGGATGTGGTAATATGTGGCTGTTGGGCATGGTTGGAATTGGATTTTGAGGAATCCTTAATTAGAGATGCTGTACTATCTATAAAATAAGAGTTGAATTGTATTGCAGTTTTGAGTGGTGAGTTATCAGGAGAGGGGTTTGGGTTGAATATTTGGCTGGGATACAAGATTGCTTTTAACAGATGTCCAAAATTCTTTAGGGTTGTTTAATATTGTTCTGAAAGTTGTTATAGTATACTTTTTTGTCTTCATTTGTATGCTTTTTAGTATGATTGTGAAACATTCTGAGGTTTTCAAGCTATTGAGGTATTTTATACTTTTGCCATTCTTTCCATGATTTTTTTGTATCCTGAATTAACATTCTACTGCGTTTTGATAGCCAAATTGCATTATTCTGTTCTTTCTAGGAGATGCGGAGCTATTTAGGATATTTAAAAAAGTTGTATTGAATTCAGTTACACCATCGTCTAAGGGGAGAATTTTTAGAAAGTCCAGTTAATAGACGAAAAGTGTAGTAATGAACATTTCTTGGTTAAACTTGTAAAGGTTATGTGTTGTTTTATAAATATAAATATATGCTGTTTAATTGGATGTGTGAGATGTTCAGTCTTACAGATTTGGAGAGGATCACTGAGAATTTGACATTGTACCTATATGGAATATTTGCTAGGGTCTGATACTAGGATCCAGTCTAATAGAGTTTGATGTCTTACTGTAATGTGTGAGGCTATTAGTTATGTGAAACCATACAAGCTCATGCTAGAGGTAGAGGAGTTAAGAGTTTATGTTCAACGGTTGACATTCACATCCCCTATTAACATATTTTCTTGTGGAAATGCTATGGATATCCAATATAGGATATCTTCCAGTATAGTTGTATCGTCACCAGGAGGGATATAAAGGACAGTAATACATATTTGCTTACAATTGTTTATTTTGGGGAAAACAATGAGGCTCTGCTGAACTAAATTTTCATGTTGGCTTGCTGTCAGGGGAAATGTGGTAGGTACTGGGAAATGTTAAAGCAATGCAACCACCTTTTCTCTTTATTCAGTTATTAAGGATGTTATTATAGCCAGGATGTATAACTTCAGAATAGTTTGTACTGGGTTTAAGCCAAGTTTCAGTTACAGCAGGAACAGAAGGCTTATTATGTTGGGTAATCCAGGCATGAAGTTTTGCAGTTTTATTTCTTGTATTTCTAACATTTATTGCAGCAAAAATTAGATCACCAGGGTTGGGGATTGGCTGGTGTTGGCTTACAGAAGAGTGCGGGAGAGAATTATCTTTGTTTTACTTGTGATAGGTGGGTCCAGGATTAGGGTGTGTATCTCCTCCTAGAAGGATTTTAGTATATTGTGGAATTATGCATACTGTCTTTTTGGAGTGGATTCTTGCACTTAACTGCACTTCAACTCAAACCAAAATAAAATTCATCAGCCTATATATGGAATAAAGGTGAGGGGGCAATATTAAATAGATTTAGTGCAATGTGTGGAGAGTGAAAGAGGAAATATGGATAGGTAGTTGGGACAGCGTTCGAGAGATGTTGCAAGATATTGAGTCATGGTAGAATGAAAGATAGCACAGTAGGAGGAGGAGCATAGAGGATAAGGTGTAGAGTAGCATAATTAAGTACAGGAATCTATATTTTGTAGATGTCAGGTAACGGGGAAGTAGCAGTGAAGAAGGAAACAGGAAGTTGCAAGACAGTAGGAGATTCAGTGAGGTGGATTCTGAAAGCTGGAAGAGGTCAGGTAAGGAGAGAAGTGTTTTTTATAAAGTGAAGCCAAGCATTGTGGGCTTCCCACCCTTCGGTCAGTTTATAACTGAGATCAGTCCGTTTATAGCCAGAACAAAGCAATTTACAAACAGATGCAAGTAAAACAGGTTTTCTGTAATTTTCTGAGACTAAATAACTGACGTATGCAGTGCAGCCTCTACTGGTCAAGCAAAAGGGGACAGTGGACAACTTAGTAAGAGGTCCTTAGAGTGCGAGGACTGTTTCACAGAGAATTGCAGTTAGAGAGCGGGCATGTATTTAACTGATTAAAATTAATATGCAGCAAGATTCTTCATGATAAATAGGCTTACATTAAACAGTGACAAAATTCTCAGTAAATTTATAGGTGTAGAGCCTTATGGCAGAGCTTCTGCAATAATGAGGTCAGATGTAGTGACTGTAGCCTCTGCTCCATGAAGGATGATGGTGACTGAGTGGGTGTACATTTACATTTTTATCAACAGTTTTCCTTCCTTTCATGTCTTTTGCCTTATTTATGTTGTAATTCTGAAATGTTACTGTGAATAGCAGTGCTATAAAAGTAACTGTTGGTAGGAGCTAAGCATTGCTCTGAATACTCTGTTGGTAAGCTTTATAAATAGTACACCGATTATATTACTTGGCTAAACATTTAATATTCACATCTAACTTGAACTGCAAACATTCCTATGTATATGAGGGGATAAATATGCCTACACTTCATAGCAGATAACTTGGAATTTACTTTTGAACAGCATACTTTAGATTGCATTTTAATTTTAAAACAGAATGTGTTCGCCTAATATTGGAGTGAGGTCACCAAGGGCTGATGTATATTAAACAGCATGTTTGCATGTTTTCCTGTTCATGACACTGTCACTACCTTACAGCTAGGACTCCCAATCTCAAACAGTACAGACTCTTTAACCAATGGTCTTGCAAGGAGTTCAACGAGAGACTTACTGTACAAGTGCCTCACTGAAGTTGCTTATAGAGCAGCCTGTTTGATACTAGATCATTAGTAAGCCATTTGTCTGGATGAAGTGCTTATTTCCGTAATCATCATCTCTTGGGTCAGTCATTCAGCTTATATTATTTAGAATGTAAATCAGAAGTCTTAATGCCAGCATTATATGAGCATGACATGAATTGCTGACATACAGAAATATTGGCACAGATCATATTGATGGAAACATGTTGACAGCAGACTTCCACTAAAGAATAACTTGCTGAAACTACACCAATCACAAAAGAAAAACAGTCTTGTTTATGTGATTTATTAAATCGGGAAGAAAAGAAAAGCTACCAGTAGCTCGCAGAGACACTGTGTATAGTGGTACTGTTGGGTATTTGCACTAAGTTAATGTGTAGTGTTTGGAGTTAATGTTAGCGCACAAGTACTGTACCTTCCTTTATGCTCTTTCTTCATTTCAGTCTCACCAGTTCTCCATCCTTACAGCATCTCTGTCACTCTATTGTACTTTACCTACTGTTGTCCCTGTTCTCAACTGCCCACCTTATCATCCCGTCACTGTAGCCTAAATTAACCTACATTAAGTGCAACTGTAAATACTTTGATATTGGATAGCTTCTTACTTTGCTGTACAGACCTCTGTTAGAATTTTGCATACCAAATATTGTATTGAGTAGACTCCCAGTATGTTAGACTTCTATAATGGTGATATAATGTTTTTCATTGCTTAATATCATATTTGTCCTCTTCTTACAATAAGCTACTATTTTATCTATTTATTTTGTACTCATTTTCCTGAGCTTTGCCTGAAAACATTGCATCTGGATCAGTGGTAACCAAATAAAGTGAATGATAAAATCAGACAAGCTTTCAATTGGTACAAGGAATAACTTAATTGATGTGGTGATTTAATTTTTGTTCATGGTCAACAATTGCATCCAGCAGCATAGCTGAGGCTACTATTTCTAGCAGGATGTTTTCCTTGTATCTGAGTTTAAAAGATGACAACTTAGGACTGCACTGTGTAACGGGGAAAAACATAGTCTTGGTTTTACTGGTATTAAGGTATGAATCTGAACTGGTAACATATGAAATGTCAGGACCTACTAGAGCGAGTCCTGAAATACTGAGACTGAACGGCCAAAAGATCAGACTTGTATATACAACGTGAGAGATAACCTTTCTCAGGATATTTCCTTCTGTCTGGTGTATGGTGATCTCAGAGTTAGTATATATAAGTTTGGGGGGGTATAGGAGGCTTTGCCTTCTCCCCACATGGGTGGGGTGTAGATGGGGCTTGCAACCCTTGCAAAAAAAGAAGTTTAAAGGAGAAGAGTGATTTTCGAGATTTGCTGTTCTCTTGCATTTTCAGGTTTTTTTTTTTTTTTTTTTTTGGCTTTATAGACACTCAGCATGTCGAGTGCCGACATTTCATTAGGAAGCCATCTGAATCATGCATCCAAGATCTGAGGGTGTAAGCTTTTTGTAGTTTTGCTAATTATTTTGCTAGGAATTTTTCAGTAGAAAGTCGTGGCCTTATCAGCATATGGAATAACATAGGCTGGGTGGTAGTTAAACATCTGGTTAAAAAAGATGTTGAAGAGAAGGAAACCAAGGTCTAATCATTGGAAAACACCCAACTTGGGGCTACATAATCCCCACTTTGAGGTTCCATTATAATTAAGACGTTTATCTGACAGACAATGAGGTACAAGGTTTGATTCTTAACTTTAGAGTTTGTCGTTGGCATAATGTTTAAGGTGTTTACCTCATAATGTTTAAGGTGTTTACCTCAAAGGCACAGAGTATAAGGTTTGATTCTTACCTTTGAGGGAAATTGGCTAGGCTTAAGATGGCCCATAGAGGCAGCTAGCCTAGTATTTACCTATGAACCCAGGTCAGTAGACAATAGAGAGAAAGTAAGGTCTTGCCACCTTACTTTGTTTTCTTTCTGTAAGGTAGCTGATGAACCATTTTAACCTGCATAAATGTAAAATTCGGTACATTTTCTTTTGTGTCTTGTAGAATAAAGTTAATTTTAAGGTGCAGTAGAAGTTCAGTAATTATTCATCAGTTAATTATGGTGATTTGTTATGAATTAAGGTGTTTTAAGTACCACTGTTTTTCACCACGTGAAGAAGAAATGTTGAAGCAGCAGTAATTTTCAGTTTTGTCTTAAATAACTTTCTCTCCAGTCCTCTTATGCTTGTCATGCCCTTACATTTTCAGTTATTGTTAATTTATTAAAAATTGCTTTATATCTCATAACTCAGTATACACTATCTTGATTGTGGAGTAACCTGATCTAAACTACATATTCTTTTAATCAAGGTACCACTAGCATTTTTATGATGCTGCTGTACCCTAACATTCATCCCTTTACTGTCTGCTGAGCACATCAGTATCACATTTTTTGAATCTTTGTCTGTCCTTCTGTTTTCAGTCACATCTCACTAGCCCACCTCACTTCTCACCTTCTCCACCATGTTTATTATTTACCTGTATTTGTTTATGAAAGGTGGAATTCAGAAGCATGGTCTACATTCTTTGGACACAAGGCAGTTAAATGCACGGACAAGGTCAGCGTTCAGTCCAGAAACAGATGTGCACTTTTGCCTCTGAATCAGTGTTACTATGCACACCAGAATGGTATCTGGTGTGTACTATGTGTGCAGTTTAGCAAGGTAATGTGTTAAAGTGCAGCTGCAGTTCACCAGTAGGTAAGCAGATATTCCAAAACTATGAGCAACTAACTCTGTGCTGAGATGCACATTAGGGGAGAGAGTATGAAGTGTTCTGTGTTATCAATTTAACACTTTATCTACTTCACTAATAATGGCCGTGTTCTTTACATCTATGCTTTTATGTTCAAATGCATCATATTCTGTCACTGCTTTCTGTAGTACCGTTACTCTTTCTTTTTCCTTTTTCTTTTCTGTACACCTTATTTTCATAATCTCAGGAGGAGACTGCTAAAGCATTGTGCTAGAACAATTGGATAAAGATGTGCAAATACTAAAAGGCACATGGAGAAGATGATGAGTCCATTATCCGCATGCTTCGTCAGTATGTCAGTGCTGCACATGCCATAGATAAGAAGATGGGAAGTTTCTCTTTGGGAATGCAGTTAACTTGATATCAAGGAGAATGTGCAGGAATAGCTCTTTGGCTTCCATGCATCGTGTTCCTGACAGCACAAGATTTTTTTGTTTTCTTTGTTTACTGGGAAAGTCCGACTAAGTAATATTCATTTTCAGAGGAGGCTTGGGGAGAAAAGTTCTCCTGACTGTATTGTGGGTATAAATCTATATAAACCTTTATTATTTATTTATTTACATTTGTTGACCGGGAGAGTCCGGCTGGACACAGATCCGTTTTCAGCGGAGGCCCGGGGAGAAAAGCTCCACATTATTTGCATTATACAGTTAAAAAAACATAGCATTTAAATATAGACATTAGTCCAGTTAAGGACGCAAAACAAGAAGAAAACCGATGTAAAACAGCTGTAGAGCATAGTTCATTTTTAAAATATGGTGACCTATACTAAACATGGTTAAAATGTAGTTGAGATTCATCAGTGAACAATTGATACAAACTGTTTTTGAGTTGCATAACAGCCATTACATCCCCCACAAGGACTAATAGTTAACAACAAGGAAAGCACCCTTGATTGGATCCTCATAAATAGTCACCACCAAAATTACCTAGTAGGAACCCTCCCCGAAGACATAAGTGACCATTCTCTTACCTTCTTAATTGGAAATAAGAGTGACATTCCAAACCCAACCACATATAGGACAATAAGATCCAACAAATATTTCAACCCTGATGCCATTCAAAAAGAACTTAAAGCATGTGATTGGTCTCTCCTAAAACAACTACCATTAGAAGAAGCAGTTATATATTTCAATTCTAAATTCTTAACTATTCTTGACCACCATGCACCAACTCGTACAATTAGAACTAGAGTTAAACCAGCCCCATGGCTTTCTAAAGCAACTAAACAAAATATTCTCCTTAGAAACAAAGTCTGGGCAAACTGGCGCACTACTAAAGACCTAGCAGATCAATTAAAGTTTAGACAGCTAAGAAATGAAACAAAAAAAAGCTATACAGTTGGACAAAAGTAATTTTTACTTTCAGCTCCAACAAACCCACCAAAACAAACCTCAGAAATTCTGGTCAGGCATTAATAAACTTCTACACCCAGGTCGATCACTCACACCCACCCCCCTCAGGTTCTGATCACAGTAGTCATAAGCAAATAGCCAACACCTTCAATACTTTCTTCACAGAGACCATTCAATCACTTGCCAATCAGCTATCCCCTGACACCTCATCTTCAACCACCTCAAACTCTAACGCACCTCAATCATTTCACTTTCAACCTGTTCCCACATCCCTTATCTGTACCCTAATTCAAAAACTTAAACCTACCACCCTCTCAGCAGAGCTACTACCTGCAGAATACCTACAAAAAGCTGCAAAAGCCATAGCCTACCCCATATCCATCCTGATTAATAGAACCATTACTGAAGGTAACGTTCCATCAATCTGGAAAATTTCATATGTCATCCCCCTGCATAAAGGCGGTAACTCCAACGAATTATCAAACTATAGACCTAAAGCCATATTATCTCCACTGGCAAAAATCATGGAGAAATGCATTCACAAACAGCTGTTAAACTTCCTATGAGAAAACTTATTAGCTAACAGCCAACATGGTTTTAGACCATTTCATAGCACCACCTCTGCTCTTTTATCCTTCTCTGATCACATTAATAAATATTGGAATAATGAGCTTCTATCCTCCACCCTCTTTATTGATTTGTCAAAAGCGTTTGACATGGTAAACCACCAACTACTCATTAACATACTCAAAAACCTGTCACTAGATACAGTGGCTATACAATGGTTCTAATCCTACCTAAACAGCAGGCAGCAGGCTGTATTATGGGAGAATAACTTATCTTCTAACCTCCCGATTACCCTTGGTGTCCCTCAAGGCTCCATAATAGGACCACTCTTATTTTCTATATTTATAAATGACCTACATGCTGCAATACCTCAAGCTACCTGTATCCAATATGCAGATGATTCAATATTAATATGCTCAGCCACTTCTCCATCAGATCTTCAGTCACTAACCCAAAATGTGTTTAATTCAGTTGAAAAATGGCTTCTACACCGATGTCTTATCTTGAACCCCAAAAAGACAAAGCTTCTACTATTTACTCCCACCCGTAGATCCTCCCCACTTCATTTTACTGTTTCATCAAGTAATGGTACTATTATCTCTCCGGATCCCACTACAAAACTGATTGGGGTGCTAATAGATAACCTTACTTTTGATTCCCATATAAACAGTACTATAAAAACAGTCAACAAGAAACTAGGTTCCCTCTATAGGATCAAACCCCACTAGTCAGGTCCACTATTGCCCATACCCATTTAATCTCTATTCTACTATATGCCTCCCCTATATATACTAAACTATGTAAAAGCAACTTGAGCAAGCTGGCCATCTCCTACAATAACATTGCCAGATTTGTAACTTGGTCTTCCTACAGAACCCATCATTGTCACAATCTTAAACAGCTAGGTTGGTTAGAGCTGCCAAATCTTTTAACACTTAACCAGCTAACAGTTGCCCACAAGATCCTGTATCAACCTACTAACACACCAATACTGACAAATCGTATTACCCCCTATAGCAACCTAAAGACCTTACGCTCATCTAATAAACAACTTGTGCAAATATGTAAAACTAACAATTTAGCTGGTGACTCTCTGTTCTCTAACACTGTTGGCAAAACCTGGAACTCTCTTCCCAGTGATCTAACCTCCCTGACCTCAAGCACCCTATTTAAAAGCAAACTGAAACCATGCCTTAAAACAAAATGGTTATGCCCCTGTGCTAACCCTGACTAACTACCTCACCTACTAATGGGTATTACTCATCTTATCTGCATGTGCTAGATACGTTTCTGTTACCTAAAAAGGAGTATTCATCTGTACAGTTGAAAAATGTTTATTTGTGATTTCATTGCTATGGCTAACTATAACAGATATGTGATAAATGTGTGAGTAAAATTCCAAAGTAAAGTAAAAAAAACTGTAATGTTCCTCAGTTTTACTTGTAAACTCTCTCTTACTGTAAATAATATTGTAAATGTGGATCTTTTCTCCCCGGGCCTCTACTGAAAATGGACATGTATCCAGTTAGACTAGCCCGGTCAACAAATGTAAAATAAAAAAATAAATAAAATATAAGCCTCTACATCATAACCTTGTGTTTGCGTGCATCTCCTTCTTCAAAAGAAACTGCTCTCCTGAACTGTAGTGATTCCTTTAAGAAATTTGAAAATCCCTTTGTCTTCACCATTCTTTCTTTCTTGGGTGTACATGCATAACCTTTCCTTATGAGATGTGTATTGTAGAGCTTCTAACATCTGTGTCCTTCTGAACATCCTTAATAGTGTTTATGTTGTTGTCACCTGATTTTTTCCAAAAATCCACACAGTACTCAGTGTAAGTTTCCAGGAAGTTTATACAAAAAATAATGGGCCCAAATTCCAAAAGAGTTGCTGTCAGTGTAAGTGACTTACTTTGGTGTAAGGCCCATCTATAAATAGGCTTACACCGGGAGCCAGATTGTAAAAGACTTGCTCTCAGTGTAAGTATTCAGCTACACTAAGAGCATGTTGTTTGGAACTGGAACCAATATCCTTTCTGTTTCTCAGAGTAAGGCTGTTTCACAAGATTCCTTCCCCTTGTTTAGTCATAGATCTCATGCAGTACTTTTCCTCATAAGCTGTGTGAAATTTACCTCGGGATCTCTCTCCACAGTTGTTCACTCGTATTTGATAGTATTTATTCCCTCAGTTGTGTACCTGAAATTTTAAATATAAAATGTATAACCCAGTCTTTCCTGCAGATTTTTTACTTCATGTCTGATCCTAGCCACCCAACCTGCACATCTACTGTTTTCAAAGCTTTTTGCCATCTGAATAGAGCCATAGCTTCCCTATTTCAGTGTCTTTTTAAGTATGGATTGGAGAATCACACCTGGCTCTATACCTTTTTTTTAGCTGCTCTAGTAAATCCCCCTTTCCCCAGTCCGTAGGCAATACGTATCATTCTCTAATCTTTTATGCAGTTAGCTGTGTACAGGCTGTCATGTCACCCATTCAGAAGTAGTTAATCTTCTATTAAGTTTGTGTGACATCACATCAGATGTCTTGCTGAGGTCTAGACAAGATTAGATGGCAGTCTACCAGTAGGTATTTTCCAGGGAGTAGGATGAAAATTAGAATGTCTAGGAGCCACCAGACCAGTATTAAAAATTTTGTGTTACTAGAACACTTCTTTAATTACTGGTCAGTATCAAGTTAACATGGTTATGTAGACCATCTTTTTCTCTGATGTACAAGTCAAGCTGGGTGGTCTGTAATTTCATGTTATTGCCCTAATGTCACACTGCTGAAATGGAGCTGTCTGCCTTCCTATAATCAGAAGAAAAACACAGTCTTTCTGTAAAAAAATCATGTCTCCTCTGTCCTGAAGAATCTGTTTGCAAACAGGGTGTGCTTTTAGAGTTTGGAGAGTTACCCAAAGAGTTTAGCTCCATTTACCATTTTTTATGCAGTCCCAGGTGGGTTTAGTAAAATGGTAAGAAAAATATGTTTGACCTGCATTGAAGCGTAACTAGAACTTATTGGTCCTGATAGCAAAACTGGAAGAGGGCCGAACCAGAGGGTATTTGATAAGATAAAAAGGGCATAATTTCTGTAATCTGTGTTTATATATCTATATATATATATATATATATATATATATATATATATATATATATATGTA
The DNA here is from genome assembly GCF_019279795.1 of Protopterus annectens. NCBI lineage: Eukaryota > Metazoa > Chordata > Ceratodontiformes > Protopteridae > Protopterus > Protopterus annectens. The sequence continues at coordinate 387,412,849 of NC_056740.1, read as the reverse complement.
TATATATATATATATCCGGAAAAATATCTGTGATGTGGATCTTAAGTTGTATGTTGTTGTACTGCTAAGAATAAATCCTCTAAGTAAATATCTCATGCACACACGTTGTTGCAAATTATGTAAATACTGTGATGTCCTTCATGGATGCATCTGCAGTCATAACAAGTGGGTTGTCCTGTCGTCAGGCAGCCCTTCAGTCGGCCGGATTCCAAAGTCCGGGTCCGGCTTCGGCTGATGTCGCACTCCACCCGACGTCATCTCTGTTGGTCTTCGGGTATAAAGGCATCAGCCGACGCCATTTTCCTCAGTCTTTCTTGCCGTGGCGCCAAGCAGAAGCTGTTCGCAAGTGCCGGTCGGTCGGATCCAGAGATTACTTCTACCGAATACTACTTCAAGACTTCTAAAGCTAAGTACCCGTTGGGGACTCTTTCTTGCCTCAGCCGATGTCAGAAAAAGTTAACAATTGTTTAAACTGTGGGAAACAAATACCTCATAAAGATTTCCACTCTTACTGTCTGCCTTGTTTAGGCCCAGCCCACGACGTAGCAGCCTGTTCGGCCTGTGCTTCTTTCAACCGACGAACGCTTAGGCGTCGGTCGGAGTTCGCAGAACAGTTTTTCGGTTCTGATTTTGCGTACATTATGCCGTCGGATCCTCCGACTACCCAATCTGGCAAAAAACGCAAAGATAAAGACCGACACTCGCGGTCCGCGGTTTCGGCCGAAACCATGGTCAAGCAAACCGCGAGTGTCTCTGTTTCGGCCGAAACCGAGAAAACTGAACAAAGTACAGCTGAACCTATTCCTACAGCTGAGGCCCCTGCTACAACTCTTGAAACGACTTCAGAATTTTTACCCACTACGGTGGTTGACTTATCAGACACCATCCCCGTGGATGTTTCTACCCCAGCACGTGGTGCTGCTAGGCCTCCAGCAGCCATGTCCATTAAGGCCTTCGCCAGGGCTAAAGCAGCCAAGACTACTAAAACAGTGCCTGTTAAACCACCCCCATCCAGGCCCTCTTCTAGTTCTCAAATGCTTACTTTGGCAGAAGATTTAATTTCTTTAATTAGAGGATCTCAATCTCACCCAGACAGGGCCTCTCAGCCCCCAGAGAAGAGACCTAGGGCAGAGCCCCGAGCCAGTGTCCTCTGATGATTCTGCTGATGAATCAGACATAACTGACCAGCCAGAGGCTCCCTTCTCCAATTTTGAAGATTCTGATGCTGAAGAATCCATCCCAGCTGCTTCCCCACCAGAAGAATTCTCCTTTGGGGAAACCTTGCATGCCATGCGAGAACAGTTCCAATGGCAGCAACAGGATTTTTCAGACTCCAGAAAAGACTTAGGACCTTTCTGCACCTCCCACAGCACAGGCCCTTAGCTATACCCCTGTTCTCTCTGTGGTGGATGATGCTTTCAATGATGTTTGCTCCGCTCCAGATTCTTTACCCCCAGCCCCTGCCAAACCAGACAGATTTTACAGGGTGCCAGATACTCATCACCACCTTTACAAGGCTCCACTTGCAGACCCAGAAACTATATCCCAGGGCCCCAAGGCAGTAGCTGCGACCATAGCTAAAAACCCTATTCCTTCTGAAAGGGAAGCAAGGTCATTAGACAGATGGGGTAAAAAGGTCTACACTTCAGCTACTCTCTCAGCTAGAGCTTTAAACTGCCAGTTTCACATGATACAATACCAAGAGTTTATGCTGGATCAGTTAACTAAAAAACTAACCACTGATGAATCTCTTGATAAGAAATATGTATTAGAGATGGTAAATAACATACAACAGGTTAGCAACCATTCCTTAAAATGTGGCTATGATGCACTGGAGGCTTCATTTAGATCAGCCATGACAGGCACAGTGATAAGAAGGCATGCATGGCTAAAGGAACAAGCTTTACTGGATCATGTTAAAGCTAAGTTGCTAGATGCTCCTATGGACAAGACAAGTTTGTTTGGTACATCTGCCCAGCAGGTTATGAAGAAAATGGAAGAAAAGGCAAAATCTGTTCAAACTGTTAAAGATTTCTTGCAGGTTCAACCCCAAGGTTTAGCAGGAACTGGCCTGCCAAAATTGGTCCTTTCCTGACTCCACAAAATTTCAAAGGGGCAGGAATAGACGTTCCAGAGGCAGAAACCAATCCAGAGGAGGTGCCTACAGAGGAAGACAGTGGCAAGGTAACAACAGAGGCACAGACAAAGCCACTGCCACTACATCAACACAACCACAGTGACTTAACCCTAAATCCGCCTACCAGGGAACAAATAGCAGCTCCTCTAGGCGGAAAGTTAACCTTATTTTCAAAGAACTGGCACTACATAACAAAGGACAAGTGGATTTTACAAACCATAGATCAAGGTTACCGGTTTCACTTCCACACTTTTCCAGTCAAAAGAGGAATGCCAAATCTACCTCCAAATCAAAAAACAGAGGCTCTACGCCAGATAATGGAGTTAGCAAACATGAGAGCTGTGGAAAGAGTGCCAACAGCAGAGCAAGGAAAGGGGTTCTACTCCAGACTATTCCTAGTTCCAAGAAAGGAAAAAAGTTGGAGACCAATTCTCGACCTGTCCACCTTAAATGCATACATCATTGTCCCAAAATTCAAAATGCTGACCCTACAGCAACTTCTTCCCATGCTGGGCAAGGAGTCTTGGCTGGTAACTCTAGATCTCAAGGAGGCATACCTGCACGTCCCCATTTGACCAATCTGCAGAAGATACCTCAGATTTCTTGCAGGATCAGAGCACTATCAATTCTCAGCATTGCCTTTGGCTTATCTACTGCGCCCAGAGTATTCACAAAATGCCTGGCATCAGTAATCGCCCATTGCAGACTTCAGGGAATTCAAATTTACCCATACCTGGACGACTGCCTGCTACAAGGGGACAACAAAAGCAAGCTGACAACAGATTTACAAAGGGTCATTTACTTGCTACAAGCACTGGGATACACAGTCAATTTACAAAAGTCAAGGCTGATACCATCCCAAACAAGGACATTCTTGGGCGCGGAATTGGACACAGTAAAACAAATGGCATTCCTGACTACAGAAAAACAAAAAGAACTCCCTCTATACTTCTTGGCACTAACAAAACTGAACAAGTTAACAGCAAGAAAAAGTACTGCAGGCCTTGGGCTTCATGGCATCATGCATAATCTTGGTTCCATTTGCCAGACTACATATGAGAAAACTACAGTGGTACCTAAAGAATTTATGGTCCCAACACAGACACAGTCTAGAAACAGAAATCCCACTAATTCCATGCTTAAAACAGGAGTTCCTATGGTGGGCTCAGGCATGCCAGTCAAACCCAGGCCTACCCTTTCGCAGATGTCAAGCAAGCCAGACCATCACAACAGACGCTTCAGACCTAGGATGGGGGGCCCACATGCTGGACACATGCATGCAAGGATTGTGGACACAGGATCAACTTCACCTGCACATCAACCTAAAAGAAATGCTGGCAGTAAAACTGGCAATCCAAAAGTTCAAACCATTTCTCAAAGAGGGCCAGTTGATGATAAGGACAGACAACACCACAGTCATGTGGTACATCAACAAACAGGGAGGCACTCATTCATACCCCCTATGCAGAATGACCTTGGAGCTGTGGACCCTGGCACTCAGCTACAACATCCAGTTACAGGCAATATTTGTACCAGGGAAAGACAATACCCTAGCAGACATACTAAGCAGAACCACTTCGGATGCCCACGAATGGAAGCTTCACCCGGACATCTTCAAGACCATCTCAAAGAAATGGGGAATGCCACAGATAGACCTATTCGCATCACCTCTCAATCACCAGCTCAAAAATTCTGCACAAGGACATTCCACCCATTAGCATGGAAAGTGGATTCGCTCTCTTTCAACTGGAAAGGCCTAACAGCATATGCATTCCCGCCTCTTCCTTTGATACACAAGGTACTACTGAAAATCAAGGAAGAACGTCCAAGGATAATCCTGATAGCTCCAAACTGGCCAAGACAACACTGGTACCCACTACTGAGGAGCATGTCTCGAACAATATGTGGACAATTCCCTGATGCCTTTGATGTTAACGCAGAACAACTACAGCATCATACATCCAAACCTAAAAACCTTGCAACTGACTGCATGGAACATCACATAACAGCAGCTATTCCAGAACTTTCCCAAAGAATTAAAGACATTATTCTTGAAGCACGCAGACCTTCAACAAGAAGGAACTATGCTGGAAAATGGAAAAGGTTTGTCATCTGGAGTACGGAAAGAGGAAAAGATGTGTCAAACATAGATATGCCTAACATTCTGGAGTATCTGGACGAACTTCTTCATTCAGGCCTGTCCTACTCCTCCATCAAGATACATGCATCAGCTATTTCAGCAGAATACAGCTTTGATACACCTGTTTTTTCGCACCCTTTGCTCAGGCAATTCCTCAGAGGAATCAAGAATGTAAAACCTCCAAGGAAACCACCATTACCAGCTTGGGATTTAAACTTTGTGCTAGAAAAGTTGACACTAGCACCCTTTGAACCAGCAGCAACAGCAGACCTACAACACCTGTCATGGAAAACTGCTTTCCTACTGGCAATTACTTCAGCAAGGAGGGTTTCAGAACTACAGGCCTTAATGGCAGTGCAACCCTTCCTAATCTTCCACCAAGATAGAGTGTCCATGAGGACTAATCCTACATTTATGCCTAAGGTGGTATCCAGAGTGTCTTTAAACCAGGCAATCCACCTACCTACCTTCTTTCCCAACCCACAAAACAGAGGGAAAGAATACTGCATACCTTGGATGTACATAGACAGCTACGCTACTACTTGGACAGAACAAAAATAGCAGAAAGACTGACCAACTTTTGTAGCCTATGCAACAGGAAGGGAAGGAAAAGCTATTTCCAAACAGACAATCTCCAAATGGATAGGAAATTGCATACGATTCTGTTACTCCTTCCATGGAAAACCAATTCCACAGAACATAAGACCTCATTCTACAAGAGCAACAGCCACTACCACAGCCTTCTTACGAGGAGTGGCAACCAAAGACATTATTGAGGCGGCTACTTGGACCTCCGTGCATACATTTGCCAAGCATTATAATTTGCCTCTATATTCCAGATCCCGAGCAGGGTTTGCCACTGCTGTACTGCAAGGGATCCTAAACACACCATAATCTACTTTTATCCTCCTCCCCTAGTTGGCTATGGTATTCTACCCACTTGTTATGACTGCAGATGCATCCATGAAGGACATAGTACAGTTTTGTACCTACCATAAATGTAGATGTCCGAACTGGATAGCATCTGCAGTCAGGATTACCCTCCCTCCATCCCCTCTGTGGTACTCCTAGGGTGTTTACCCTTCTAATAGCTAGCTGTTGGGGGGGAGTCTTTTATGGTGTATTTGTTTGTTTGTGTATATGTACATACATGCTTATTGTTGTGTTTACCTCTATCTATTTGGAAACATTGGCATCTATCCAAATTTTAGCCTGCAAGAGGGCTACTGGCATCTGGGGCAAGAAACACTGAGGAAAATGGCGTCGGCTGATGCCTTTATACCCGAAGACCAACAGAGATGACGTCGGGTGGAGTGCGACATCAGCCGAAGCCGGACCCCGACTTTGGAATCCGTCCGACTGAAGGGCTGCCTGACGACAGGACAACCCACTTGTTATGACTGCAGATGCTATCCAGTTCGGACATCTACATTTATGGTAGGTACAAAACTGTACTTTACCAGCTGTTGTAGTAGTACTACTGCTGATAAAATGTGATTTATTTATCATTCGTTTTGCTGGTACGATGACCAAATTTTAAACTTACAAATTTGAAAAAAAAACCCCACAAAATTAATAACACTCATTAAAACAGGAAAAACAAGCAGTTTATTAACCTAGTGCCTCTGTGTACACCTTCTAGGGATGTATTTGAACATTAATTCTTCAATTTGTAAAACCATTTCAGTTAAGTCTAATTTGAATCACTGTATTTAAATCAAACACTTCCAGTGTTAAACTTTGAAACGAACCTAAACTCTAATTGATTTAACATGAACTCTTTACTGTCTCCCCCTGAACATGTTAAATTGGCCAATACTACTAAATTTACCATTATGTTTCTTATGTAATGCTACCAATGGGTGAACATTTTGCTCATTTTTGTTCCAACACATTCATTATGTTCTGCCCATCCTCAAGTGAAACCAAATGACTTCTTGCTGATTTAATACTAGCAACTGCTGACATTGATAAAATATTTACAAACTGACATACATCATGTTCTTCTTCTTCTTTCGGCTGCTCCCGTTAGGGGTCGCCACAGCAGATCAGCTGTTTCCATTTCTTCCTGTCCTCTGCATCTTGCTCTGTCACACCAACCACCAGCATGTCCTCTCTCACCGCATCCATAAACCTTATCTTAGGCCTTCCTCTTTTCCTGTTACCTGGCAGCTTCATCCTTAGCATCTTTTTCCCAATATACTCTGCATTCTTCCTCAGGACATGTCCAAACCAATGTAATCTTGCCTCTCTGGCTTTGTCTATAAACCTTCCAACTTGGGCTGACCCTCTAATATACTTATTCCTAATCTTGTCCATCCTCGTCATACCCAGTGCAAATCTTAACATCTTCAACTCTGCCACATCAAGCTCTGACTCCTGCCATTTTGTCAATGCCACTGTCTCCTACCCGTATAACATAGCTGGTCTCACTACCCTCTTGTAAACCTTCCCTTTCACTCTTACTGGTACTCGTCTGTCACAAATCACTCCTGACACTCTTCTCCACCCACTCCATCCTACATCTACTCTCTTCTTCACCTCTCTTTCACACTCACCATTACTCTGAACTGTTGATCCCATGTACTTAAGCTCATTCACCTTCGCCACCTCTACTCCCTTCATCCTCACCATTCCTCTATCCTCCCTCTCATTCACACACATATATTATGTCTTAGTCCTGCTAACCTTCATTCCTCTTCTCTCTAGAGCACATCTCCACCTCTCCAGGGTCTCCTCCACCTGTTCCCTACTCTCACTACAGATCACAATGTCATCTGCAAACATCATAGTCCACGGCGACTCCTGTCTGATCTCATCTGTCCACCTGTCCATCACCATTGCAAATAAGAAAGGGCTCAGAGCTGATCCTTGATGTAATCCCACCTCCACCTTAAACGCATCCGTCACTCCCACCGCAGACCTCACCGCTGTCTCACTACCCTCGTACATATCCTGCACCACTCTTACATACTTCTCTGACACTCCTGATGTCCTCATACAATACCACAACTCCTCTCTAGGCACTCTGTCATATGCTTTCTCTAAATCCACAAAGACACAATGCAACTCCTTCTGACCTTCTCTGTACTTCTCCATCAACACTCTCAGAGCAAACCGCATCTGTAGTGCTATTTCCTGGCATGAAACCATACTGTTGATCACTAATCATCACCTCCCTTCTTAACCTAGCTTCCACTACTCTTTCCCATAACTTCATGCTGTGACTGATCAGTTTAATCCCTCTGTAGTTACTACAGCTCTGCACATTACCCTTATTCTTAAAAATGGGTACCAAAACATTTTTTCTCCATTCCTCAGGCATCCTCTCACTTTCCAAGATTTCATTAAACAATCTAGTTAAAAACTCCACTGCCATTTCACCTAAACACATCCATGCTTCCACAGGTATGTCATCTGGACCAACAGTCTTTCCGTTCTTCATCCTCTTCATCGCTATCCTTACTTCCTCCTTGCTAATCTACTGCACGTCATGATTCACTATCCGCACATCATCCAACCTTCTCTCCCTCTCAATGTTAAGTTGTCAATCTCGCCTTCATTCTTGCTGGATGGGTTCGGAGCCGATCCTCAGCTCCGACTCGGCACTTGCTTTAGCTCGAGAACTCCTTTTACCAGCTTGAGGCAACCCTATATCCCATGATGCAAGGCGGAACTACCTCAGATCTCGTTTGCCGCTTAGCGAAAGAGGTCTCCTTTGCCAGCTGAGGTAAGTTTTTTCTTGGTAAAATAAGAAAAAGTTTAGTTAGGGGTTTATTTTTTCCCTTTAGTGTTAGTTTAGCCTGTACTTAGTTACAGCCCACCCTATTCCCTTCCTTTTAAACTTTTATAAAAAATTTCAGTTTAAAGTTTTTAGTCAGGCCTAGTTCCCCAAGTTATTCCCTTCCTGTGTGTCTGTGTAAGGGATTAATTGGTGTGTTTGTTGGGACTGTTTGTGTTTCTCCCTTCTAGGATGTCAAAAGAAGGCAAGGTCTCAGGCTTCAAGAAGTGTGACCAGTGCTGTCAGAAAATGTCTCTGACAGACGGTCGCACTTCTTGTGTTTATTGCCTGGGGCCTTTGCACTTGCAGGACTCCTGTGCGTTGTGTCATGCTTTTAGCCAGAGAGTCCTGCAGGAAAGGAGGAACAAATTAATCCTCCGAGGTTTACTTAAACCTGAAGGTTCTCCTCCTAAGTCAGGGTCAGGAAAACCTCTTAAGCCACCGAAGGTTCAGGCTACAGTGTCCAAGCCTCCTCCGGTGGCTCCGCCCGTCGAGCCGATATCGGCCCGGCTGGATTCGATACTTCTTCTGTTCGAGTAGTGGGTTCGGTGCCGGCCGGCCCCGATACCCTGACTACTGTGGCCTTGTCGGCTCCGGCTGGAGCCGACACTTTATCCAGCATCGGAGCCGAGATATCCTCGGCTCCATCTGGGGTTCAAGGGACTTCGGCTCCGATGGCTTCGTCCCGTAAGAGATCCCGGTCCCCTTCTATACTGAGTATCCACTGCCCGGGTCTCCTCTTTGTCGGAGCGAGCCATCGGAGCCGATCTTCGAGATCTTCCAGGCTGTCTGACCACGATTTGGAGAGGGTGGTAAGCAGGCTGTTGAAGTCTCAGGCACTGGCCCAAATGCTCCATAGCCCGTCTCAACAGACTTAGGCTATAGCCCCGATTCTTGAGATTCCTCCTCCGACTCCACACCAGAGTTCGGAGCCGGAGCTTCTTGGGACAGCGACTGTTTCGATGCCGGAGCCAATACATCCTTCGGCTCCGCTGCTTCGGCCCGATCTCCTCCTTGAGACCTTCCTTGGAGGGATCCGGTCGTCGGGTTTCCACTGTCTGCTCCGAGGGGGCTAGTGGCATCTGACCCTTGTCCGACCCCGCTCTCCCTCTCAGGCTTCGGCTTTGGTAAGCTCGGCGCCGACATCGGCCTCGGAGCCTTCTCTCTCCTTGGAGCCGACCATTCCTGTTTCTTCGAACGGGTGTGTTCAGGTCTCCCGGGGAGAGGAGCCTTTGAGGTGATGAGGAGTGTCCTGGCCTCTGAGCCTGGTCAACGGTCTATCCCTCTAGCTCCTCCCTCATCAGTGCCTGCAGATGCCTCTTGCCAGCCTCTTGCTCTCAGGCCCAGGGATCCATCACCGCAGGTTTCCCCACTGGGAATTCCCTCCTCTTTCGAGGTTTCTCCTGACCCTGCAGGGGAACCCCTCGAAGAGGACGGTAAGAGGAAACACACAGACTCCTGAGTCTACTACATCTGATACCAACTTAGATGAGTCGGAGGGTTCCCCACGGTCCCCCTCTGAGGATGTCTCCTTTTCAGACATCCTTGAGCTCCTCAAACAGAGGGGAATTGGCCTCCATTGACCCCTCCGAGGATGAGTCGGTATACCTGGAGGCTTTTGGATCCCGACCCTCCACCTCCTGGGTGTCTCCGCCTTTCGACCCACTCATGCAGGTAGTGGCTCGGAAGGCGTGGGCGGCTCCAGATTCTGGGGAACCTGTCCCCAGGAGACCTTCCAAGTTCATCACGGCCCCTTCGGATAAACAGTTCCTGTCCAAAGGTGTCTCTGTGGATGCTATGGTGGTGGCGGCGGCCACTAAGAAGGAACTGGCGGATCCTTCAGTGCCTGTCCATCCTCCTAATAAGGATTCTAGGACCATGGACAGGTATGGAAAGCGGATGTTTTCTTCAGCGACCTTTGCTATGCGTTCGCTGAATTACCTTTGTCACTTCACCAGGCTTCAACGAGATATTCTCAAGGAACTGGGAGAAGTAGTCCAGGATCATTCTGCTGCTGGGGCTCAGGAAAAGATTGCCTCACAGCTTGCTATGCTGAATTCCATATCTAACTCCTCCATGCGGCTCATATCTTATGCGGCCGATGGAGCGAGCAGGGCCGCAGGCACAGGTGTTGCTCTTAGACGCCAAGCCTGGATGCGGCTGTGTAATTTTATGGACCCTTTAAGGCGTCCTTCACCAACACCCCCTTTGACGGTTCGGCTTTGTTCGGACCTCAGGTGAAGGATACTTTGACCAGATGTGAGCAGGACGGTAAAACTCTTTCTGCCGTTGGAGTCCAGTTTTCCACTCCTTCTAGACCTTATCCCAAGGGTCAGAAGGGGGGGAAGATGTGTTTCCGAAAAGCCCAAGGAGCTACACCGGACACACGTGGTCAGTTTACCCCCAGAGGCAGAGGGGGTAACAATAATAGACGCCCTAGAGGCAGGGGGGGTCCTCAGAACCAGGGCAACAGGGAGTCTCTTCCTGAGAAGCCTTTTCAGCATCCCTGAGGTGTTGCCCGACTGTCCACCCTTGGAGGCAGTCGGGGGAAGAATTTCACTGTACCCAGTAGCCTGGCAATCCCTATCCCAAGAGAAGTGGGTACAGTCGATCATATCCGAGGGTTACAAAATCCCCTTCAAAAGGTTTCCGACCTCTACAATCCCTTCCAGACATCTCACCCGGTCAAAGGGATTTGGCAAGACAGGAAGTTTCAAAACTCCTGGAAAAAAGAGCCATCCAGACAGTGCCGCAGACCAAGTAGGATCCGGCTTCTACTCAAGATTCTTTTGGTCCCCAAAAGGACGGGAGATTGGAGACCGATACTAGACCTAAGCAGACTAAACAAGTCTGTCAAGAAGGCAAGATTCCGGATGGTCACGCTGCAATCCATTCTGCCCTTTCTGGGCAAAGACAACTGGATGTGCTCTATAGACCTTCAGGATGCGTACTATCACATAAAGATTCACAGACGCTCCAGAAGGTTTCTCCGCCGGCTGGGAGCCAGTCATTACCAATTCAGAGCACTGCCCTTTGGCCTCACTTCAGCCCCCAGAGTGTTCACCAAATGCATGGCAGTGGTCACAGCTCACCTGAGACGTCGAAGATTCCAGGTGTTTCCTTATTTGGACGACTGGCTCCTCTCCGCCACCACCAAGCATCAGCTTCTTCGGTCCAGAGACTACACCCTACAGCTTTGCAAGAAACTGGGAATTTCGTAAATTTCGAAAATCCTCTCTGCTGCCTTGCCAATCTATCACTTTTATAGGCGCAGAGTTAAATATCACAAAATGTTAGCCAGGCTAACAGATCAAAGGATTCTGGACATCCAGAAATTTGTTCAGCTTCTGTTACTAAGCAACAAGATCAAAGCCAGGTTTGTCTTGAAAGTTCTAGGCCTAATGGCTGCGGCCATTGTTCTTCTTCCTCTGGCTCGCTTCCACATGCGTCTCCTGCAGTGGATGTTGTTCACGCAGTGGTCGTACCACAATCTGCCTATGAGACACGAAATTTTGGTAACACAGTCGTGCAGGGCTCATCTACGATGGTGGATATCTTCCCCTCTTCTTCATCAGGGCCGACCCTTTGTTCCCCCTCCTCCAGTTGCCACAGTCACCACGGATGCCTCCCTGATCGGGTGGGGGGGCATTATCAGGGCAGGATGGTCCACGGGACGTGGCAACCCATAGAATACCATCTGCACATAAATGTCCTGGAGATGAGAGCAGTGCTTTTAACGTTGCAAGCCCTCGACGACTTTCTTCCCACGGGACTATTGCAGTACAGACGGACAACATGTCCGTGGTCTGGTACATCAACAAACAGGGCGGAACCAGGTCCTATCCCTTATGTCGAAGCTCTCAGACTTTGGCAATGGGCGATCTCTTCTCAGCGGTTTCTGATAGCAACGCACATCCCCGGCAGGTCCAACCTATTGGCGGACAGGCTAAGCAGATCTATTCTGATGCCTCACGAGTGGTCTCTCAATCAATCTGTAGTAGATCAGATTTTTCTGAAGTGGGACACTCCTTGTTGCGATCTTTTCGCTACCCCTCAAAACAGCAAGTGCCCAGATTACTTCACACTATTTCCCCTTCCAGGCCAACCCTTGAGAGACTCTCTAACCCAGGATTGGCCTCGCGGACTTCTTTATGCTTTTCCTCCCTTTCCATTGATTCCACAAGTCATTCAGAAAGCCACCGTTTTGAGAGCCAAATTGATCCTCATTGCTCCATATTGGCCTCGACAAATTTGGTTTCTGTCTCTACATCGTCATCTTCTGGTGCAGCCCTGGCATCTGGACCCAGTTCCGGATCTTTTGATCCACCAGTCGGGTCAGCAGCACCGGGCCATTCATTCTCTCAACCTCACTGCTTGGTTGCTCCACTTCCTTCCCTAGCCAGGCTACCAATGATTTCTGACTCAGTCAGAGACATTTTAGTGTCTTCTTTAAAGTCGTCCACTAGAACTATTTATGCTAGCAAGTGGCGACGTTTTCAATTTGGGCAAACGCCAGAAATATTGATCCTTTACCGCTCCTGTACATTCTGTTTTGGATTTCCTGGCGGAGGTTTTTCATTCAGGATCCTCGTCATCTACAGTCAAAGTACAACTGGCTGCTATTTCCAAGTATCATGTTGGCTTGCATGACAATAACATCATGTCTCATAGGTTATGCAAGGCCTTTTTAAGAGGAGTTTTTCTCCTAAAACCGCCTGTGAAACATCCTCCTCCGCAATGGGATCTAAACTTAATGTTGGCATCCCTAATTCTACCTCCTTTCGAACCGTCTGCTACGTGTTCTTTAAAGTTATTGACGTGGAAAACTATATTTTTACTGGCTGTTACTTCTGCAAGAAGAGTTTCTGAGATTCAGGCCCTCTGTATTCGTTCACCTTATTTGGTTTTTCATGAGGATAGGGTTTCACTAAGAACTAACCCTTCCTTTCTTCCCAAGGTTGTATCTCAAACCAATATTAACCAATCTATTGATCTACCAGTTTTCTTTCCTAACTATTCTGACAGAGCTGAACAGAAGCTGCACTTTTTGGATGTTCATCGTCAGCTCAGGTACTACTTGCATAGGACTAAACAAATTAGAAAATCAGACCAATTGTTTGTCTCCTATGCAGAAAACAGGTTAGGTCTTCCAGTTTCTAAAGTGACCTTATCTAGATGGTTGACTTCCACCATTTCATATGTGTACTCTCTAAGGGGCAAACAACTATCTTCTAAGCCAGAAGCACATTCGACCAGGAGTCTATCCACTTCTGTAGCCTTTCAGGATAGACTTCCTATTGACACTATTTGTGCAGCAGCTACTTGGGCCACGCCTCATACCTTTGTGTCTCATTACAAGTTGGATTTGGCCTCCAGAGATAGGGCCAGTTTTGGTTCCTCAGTTGTCAAGAGTCTGTTCCATTGAGCCACCCGGGATACAGGTGCTAGGGACGCGGTCCCATCCAGCAAGAATGAAGGCGAGATTGACAACTTAACATTTAGAAGTTATGTACCTACCATAACGTTCCATGTTAGTTGTCTTCTCTCGCCTTCTTTCTTGCGTCCCTCCCTCCTTCCCCCTGGCCTGGACAGATCTTGAAGAGTTCCTATTAGATTGCTTCCTCTGGAGCATTGTTATAAGGACTTCTTTTAGGAACCATGGTTCCTAATTATGTTAGGATAGTCTTTAGCAGGGTCAGTTAGCTGCCAAACGAGATCTGAGGTAGTTCCGCCTTGCATCATGGGATATAGGGTTGCCTCGAGCTGGTAAAAGGAGTTCTCGAGCTAAAGCAAGTGCCGAGTCGGAGCCGAGGATCGGCTCCGAACCCATCCAGCAAGAAAGAAGGCGAGAGAAGACAACTAACATGGAACGTTATGGTAGGTACATAACTTCTAATTCTCTTCATTCATCAACCCTTCAAAGTACTCTTTCCATCTGCTCAACACACTTGCCTCGCTTGTGAGTACGTTTCCCTCATTATCCTTTATCACCCTTACCTGCTACACATCTTTACTAGCTCGGTCCCTCTGTCTAGCCAATCGGTGCAGGTCCTTTTCTCCCTCCTTAGTGTCCAACCTTTTATACAACTCTTCATACGCCTTATCCTTAGCCTTCGCCACCTCTCTCTTTGCCATGCACCTCATCTCCTTATACTCTTGTCTACTTTCTTCATCTCTTTGACAATCCCACTTCTTCTTCATCAACCTCTTTCTCTGTATACTCTCCTGTACTTCTTCATTCCACCACCAGGTCTCCTTGTCCTCCTTCCTCTTTCCAGATGTCACACCAAGCACCCTTCTAGCCATCTCTCTTACTAGCTTTGCTGTAGTTACCCAGCTATTCGGTAACTCTTCACTGCCACCCAGTACCTGTCTTAACTCTTCCCTGAACATCACTTCACAATTGCCCTTTTTCAATTTCCACCATTTGATCCTTGGTGCTGCCCTCACACTCATCCTCCTCTTTTTGATCACCAATGTCATCCTACAAACCACCATCCTATGCTGCCTAACTACACTTCCCCCTACCACCACTTTACAGTCTCCAATCTCCTTCAGATTGGCCCTTCTACATAAGATATAATCCACCTGTGTGCATCTTCCTCCACTCTTGTATGTCACCCTATGCTCCTCCCTCTTGTTAAAATATGTATTCATCACAGCCATGTCCATCCTTTTCGCAATATCCTCTACCATCTGACCTTCTGCATTCCTTTGCTTAACACCATACCTACCCATCACTTCCTCATCCCCTGTGTTCTCTTCACCAACATGCCCATTGAAATCTGCTCCAATCACCAGTCTCTCACCCTTGGGTACAGTCATCACCACTTCATCCAACTCGCTTCAAAATTTTTCTTTCTCATCCATCGCACACCCAACTTGTGGAGCATATGCACTAACAACATTCATCATTACACCATCAATTTCCAGCTTCATAAACATCACTCTGTCCGACACTCTTTTCACCTCCAAAACACTCTCAGCATACTGTTTCTTCAGGATAATGCCTACGCCATTTCTCCTCCCATCCACACCATGATCAAACAATTTGAAACCGCCTCCGATACACATAGCCTTGCTCCCCTTCCATCTGGTCTCTTGCACACACAATATACCAACTGTCCTTCGGTTCATCATATCAGCTAGCTCCCTCCCTATACCAGTCATACTGCCAACATTCAAAGTTCTGACCCTCACTATCACAGTCTTAGCCTTTACCTGCCTTCGGGCATGCCTTCTGCCTCTTGTCCTCCTTCGGCCAGTAGTAGCCCAATTTCCGCCAACAGTACTGGTGGCGGTCGTTGTTAACCCGGGCCACGACTGATCCGGTATGAATTTCTGTACAATTTTCTGCATATATGATGTGGCAAAATTTTACACCGGATGCCCTTCCTGACGCAACCCTCCCCATTTCTCCGGGCTTGGGACCGGCACAAAGAAATGCACTGGCTTGTGCATCCCTGGGCCTTCAAATTAAGTATTCTTAAAGAGATGATGCTGCCACAAAAAAGTTGATTATTAGAATAGGCTTTCTGATCTCACACAGGATTTCTTTTTTTGCATGCAGGTATTTCTTCCCAATGTTTACACTTATTTTGTATTTCCAACAACTTGTTATAAAATTCTGGTTGCAACAGCCCCCTTCAAATCTTTCTCAAGCCTCTTAAACTCTGCAACAGTTCTAGAATGCTTACGAGTCATATTTCAACAGTATATTACACTGTTTTGTACAATTTAAATTTGCTTTTTGCTATTGTTTCTAAAGATAATTATCATCTATTGTGACTGGATAAGCTGAATGTTTATCTATTCTCCGGTTAGATTCTCGGCTGGAGTGCCTTCTGTGTGGAGCCTGCATATCCTCCCTGCATTTGTGTCTGTTTTCTCCGGGTGCTCTGGTTTCCACCCATGTTTCTAAGACCTGCATCTGTAGTGTTTCTCTCTAGGCCTCCACTGAAAATTGGCTTCTTTCCAAGTTGGACTTTTCCATTAAACAAATGTTAAATAAATTCTCAAACCACATGATAAAATGTCTATGTCCAAATATTGCTGCAAAGTTTTTCCGTCATAAAAAAATTCAACTCCTTTTTCCATATAGGAAATTAATCATTAACCTTCCATTGCACATCAACAGTATATGCTTCTACGGTAAATCCAAAAAAGGATTTCAGGTAGTTATTTTCTCTTCACACAGGTGCAGTTTGGCGAATTCATTCTTCAACCCATCACTATCCTGCATTCTCTGAGATGTGTGAATTGATAGAAAGTAAATTATTTGGAAAAAATCCCCACAAAATTAATAACTCACATCAAAATGGGAAGAACAACCTGTTTATTAACCTTAATGCCTTGGTAAATGACTTCTAGCGGTATGATATTCAGACATTAATTATTCAATTTATAAATCTGTTTCAGTTAACTGTAATTAAAATCACTTTATTTAAATCAAATGTTGCCAAGTAATTGCTCTGACCAAACCCTTGGGGTCAACATATTAAGCTTTAAAATTAACCTGTATAATGTATAAAGTGAAGAATTAATGTCTGAATATCATACTCCAATTGATGTGTGATGGATTAG
Source organism: Protopterus annectens (assembly GCF_019279795.1). Lineage (NCBI taxonomy): Eukaryota > Metazoa > Chordata > Ceratodontiformes > Protopteridae > Protopterus > Protopterus annectens. The sequence continues at coordinate 387,396,208 of NC_056740.1, read as the reverse complement.
TTATAAATTGGCTCTGATTAACTTTTGCCAGTATTCTGTAAATAATCGCCAAAGGCTGGCTGTCTGACTGAAAAGTATTCCCTGGAGAAATGCATTTGTCAGGTCATCTCCCTTTTTAATTTCTCGAAATCTTTTGTGTGTCTAATACCATGACGGGAATGGACCCCATTCCCAAGTCAAACTATGATTAAAGTTCATGAAATTAGTATTGGTTCACTCTTTGATAGCCAAAAGCGCTCTTCAAAGCACTTGCAATGTGCCCAGTAATGATTAGTGTAATTCGTACGGAGTTACATGTATTGGTATCATATCTAAATATGATTGTAGACTTTTTTTTTTGTAAGACCCCATAGATCCTACTGCTATTGGAACTATCTGGGTATCTTTCTTCCACATTGCTCTCGTTTCTGCTTGAAAATCCTGAAATTTATGACTTTGTATCTCTCTGTGTGCAGGACACTGTCATCACTGGGTGTGGCGATTTCAATGATCATTGCTATATTTGTCTTCTTTTCTTGGACCACTACATCTGGTTTTCTAGTATCTATCTTTTAAACTGTTGGTAATGAATGATCCCATGTGACTTCATTTTCTGTGATGCTTTGTGGATCATGTTTCCAGTGTTTTTCAGATACTTCACTACTATAATGTTTGCACAATCCCCAGTGCAGCAGTCTCGCCACATTATTATGCCTTTTAATATACAGTCCTCCTGCCATTAGTATTTCGCAACCAGCAACGAGGTGTGCAACTGTTTCCAGTTCTGTTTTGCAAAACTTGCATTTGTCTTTTTCTCCCACATGTTCAATGGACTTTGTAAACGTATCATTGGCCGATAATGTTAACCTTTCATCTCTTGGTTTAAATTCATCTCTCCTTAAATATTCCTGCTTTCGATCCTCATCAACATGAGGTTCTTCCAGAAGTTTTCAATACTTGCAACTATATTTATGCTTTTTCCACATTTCTTGCCTTCTCATCTGGTCCTTCAACTTATATTCTGTCTTTTGTTTTTTGACGCATTCAGTTGCTGCCTGTTTTTTATTTGCTTCTGGTTTGATTTCCATTCCTGCTTAATGCCAGAATGCTTATGCTAGATTAAGCAGAGAAGTCATCTTAGATTTATTCTCCTCATGTTTCAACACTTTCATAACGTTTGGGTCTTGTGAGGTCAGAAGATATGTCTGGAGTCCCATGATTGCAGAGCTATACATGTAATCAATTTCAAGGAGGCCCATCCGTCCTTCTGAATGAGAAATATATAATCTTGGTATACACTTATTTTTATAAATCATTTGGTGAGCATGAAACATCTTTCTTTTTTCCATATCTAATCTATCCAACACGTTTTGGGGCCAATCACTCCAAAACTGTAAGTTAGGACAGGAAGAGCAAATTGGTTTATAACTTGGATTTTGTTCCTAGATGTCAGTGCTGTTTTCAGGATTAATTTAAGTCTTCTGAAATATTCTTTACCAAATTTTATTCACATTTGTTCATCTTTTATTGTTGATCCTTCATCAGTTCCCAAATATTTATACACTCACTCTTGCTCAAGTTCTTTTGTATCACATTCTTGTCCCAAACTGATGTTTTCTTGGTGCTGCAGTTTTCCTGCTTTAAAGGTTGGTTTTATCAAGACCAAATGACATTCTTATATCATCTGAAGAAGTTTTGACAACTTGCAGTTATGATTTCAGTTCCTCATCTGATGAGCTATACAGTTTCATATCATCGACAAAGAGAAGATAGAAGATGAGAAGTCTTTGCACTTTGTTGTTTTCTAGGAGCCAAATTATATCCATGAACCTAAACTGTTAAGTAGATAGCTTAATAGATTAAGAGCAAGGCAGAATAGCAGTGGTGACAGAGTGTCACTCTGGATGGAATATCCCCCTTTGGACTTTTATCCCTGGAGTAAGTTTTCCTTTATCATGGCTTAATTGTAGAGTGGTCTGCCACTGTTTCATGGTCACTGTAATGTAATTGATCAGTGTAGGGTGCATCTTATACATTTTTAATCACTCTTTTATCCATGAATGTGGGATACTATCAAATGCTCTTTTGTAGTCAATCCAGGCCATACTTAAATTTTGTCCCCTTTTTACAGTTCTCCACTATGACTTTAACAACAAATTATCCTTTGTTCCGTATGATTTCTTTTTATTGCCCTTTTGTTCTATTGTCATAATTGAGTTTTCTTCTAAATGACTATAAACTCTGTCGGCATCAGTTCCAGTCTATAGTTTATATTTCGTCGGAAAGCAAGTTATTGGCCTATAATTTTTAGGGTAGCTTGCTTGATCACTCTTAAGTAGGAGCATTGTTTTTCCTTTTAGCCAGGTTTGTGTCTGTTCAGGGCCCTTATCAGGTCATTTGTGAGTCCACAAAGATGGTACTTTAACTGTAGTTACTGAGTTTTCTGTGCATATTTGTTTACTTGGTAAGTAAGATGGTCTTTCATCCATGATTTGTGAGGATGGACAGAGGTAAATGACTATGTATGAGTACTTTACTTGGGGATAACTAATTAAAGTGAGCGTTAACATTAATTGTCTAGCAAGGTTGAGAATAGGAAGAGTTACATTGATACGGTGAGCTTCTAAAGGCTGAGGAGCAGTAAAAAAGCAGCTTAGTGAGAATAGTAGTATGAAGAAAGAGAAATTGGAGTGATAGTGTAATGCAGGTGAATTAAAATCAAATAACCAGAAGTGCTTTATTTTTTCAGATGCAACTCAGAAACCAGAGTTTGAGTCTTTATTTCTTGAATTTGTCAAATGATGTCATTGTTTTTGTTTCGTTTTCTCCATATGTTCATTAGTAAAACCAAGCAGAGGCTCTGTAAAATGAGCAGACTTTATCTTTTATCTCTTGCAACTGAGTTCCCCTGAGTTTTAGTTTGTGGCGTATTCCTAGACGTACATTTTAACCTTTTCTTCTTTTCAGTGACTTTAAAGGACTCAAGGCTTGTAAAGTAGGCCATTTTCAAATTGAATGGACAACTGACATTTAAACCTTATCCTGCTGATAAATGGAGTTAATGATGTTGGTTTTCTGTAATTTGTTTCTGATGTTCATTAGCGAGCAGTTTTGTATTCATGGCTTTGTGAGTTTAAGCATTTTAGAACGTTTTCACACTGTTACTGGTATTTATATGCTTTGTGTTTTTAGATAAAAAATCATATCTTATTTTAACCAAGGAAAATACTAGACAAAAAAAAGCTTATTCTTTGATGATATGATAGAAAACAGCAAGTCACTGACTTTTTTATTAAACTGTATTCATTGCAAGGGTGAGATGAAGGGCAGACTAACGGTTGTTAGGGTGAATTATTTTTAGGACACAGTGAGTTGTACACAGAATGTACAGCAGAGGTGGAGAGAGCAAACAGAAATTCGTATAAGTGTTGTGTCTAGGGATTTGGAAGTGGCACCAGAATCTGTAGTTCACTATATTAAATTTAAAAGAACAGATCCTCTGACACTGGTACTAAAACTATAAGATCTGAAGTAGGATATTCATTTGTCTGCAACCTGTGGGTTATGGATCCGATATCGGATCCGAACCGGCATGGTTTTCCAGCTATGGATCCAAGCTCTCAGCTCCTCCCCTCACCCATAATGCCCTGCTCTACCCTCATGACCCCAGATCTTGTTTGCCGCGCTGGTAACTGGATGTGGATACATAGCTCTCAGCTAAGTAGACTATTTTCTTGTATAAAAACAGAGAATTTTTTGTTTCTTTAACAATTTTTGTGTGAAAGTAGTAGGTTTCCCGTTAATATAGACTGTTTTAAGTTTATTTTAAGTTACAGTAATAATTTTTATTCCCTCCCCTCGCTGTACGTAGAGTGTGTGTGTAGGCCTGTGTGCTTTCTTTTGTTGTTTAAGTTACTTTTCTGTAACTTTGGGTTTTATAGATTATGGCTGAACAGCCTAAGTCTATATTTTCAAAATGCTCCGAGTGTGGCCATAAGCTCTCACCGGCTGATGGCCACACTCGGTGTTAAGTGTCTTGGGGTTGAACACCTCACATCTGGTTGTTCCATTTGTGCAGGGTTCAACCCCAGGGCACTGAGGAGCGGAGGTCCAAGCTGGTCTTGGCGGGTCTTTTACCGCCGGACTCGGCTCCGACCTCCGCTCCTTCGGGACTCCTGCGGCTGCAGTTGTTCCCCTGTGGCACCCCTCCTGCTCCTGGGACTCAAACTCCCGCTTCTGGAGAGGAGAGGGATGCATCTAAAAAGGACCGGAGGGAGAAGCACCACAAGCGGCGGGCCGAGACCTCTGTTTCGGCCCCGCCAGCCAAGCGGGCTTCTCCCCCGGCTCCGTTGTCGGTTCGGTCTCCTCCTTCTCGGCTCCGGTCCCCTGTGTGCTTCTCACCGGGTCCTGAGGAGGAGGAGACCCGATCTCGCCGAGGCTATCGAGGAGGCATTCCAGGCCTACCTCGGTAGCCTCGTCGAGATCTACCCATAGCTCGGATGCTGATCTGGACCGGATGATGAGAAGGTTCATCCAGGCCCAGATGCAGATGGGAGTGCTCTTGCCTCCCCCCCCTCCGGGGGGGAGCTCAACACCCTTTTAAGCCTATTTCTCCTTCTCCACCCCGCTATCCGCGTCCGAAGCAACTGGAGCCGATCAGCTTCGGATCCGGGGGGAGGTCGGATCCGATAGTACTTGGTACCGGATCCGACCCTGCCCTCGAGTGCGTCGGACCCGATCTCTCGGAGCCTGGATCCGAGCCGGATCCGGGGATCAGTGCTCCTTCGGCGCCGTCTGTGTCGGAGCGCACTGTCCCTTCGGATCCGAGTGCCGGCGCCGGCTCGATCCACTCTTCGGATCCGAGGGGAGCCGATTGTCGGATCCTTTGGTCGAGGTCGGCTCCCTTCGGCTTTTGATGTAGTGGAGAGGGCTCTGTTGAGGGTCTCCGGACCCCGGCACTTGCTTCGGCTCCGTCCCGCTCCCTCTGCACTGGGCCAGGCTTCCACCATCCGGCCCCTGGGACAGCCCGTTTCTGTGCCCCAAGTTGCTCCCATGGAGCAAATTGCTGCTGCGAGGACTCCTCTGACAGCCCCCAGAGGAGGCCCTCGCAAGCATACGCAAAAGGAGGCACATTGACTCCCGAGTCTCTCACTGAAGACACGGACTTGGAGGAAGGGAAGGCTCCCACGGTCACCCCGAGGATGTCTCCTTCGGAGACATCATGGAAATGCTCCGTATTAGGGGGTGGTCTGCCCCAAGTCTTCCTCGGACGAGTCCGTGTTCTTGGAGGCATTCAAACGGGCCCGTCTACCTCTTGGGTGTCCCCTGCCGACCCCTGGTGGACCTTATTACCACCAGGGCGTGGAAGGAACCGGACACCGTGGAGCCAATTCCCAAAAGACCTGATAGGATCCTTAGTCCGCCTCCGACAGGACCCATTGGAGTAAGGGGCCTCCTGTAGATGCCATGTTGATGGCGGCGGCCACAAAGAGGGAACTGGCTCAGGAGAGTCCCTCAGTCCACCCACCGAGCAAGGAGTCTCGGATGATGGACCGCTTGGGAAGCGGATGTTCAGTTCGGCGACCTTCTCGGTAAGGGCGCTGAACTATTTGGCACATGTTATTCGGATGCAGCGAGACCTTATTAAGGAGTACGCTGCATCCCCCCCTGAGTCCATTTCGGAGGAGGACAGAGTTCTGCACTCCACCAAAATGGCCACTCTTAGGTCAGTCACAAATACTTCTATCGGCTACTCTCCCATGCTACGGAGGGCGCCGCTAGAGCTGCGGGACAGGACTGGTCACTAGACGTCAGGCCTGGCTCCGTCACTCATTTTTCTGAGCCCTTCAAGGCGCATTTGCGACGCCTTTGATGGTTCTGCTCTGTTTGGCAAGACCGTTCGCGAGGCGTTGACCCAGAGCGAGAAGGACGGAAGACGCTGTCTGCCGTCGGAATCCGCTTCTCTGCACCCCAGAGGCCCTATTCTAGGAACCAAAGGGTCAGAAGAAGATGTGGTTCGAAGTCGCAGCAGTCCCAGCCTGCTCCGGACAACCAGTCCTTCCGTGGCAGAGGAGGACAGGGAGGACGCCGCCCTAGAGGCAGAGGGGCTCCCAGAAACTTCGGGTCCAGGGAACCTTTCTCTGAACGGCCGCGCAGCAACCCTGAGGGTTGCCCGACTGCTCTACTCTGGAGGCAGTCGGGGACGTTCCGGGGCACCTAGCGGCATGGGAGTCCATAACATCGGACCGCTGGGTTCTCCAAATCATATCCAGGGATATCGCATTCCTTTCCTTCACCTTCCAAAGATGAAGTCCCTCCCAGACGTACCACCCGGTCAAAGGGAGGCCGCTTTGGCAGAAATTGGCCATCTGCTAAAGAAAAGAGCCATCCAGCCCGTTCCCCCAGACCAGATCGGATCAGGGTTCTACTCCAGATTCTTTTAGTGCCAAAAGACAGGGGAACTGAGACCAATCCTAGACCTCTCTCTCTTGAATCTGGCAGTCCCCAAAGAAAAATTCCGAATGGTCACTCTGCAATCTATTCTCCCCCTTCTGGGAGAAGATCACTGGATGTGCTCGATAGATCTCAAGGACGCGTACTACCACATCCTGATGGACAGGCGCTCCAGGAGGTTTCTCCGCTTCCGGCTGGGAGCCAGTCACTACCAGTTCCGGGTCCTTCCCTTTGGTCTCACCACAGCCCCCATGGTGTTTACCAAAGTACTAGCAGTGGTAGCGGCCCACCTGAGGCTTCAGGGGGTGCAGGTCTTTCCCTACCTGGACGACTGGCTCCTTACCGCCCCAACAAGGTATCTACTTCGCTTGGCGCGAGACTCCTTTCTCCATCTTGCTCCATTTCTGGGCATCACAATAAATACAAACAAGTCCAACCTGGCACCCACGCAGCTCTTAGATTTCATAGGGGCCAGACTAGACACAAGGAGTTTACGAGCCTTCCTCACTGCGGACAGAGTTCTAAATCTGCAGCTCCAGGTGCGGGCCATTCTCCATTCAAGTTCTGTTCCAGCGGAGTTGGTCCTGAGGGCTCTAGGGTCCATGGCTTCGGCTATAGCACTTCTTCCTCTTGCCAGGCTCAATATGCGCATTCTACAGTGGACGCTCTTAGTACAGTGGTCATACCTTGCTCTTCCCATGCATCATCCCATAGCGATCAGCAAGGCTTGCAAGCGGTCCCTCTTGTGGTGGCTCCACTCCCGGATCTCCACGAGGATCGCCCATTTTGTGCTTCTCCCCTCGCCACGGTGACCACGGACGCCTCCCGCCTCGGGTGGGGGGCACTTTGGGCCGGACAGTCCAAGGCACGTGGAGCGATTCAGAGACCTTACTGCATATCAATGTTCTAGAGATGAGAGCAGTGCTCTTAGCGTTGCTAGCACTTCAGGACTTTCTTCCCTTGGGAACAATTGCGATTCAATCGGACAATATGTCTGTTGTCTGGTACATCAACAAGCAAGGGAACAAGGTCATACCCTCTTTGTCGAGAGGCCATGAGAGTTTGGGAATGGGCAATCTCCACCAATCGCTTTCTCATAGCAACGCACATTCCGGGTCGGTCCAACATCCTAGCGGACAAGCTCAGTCGCACCATTCTGACCCCTTACGAGTGGTCTCTCAATTGTCAAGTAGCGAACGCATATTCGCATGGTGGGGAACCCTTGATGCGATCTCTTTGCTTCTCCCTCAAACACCAAGTGCGACAGTTTTTCGCTCTAATACCTCCTCCCGGAGGTACCCCAAGAGACGCTCTGGTGCATGCTTGGCCACCCGGTCTTCTGTATGCCTATCCACCCTTGCCTCTGATGCTGCAAGTTCTTCAGAAAGCCTCTCGGGTGGGTTGCAGAATGATTCTCATTGCTCCATTCTGGCCTCGACAGATCTGGTTCCCCTTTCTAAGGTCTCACTCGGTGAATCCTCCTTGGATTCTAGATCCCATTCCGGATCTGATATCCCATCCATCCTGCATTCCTCCTCCGAACCTGGACAACCTGAAGCTGACCGCTTGGCTGCTCCAGTTCCACTCTTGATAAGGACTCCCGGTATTTCTTCACCGGTAAAGGCTATTTTGGTGGCGGCTCATAAACCATCCACTAGAAAGGTTTACCGAAGCAAATGGAAATGTTTCTCTGTGTGGGCGGAGCGGCAAGGCCTAAATCCCTTCACGGTTCCTCTCCCTGTAGTGCTTGATTTTCTAACCTCTCTCTTTAATGATGGTGCCAGCAGTTCCACAGTCAAAGTTCAACTGGCGGCAATTTCTCACTATCACATTGGTCAAGAGTCTAATCCTCTTATGTCAGCCAAATTGTGCAAAACATTTCTTAAAGGTACTTTCCTTCTCAGGCACCCTATAAAGCAAGCAGTTCCTCCTTGGGACCTTTCTTTGGTTCTACAGGCCTTGACCGCTCCCCCTTTCGAGCCCGCGGCTACGGTGGATCTTAAATTCTTGTCCTACAAGACAGCCTTTTTGGTAGCCATTACATCAGCCAAGAGAGTTTCTGAACTTCAAGCTTTATCAGCTAAACCTCCTTACTTGGTATTTCATCCGGACCGTGTCTCCTCAGGACCAACCCGTCCTTCCTTCCTAAAATCGCTTCTGAAGCAAACATCAATCAATCCATTAACCTCCCTGTTTTCTTCCCTAAGTATGAAAACAAAGGTGAATATAAGCTACACTCACTAGATGTTCACAGGCAACTTAGATTTTATCTCAACAGGACAGCTGGTCATAGGCAATCCGACCAGCTGTTTATTTCCTTTGCAAAATTCAATTTGGGCAAGCCAATTTCTAAAGTTTCTCTGTCCCGCTGGATTTCACAGTGCATTTTATTGGCTTATCAAGCGTCAGGAAGGCCCGCACCGGTGTGTTCATGCCCATTCAACCCGGTCAGTATCTACCTCGGCAGCCTTCAAGGCTAGGATTCCTCTAGATGATATTTGTGCAGCAGCCACGTGGGCTTCATCTCATACATTTATTTCTCACTATAAGTTGGATCTTGCATCTAGGGGTAGAGCATCCTTTGGCTCCGCGGTGCTCCGGAATATCCTTCCATGATGGCCGCCCAAGATTCAGGTAGCTGGGGACTCTGTCCCACAGGTTGCAGACAAATGAATATCCTACTTCAGATTTAGAAGTTATGTACTCACCATAACGTTCCATCTGAGTAGGTGTATTCATTGTCTGCAACCATCCCGCCTCCTATCCCCTGGCCTTTCAGTTTCCTGCATATTCCTTGTTACCCTTTTTAGGGTATGGTTGCTTTGGCAAACTCGATCTGAGGTCATGAGGGTAGAGCAGGGCATTATGGGTGAGGGGAGGAGCTGAGAGCTTGGATCCATAGCTGGAAAACCATGCCGGTTCGGATCCGATATCGGATCCATAACCCACAGGTTGCAGACAAATGAATACACCTACTCAGATGGAACGTTATGGTGAGTACATAACTTCTAATTTTTTTTTTTTTTTGCTGCTACACGTAACAGTGGTATTGCAAAGACAAGTAAAGCTTCTTTTAAGTTCATAGGATGATACTAGGCTATTGGCCTGGAGGCCTTTATAAGCCTAGCCAAGAATTTCGCCCATGTTCTCTCGAAGTCAGCACCTGTTTCCCCTGTCCAGCAGGGAGGGACACTGGTGGGATCCCAGGTGTATATTTTCATGTCCCATCCAGCCGTCCAGGTTCCTCTTAGAGGGTTAGAGAGGTACTCTGCTTGACATGGAGAAGGAGTCTGTTCCACAGACAGGGAGTCTTTGGGACACAAATCTATCCTGCCAACAAGTTCTATTAATGTCACAGACCAGGTTAAGGCCTTGCGTGCGGGTTGCGTGAGTGGTGTTTGTCTTACGGATATGCAGCAACTCCATCAAGGCTAGGTTTGAAATGGCCTTGTATGTCAGACACAGGTCACCTCTGAGCAGTCTGTATGGGACTGAGTAGAGGGACAGGGCTTTTAGCCTGTCTATATAGGATAGGTGTTTGAAACCCTGGATTTTCCAGGTTAGGAACTTCTGTGGTCTCTCCATCTGCTTTTCACTAACTTATAACTAAGATTGACAAAGACTGGTTCAGTTAAACAGAGCCCACTTTAATGAGAAAGCAGCTTTTCACACCGTATGCATCTCTTTACTGTACTGGTTCTCTTTCTAACATTGTATGACTCAGGGCAAAGTGCTGACTTCTATTGGGATGCTGTGTACCACAATATGTATGTACTTTGTCTCCTGTATCTTTCTTTCTGTTTTCTGTGGCCTTACACACCTACTTCCGTTCTGATTTCTTGTACCAGTGCCACTCTATTTATTTCTGTCTTACTCTTTTATGTTGACATCACTCAGTATATGTTGCCTGCATTTCTTAAGTGTCACAGTATTTGACATAATGTAACAGTTTGCCTCCAGTCATATTTGACTCAGCAATTTTATTTTCCTAATCTTGACACTGCTGCTTATAAGTGTTAGTTGTGTCTATTTCTCTGTTAACGTCAGTGAACTAACAGTGCCTTCAATATGATCATACATTTAGATAAACTGTTCTTCTTACACCTTTCAACTTCTGTATTTCATATTCTGTAAGCTTATGCACTGCACATTAATGTATCATCTAATGCTGATATAGCTTTATATGATATTAATGTCTTTACTTGCCACGTGTAATAATAGAATAGTTACCTTGTCATATTTTAAGTTTTTATATGTATATTTGTGTGTATATGTACGCGTGTGTATATGTATGTGTGTGTGTGTATATATATATATATATATATATATATATATATATATATATATATATATATATATATATATATAGAGAGAGAGAGAGAGAGATATGTGTGTGTAAAATAAAAACACATATATTTTTCAAGCCATTTAACTTTAAAGTTTTATATTGATTGAGGCCTTATGTTCCAGCTCTTGTTTTGCGCTGGGGAAAACATAATTACAAACATATAAAATAGTAATATGTCTTTTACTTCTTTTTAATAACTGAAATAACTCACCTGTCACTACTATTATATTATGCTTTCTTGGTCTGGAGATGATGGCACAGATCTTTGCAGTTTATTGTATTCAATGTAGTATGGCTTATAAAAAGTAGCAAATCTAATTGAAGGTGTAACATAGTGATTGCTGGCAAAGGAGTTGGGGAATCGTACCACTCCTGAAATGGGAAACTTATTAACAAGCACAGAAGAATGTGTGCTAGACTGTCTGAAACAGGTAGGCAAATTGTTCCCATGACTGATTAGTGGGAATCGGCTACTTTTTATGAACTATCAGTGTAGTGAATCCTGCTAAGATCAGATTCCTTGTTCCTGGATTGAGAGAGGAGTCTCCAGAGAGCAACAAGGTTAGATATATGTTTAAAAAAAGTTTTGGGGGATATCCCTAAAAATAGGAAGGGATAGAAGACTGTCATCCTGCACACTGAAGGAGATACTTGTGGAAACTGATGAAATACTTGTTTATTTTGGGATTTAAATATTTTTAGGTATTGCTGTATTTTAGAATACTGATCAGATCGATACCCAAAAAGGTCTGTCAAAAAACTTTTGTTGAAATGCTACTTTTTATTTCTGTTATTCTACACAGCTACCAAGAAACCAAAAATCTGATGTCCTATGTTCATAGGTAGGTACTAGGCTATCTGCCCGAAGGCCTTTATAAGCCTAGCCGGCATGTGTTGGCTTTCGCCGCCCCCTTAGATTAGTTCCCTGTGCCTCTGTCTAGCAGAGCCATTGAAGTGTCCCTGGGGTAAACTTTATTTCCCATCCACTCATCAGGGTTTCTCTTGAAGAGGGTTAGCGAAGAGCTCTGCCTAATGTAGATTGGAATCTTGTTCCAGAGCATGGGAAGTCTCTGGGACAGGAATCTATCCCTCCAGCACATCCTATTTATTGTTGTGGTGAGGTTTAGATCCCTGGAGCGTGTGGCTCGAGGGGATATGGTTTTCTTTAGGTGGCGCATGTCCATCATTTCTGGGTTGGACATGGCCTTGTATGTCAGGCAGAGATCACCTTTGAGTAGGCGGTATGCAACCGACTACAGCTGGAGTTTCTTCATTCGAGCTGTATAGGGCATCTGCTTGAGGCCAGTGATCCTCTTGGTGAGGTACTTATGTGGTCTTTCCAGTTGTTGCAGGTATCTTGTAAGGTACATCCCAAATGGGGCATTGTACTCTCATAGGTCTGATGAGTGATACGTAGAGGGGCCCAATAACCTCTTTTGATCTGGATGCAAACGCTTTTGTGATTAGGTGGGCCACATAGAAGGATTTTCTAACCACTTTGGTAATGTGATTATCAAAAGGAGAGGTTACTATCTACTTAGGTCCCCAGATCCCTTATTACGTCTTCCGCATTTAGGGGGCTACCACCTTTGTGGTAGTTTGTGGGTACTTTGTTTTTTCCAAAGGGGATGACTATTCACTTTTTGGCATTTAGCTTGAGGCCATGGTTTTGACACCAGGTATCTGTCTCAGTGAGACCCTTTTGGAGAATATGTGTGTCAACCAGAGAGTCAATTATAGCCCCTAGTTTGCAGTCGTCTGCGAACTTGGTCAGCCATAGCCCTCCTGTGCTTGCCTGTACTTCTGAGAAGTATATGCCGAACAGGAGGGGTCCTAGGACTGAGCCCTGGGGAATGCCACTTGTAACCGGTTTAGAGTTAGACCTAGCTCCCGCAACTCTTACCATGTGGGCTCTGTCCATGAGCCACTTGGCAACCCATCTCATGATGTAGGGGTTTATGTTCAGGCTGGTAAGCTTGTCTATAATACCTGAGTGGGTAATGTCATCGAAGGGCTTTGTGAGGTCTAGGTAGGCTAGGTCTAGGTAGGCTGTGTGGACCACCTTTCCCTCGGCTATAGCCTTGGTAACTGTCTCAAAGAAGTCCACCAGGAGGCATGATCTGCCCTTAACAAAGCCTTACTAGGTAGGGTCCAGTGTTTGGAGGTTCCCAGTGTGTCTGCTAATGAGAGCCATGATGATGCGCTCCATAGCTTTGCAGACCCAGCTAGTCAGGCTTATAGGGTGATAGTTGCTGGTGTCCATTGTGGCTCCACCTTTGTGGAGCGGAGTAACCGTTGCTATGCGCCACTCTATGGGCACGTAGCCTGTGGAGAGGCCGAGTTTAAACAGTGTGTTTAGGTGAGGGGTTAGTTCATCTTTGAGCTCATGTAGGACGTAGCCTGGGACACCGTCCAATCCCATTGATGCTGTGTTTTTGACTTTGGAGAGGGCTGTTTTAACCTGAGTGTCTGTGATTTCAGGGGGCACTACATTCTTCTGGTATAGTTATGGGCCCTTTTGGGGTGAGAGGGGGGTGAAGTTTGCACTGAACCTGTCTGCCAGGATGTTGGATCTTGGCTATATCGGTCGGTTCAGTGTATTTTGTGCCATTCTGCACTAACTCCGAGCAGGTCTGAGAATTGCCACTTAGATTCTTGACATAGCTAAAGAATGCCTTGTGATTTTCTTTGGAGTCCATGGCAATGTTTATTTCGAAGCTAGCCTTAGATGATTTTATGAGGGAACGTAGTTCCTTGCTGATAATTATCAGGGATGTCTTCTCTTCTTGGGATTTTACTCTCTTCTGTACTAGTTTCCTCCTTTTATTGTATAGCTTGTTTATGGCAGGGGTCCACCAGACTGGTTTCCTTTTCTTGGAGGAGTGAGTCTTGGTTTTGTTTGGGATAGCATGATCCATGCATTCTTGTAGGTGCCCATACAGTGCATTAGTAAAGGATTTTGCAGCTTGGACAGCATTATTCTTCAGCATGGGGGCTTTGAAACTTCCCACCTCGGTCTTAAGTAACGTGAAGTTTGCTTTTGAAAAGTTTTTCACAGTGGTTTCTTTGACCAGGAGTGGTGGCGGAATGTGGATATCCAGAGTGATTAGTTTATGGTCAGATCTAACCAGCGAGGGATTGACCTTCGGTGTGGAACACCGGTCGTCCATGTTGGCAATGACTAGGTCCAATATGTTGTCACCTCTGGTGGGGGTGTTGACCAGTTGATCCAAGGCATTTGAGTTTATAAATTCTAGGAAATGTTGGGCAAGGGAGTTTGTACTTCAGTAGTTCTCCCAGTTAATGTTTGGGTAATTGAAATCACCCAATATCAATGTGTTTGGTAGGAACTTTGTTTCCCAGTGTTTCCAGGAGTGCAGAGTGGGGGTCCTGGGACATGGTGGGTGATCTGTAGCAAGCTATAATTTGAGTAGCAGTTTTACCCATTGTTAGTTGCACGTGGATGATCTCTGAAGCATTGTGCTGTGCCACTAACCTGGAGGTGTGGGTATCCTTGATGAATATGGATACTCCCCCGTCTTTTGTATTTCGGTCTGGGTTTTGTGGCCGAAACGTACGGTATGAGTTGTAGCCTGGTAGTGCTGGGGTGCTCTCTGGAGCCTTAAACCAGGTTTCTATTACTGCACTTATATCGATTTCCTGCATACTGAGGAGTGCCTCGAGTGCGTGCTTTTTGAGGTTTAGACGTCTGGCATTGAGTAGCATTACCCTCTGTTTTTTGTTACTTGTGCTATTTACGGCGGTGGGTTTGTCTTTTGAGCCTTGCCTTGGTGAGGGCAGGATGCTACTCAGGGTCATGCCGGCCTGGGCTACGTGATCAGAGAGCTCCTCCATGTCTCTCTTCATGTAGTCCAGGGAGGTACGGCTCAGGTCATTCACACCAACATGGACAATGACAGAGTCATATTTGTACTTGTTCTGGAGTGACCGGAGTGCTTGTGTTATGTGGCAGATCCTGACGCCCAACAGGCAGCTAACAGTAACCTTCTCCTTGTTCAGCCTAGTGAGTGGGATGTCAGTGTGCCTGACTATAGAGTCACCTATTACTAGTGTGTTGGGTGTGTTATTTTGCCTTGAGGGCTGAGATTGCGTGGCACATTGGTTTTGTGAAGTATGTGTTTCATGGTTTGTGTTGGGGGATGGAGGTTGCTTTGTCTGCTTCGGAGGTCTCTTTTGCTTTTGCAGATTTTTATTTAGAGCCTGTGAGTATGTTTTTGTTTATTTATTGTGTGTTTTTTTCCTGTGCTGGTTTCATAGGTGTATGTGTGACTGGTTGTGTGATGCAAGTAATTCCCTTCTCCTCTTGACTGCCTGGTCCAGTCTTGGGTTGAGAGAGCTTAGCCTCCAGTTTTGCTGTATAATTGCATTTCTCGCATGTATTAGTGTTTGGTGGAAGGAGGAGAGGGTTGTCTGTGTACATGAGGCAATTGTAACATTGCCTCATAATGCCCAGATTCGCCAGTTGGACTAGAGAGTACACTTGAAACTGCCCTTTGGACGCCTGGATAGGTACAGTGAACTGTTTTACTGATTGGCTGGTAAGGTCGAATAGCGAGCCTTGTCCTTCTCTACAGTATAGGGGGGGGGTCTAGTGCTAAGGTTTATTAGTGCTTGCTATGAGTTTTGAGCAAGTGCAGGGATGAGAAGTGAATGGTTTGAGTGCTTAAGTTGAATGTTTGTCTAGTTCCAAGGGAAAAATTGAAGAGTACACTTTGTGGAGCCGGGAATACTTATACCCTAGCTAACTGGTGCTGCCCGGCACGCAAATGCAGGTTTTATAGCAGGGAAATGAGAGATAGAAATTAACCCAAAATGGCCAATAAACTACAAATTTCTGGGATGAAACCCCTCCTCCAGGGACAGATAGGCTGCTCAAAGCTCCCTCTCTCACAGTGGACAGAGAAACTTCCTTCTATCCAAGTAAGGTATGGGCAAACACAGAAACTTGTAACACAGCCCTGAATTTAACACTAACCTGAAAACAGGACTATACTAGCTTAGAAAGACAGGAAAACAAGCACATTTTTTTTTTTCAGAAAATAAAGCAGATACAGTCAAAAAAACACTTTAAATGCGCAGAAAGGGCTATCACACTTGAGTGTTTAGCCTACAACGGTTAAACAGGTAATTTAAACACAAAAACAACTTTGTTAATGTGCAGGCGGTAAAATAAGTACAATATGTAGCTGAAACAAGTTTTTTATATCACATAAACTCTAGAAAAAGTAGCAGAATACATACTTTTTTTATACAACCATTACAAAATCCATTCACATAACATGACAGCCCATTAAATAACATTTCCTAGTATAAAATGCAAAAATTTCACAGAAAAGCACTGTTTTTCCTCATAAAGTTAAACCGTAAAAGGTTACATATGTAAATAAACTAGCTTAAAACTGAAAATCAACATTGGTGGATTGCATTGGGCAGAACAGTTTCTTTACAGCTGTGAATTTCCTGCTTGCTGTGCCTGAGTTTCCCCCATCCCCAAAGTATGGAAAGCAATCTTTGCCTGCACTTCAACAACTGTCTGACTGCTTAAGAGAAATAAGCCTCAAGAATGAATGCTGCATCTTAAAGTGGTAGGAACCTATGATGTATTTGCACAAAACAAACTTTGACATAACCAATGAGCTGTTAAACTCTTCTTCACATGTGAGGATTTCCTCAGATCAAATGTACCCTGATGGCAAGGAAAAGGGCTGATGATCAACATAAGATTAGTGTTGCAGTAGCCTAAGTTGTATGGGTTATATCCTGCCAATGATATGACCACCAGCCAGCTTTCAAAACGTTAGGGCACCTTCCACGAACCCTAACTGCTATGATACTTAAGAGCCACTTAAAAGCAATGGTTAGGGTGCCAGAAGCTTCAGAGCTTTCTTACCACTAAAGTGTCCGCCTTCTGAGGGCTTAATGAAACTGACTGTCAGCTAGCAATCATTCAAGGTTGGGCAAATAATAATTCTTCCAGGGAAGACCTTTTACAGTTTAACTTTGAGAAAAAATGGTGCTTTTCTGTGAAATGTTTGTGTTTTATGCTAGGAAATGTTATTCTTCAATGGGCTGTTATGTGAATGGATTTTGTAATGGTTGTATAAAAAAAAAAAAACTTTTTTTTACTGTTCTTTTTTAGGTAGAATTATTATGTAAGGGGTAGAATATTGTTCTTTGGGGGACTGCCATTAAAAGTTAACCTCAAATCTTTTAATTTTCTGTCAAAAGGTTTGCGGATAGGCACCAAAACCCACCATTCAGGTTCTCTTCAAAGCGTAACCATCGAGAAGTCTTTGGTCTCCTGGATTCTTCCTTCTCCTGTTCACATGAAGAAAATGTCTTTGGATACTTCAGGTGTCAGGATGGTTCATTCTCTGCTTCAGCTGCCAATGGATGACTCCGTTTTGGCCAAGCCTGATTCCTCTGGCTGGTCATCATTGTCTCTTAGTCCCTCTGGTGTTGCTCCTTATGAGGCCACTAAGGACCAAGAGCTTAGTTGCATTCTTTGCAGCAGTAGGCTTTTCTTCTTTGGGCAAGGTAGATTTGCTCTTGTTGGTCTTGGGTGAAGGAGTAGATGAAGTCTTACTGCACATCTGGGCTAAGGTGCTGATTCCTATGTGTAGTGCCCCTGACATAGCTAGTGTTTTTTCTAGGGGCTGTCCCAAGACAAGAAAGCAAGAAAAAAAACACACTATGCCAATTCTGCTTTTTCTTTAACTATGAACAAGGAACACCTGTTGTACTTTGCCTTGGAATTATTTAATGGCTTTAATGCTTTGTCCTGTTTCTTAACTGACTTCAAATAAAAAAAAAATTCTTACATACTGACATTCCCAGTCAAAAGATTAGGGACCTGGAAGGTTTTTTTTTTTTTTTTTTTTGGGACTTCTTTTAAAGTTGAAGATTCTAACTATGAGGAAATTGTTTCTTCAGATTTTCCACCAGAAGAGTTTTTTTCTGATACTGCAGCTGAAATAAGATTTATTTCGGTAGGAAAAAATGAAATCCCCATTTTCCAGCAAAAGTATAATTGGTTGTAACTGGATTTTTCTCAGATTGCATTTGTCCTTCATATTTTGTCAGCAGTCGAGTATGTTTTCTTAGCAGCTTGCAGTATGCCTGAAGATCAACCTCTTGCCCCCTGCCCAAAAAAAAAAAAAAAAAGTCTGATAGATTATATAATTACCTCAGACACGCATCTGTTTTCTAATCACACATCAGATCCTGTAGTTATTTCATTATCAAGGCCATCTGCTGCTAAAAATATTGTGAATGCTGACCCCATTCTCTGAGTAGGATAGGAAAGCTTTTGATAGATTCAGGAAGAAAATATATTCTACTGCTACTTTTAACTTCAGAATTCTGAACTGCCAGGTTCACACATTAACATTTTTTACTGGCTTTATTTGAGAACATGAGAAAGCTAACTGTAACCTCCTGTCTTTCGAGGTTAAAACTTCATTAAATTCTCAAGTCAACTTTTTTCTAATTTAGGTCTCTTTTTCAAGAAGTAAGGATCAAATAAACAGACTTAAAAAACAATGACAAGAAGGTTCTAATAAGAAGGGGGTGGGGGATATAGCTGTCGGAGGCAAGGACAGTCCAAAAAGTCAGAATAACTATGTGCCTCTTCATAGTTTCATAGTACTAGGCTATCTGCCCTGGGGCATTTGTAAGCCTAGCCATAGTGATGTGGCTTTTGCCACCCCATGAAATGATACAAAAATGTACAGAATAAATCTAGAATACTGTGCCTCTGTCTAGTAGTGACACAGTGAGGGTCCCCTTATATAATATAATTAGTTTACTGTGCCCCTGTCTAGCAGTGACACAGATGTGACCCCTGGGGTAAACTTACGATCTCCCATCCACTCATCAAGATTTCTCTTGAAGAGAGTCAGTGAGGGGCTCTGCCTAATACGAACTGGGATCCTGTTCCAAAGCATGGGAAGCCTCTGGGTTATGAATCTATCCCTCCAGCATGTCCTATTTATACTTGTGCTGAGGTTTAAGTCTTTAGCTCTCGTGGTCCTGATGGATTTGGATTTTTTGAGGTGGAGCATGTCCATCAGATCCTGATTGGACATGGCCTTGTACGTCAGGCAGAGATCACCTCTGAGCAGGCGGTATGCTACTGAATAGAGCTGAAGTTTCTTTAGTCTGGCAGAATAAGACATATGTTGGAGACCCTTGATCCTTTTGGTGAGGTACTTTTGTGGTCTCTCCAGCTGTTGCAAGTGCCGGGTGAGGTACATACCAAATGGGGCATTGTACTCAATCATGGGTCTGATGAGGGAGGAATATAGGGGTACAATGACATCCTTGGATCTGGATGTGAAACCCTTCATGATGAGGTGTGCAAGGTAGAATGTTTTTCTAACCACTTTGGCAACGTGGGTGTCAAATGAGAGGTCGCTGTCTACTTGGGTCCCTAGGTCTCTGATTACTTTTTCCGTACTCAGTGGGTTGCTGTCTATGTGATAATTTGTGGGTACTTTGTTTTTTCCAAAAGGGATGACTATACATTTTTTGGCATTTAGTTTAAGGCCGTGACTACGGCACCAGTTGTCCGTTTCAGTGAGGCCTTTTTGTAGGATGTGTGTATCTGCTGGTGTATCGACTATGGCGCCTAGTTTGCAGTCATCTGCGAACTTTGTCAGCCACAGCCCTCCCATGTTTGCTTTTACATCTGAGGAAAAAATGCCGAACAAGAGGGGTCCCAGGACAGATCCCTGTGGGACACCACTTGTGAGTGGCTTTGAGTCTGACATTGCTCCAGCGATTTTAACTTTATGGGTTCTGTCCTTTAGCCAGTTTGCAACCCATCTAGTGACATAAGGGTTTACTTTTAAGCTGTTTAGCTTATCTATGATGCCTGAGTGGGGTATTGTGTCGAAGGCCTTAGCCAAGTCCAGGTATGCTGTATGGACTGCTTTGCCCTCATCAATGGCTCTAGTGACTGTTTCGAAAAAGTCAACCAGGTTAAAAAGGCAGGATCTGCCCTTTACAAAGCCGAACTGGGTGGGGTCAAGCGTCTGTAGGTCCCCTATGTCTCCGTTTATGAGTTCCAAAGTGATTCTTTCCATAGCTTTGCAGACCAGGCTAGTCAAGCTTATGGGGCGGTAGTTTCCAGGGTCTGTAGAGGCACCCCCCATTGTGGAGTGGGACCACTGTTGCTGTACGCCAGTGTTCAGGTACATATCCCGAAGTAAGGCTAAGGTTAAATAGCATTTTTATGTGTGGGTTTAGCTCCTCTTTTGAGTTAACGTAACACGCACCCCGGGATACCGTCAGGTCCCATTGATACTGTGTTTTTTGCTTTGTTTAGGGCGTTTCTCACTTGGACATCTGAGATGGCAGGGAGATTACATTCAGCTGGGATAAGTATTTCTTCTTTTGGGGGTGAAGGAGGCGAGAAATTTGCACTGAACCTGTCAGCCAGAATGTTAGCAATATCTGTGGGTTCAGTGTATTTTTTGTTGTGAACCAACTCTGAGCATATCTGAGGGTTTCCGCCCAGGTTTCTAACATAGCTGAAGAAGGCTTTGTGGTTATCTTTAGTGTCCTTAGCGATTTTTCTCTCAAAGTTTGCCTTGGATGTTTTTATGAGAGAACGTAGTTTTCTGCTAATGTTGATCAGAGATGTCTTCCCTTCATGGGATTTCGCTCTGACGTGCAGTAGCTTCCTTCTTTTGTTATACAATTTGTTTATGGCTGAGGTCCACCAGACAGGACGCTTACATTTGGTGGAGAGGAACTTGGATTTGTTTGGGATTGCATGACCCATGCATTCTTGGAGATGTCCATAGAAAGCATTTGTGAAGGATTCAACATTGTGGGATGTGGTATCCACTGGCACAGTGGGCTTAAAGGATACCATCTCAGTCTTAAGAAGAGTGAAGTCTGCTTTTGAGAAGTTTTTCACTGTGGTCTTTTGTGCTGGGGGTGGAGGTGGGATATGTATATCCAGGGTGATTAGTTTGTGGTCAGATCTCACTAGTGAGGGGTATACTTCCGGTGTGGAGCATTTTGTCCCCATGTTTGTGATGATCAGATCTAGTATATTATCTCCCCTAATGGGAGTGGTGACTAGTTGTTCAGTGCATTTGAATTTATGAATTCCGGGAACCTTTGGGCTAGGGTATTAGGGCTAGAATAATGTACCCAATCTATGTTTGGGTAGTTGAAGTCTCCCAGTATGATGGTATTTTGTGATGCATTCATATCCTCCAATGTCTTCAGGAAGGCTGAGTGGGGTTCTTGAGATTGGGAGGGTGGTCTGTAACATGCTACCAGTTGTATAGCAGTTTTGCCTATGGTTAGTTGCACCTGTATGGTCTCTGATGCTTCATGTGTTGCTACTAACCTGGAGGTGTGGGTGTCCTTTATGAATATGGACACTCCCCCTCCCTTTGTGGTTCGGCCCGGGTTTTGGGGCCGAAAAGCATGATACGAGGTATAGCCTGGTAGTGCTGGGGTGCTCTCAGGAGCCTTGAACCAGGTTTCAGTTACTGCACAGATGTCTATGTTCTCCATGCTGAGGAGTGCATCAAGTGCCTGCATCTTGAGATTTAGACTTCTGGCGTTGAGCAGCATTACCCTTAGTTTTTTTCCATTTTTGTTTTCTAAGGAGGTGGGTTTGTCTTTTGAGCCTTGCCTAAAAAAGGCACTGTGGTGGTGGCAAGAGCCTTAGCCAATATCCGGAAGCCCAGTGGTGACAGGTATAAGCCATCCCTTGCGAAGCAGTGTGGCTTGTCCAACATATCATCCCAGGCAGACAGACATTGGATCCCCTTAGAATGACACCAGTACTTGAGCCAATTGTTAAAGCTGATCATCTTGTCTTTGTATTGTGGTATCATTCTTGGTGAGGGCAAGATGCTGCTCAGGGTCAGGGTCATACCAGCCTGGGCTACATAATCTGAGAGCTCCTCTGTCTCTCTTCATGTAGTCCAGGGAGGTACGTCTCAGGTCATTCACACCAGCATGGACAATGACGGAGTCATATTTGAACTTGCTTTGGAGTGACCTGAGTGCGTGTGTTGTGGTGGATCCTAGCTCCCGATAGACAGCTCACAGTCACCTTCTCCTTGTTCAGCCTGGTCAGTGGGACATCAGTGTGTCTGACTATGGAGTCACCTATTACTAGTGTATCAGGCAAGGTGTTTGGCCTTAAGGGCTGCGATTGGTCGACACACTGATTTATTGAAGTATGTGTTGCATGTGTTTTGTTTTGAGGTGGTGGATTTTTGGATGTCTGCTTTGGGAACCTCTGTTGTTTTGGTAAGTTTTTATTAGCGCCTCCGAGTTTGTCCTCGCGTTTTATGTGTTTGGTTTGCAGTTGTGGTAGGTCTATGTGGGACTGGGATTGTTGTGTGTGTGGTTGCCATCTCCTCCTGTCTGGTCATGCCAGCCCTGAGTTGAGAGAGTTCAGCCTCCAGTTTGGCTATATAGTTGCATCTCTCATGTATTTGTGTTTGTTGGGAGGAGGAGAGGGTTGTCTGTGTACATGAGACAATTGTAGCGTTGTCTCAAGATGCCCAGATTGACCAGCTGAACTGGAGACGACGCCAGTAATCTACCACTCGACATGCTAGAACAGTATAAGGGAGTGGTATACCTTTAAGGGAAGTGGGTATTCACAGGGGTGGTAAGTAGATGTAGTGCTTTACTTAGTATGAGAGTGCTTACTTAGTAGAGAAGTATTGAGAACAAGTGCTAGGCTTATAATACAGCGAGTAGTCTGGTTATACTAAGAGTAGAGCTTCCTTAAAGGGAAATTTGAAGTACAGACTTGGCGGAGCCAGAAAAAGTTTAACCTTGTTTAACCGGCGCTGCGCTATGCGTGTGACCGCGCAAAGCCGGGCAAACGCGGATTTTAAACAGTGAACTACAAAAGAGCTGGAAATGGTCCCAAACAACCAATTACTACAGCTTCTTGTGCTGAGGTCACTTCCCCCAAGGACAGGTAGGCTGCTCAAGGCTCCCCACTCCCACTGGTGAGCAAAGAAACTTCCTTCTATCCAAGTAAGGTAATGGACAACACAGGAACTACACCACAGCACAGAATACAGCAATGCCTGTAAACTGGTCTAAACTAGTCGAGGAAGGCGGGAAAACAAGGATTATTTTTTTGTTTTTTTGGTAGAAGCACACAGAAAATGCAGAAACAGTGATAAATTAGTTACACAGGCTAGCACACTTTAGTGGGCAGCCTCCACAGTTAAATTAAACAAACAAACAGGCAAACTTTCGATCAAATTCGACTAAAATGTAACTTTAAGTGTAGATTTTAAAATAATGCAGCAATCAGTTAAAAAAACAGTTCAGGCTAGTTCAAGGTAAGCTACAGAAGCTATTTCAAGTGAAAAAAAAAGCAAAGATACTTAAATCCAGATGGTAGTCGCTTTTCTGAGTTCCCTGCTGCTAGGACCACTCTGTAAACCCACGTGGAGCTTGTCTGAGCAGTATACCTCCATCCCCTCCCACCCTGGAAACCATTTAAATATGCCCCTTAGTCTGGCATTCATCTTTCCCAGTGGCATCAGATCATCCCAGACAAATGGGTTTTGAGAAGCATTCAACAGGGTACTGATGGCAGAGGGAGTAATTTTCTCTTTTTCAGGGGATCTCCTCTCATCTTGTAAATCAAACATCCTGTTTCCACCAGGTTTGGAGCACATGTAGTCTCAGGGAGTCATAGAAAGAATGCCCTTAGATCAGATAGGTAAAGGGTTTTATTTAAGTTTCTTTCTGGTGCCAAAGAGGGAACTCTGAGACCAGTCCTAGACTTCTCCCTTCTGAGTCACTATGTCATGGTCCCAAAATTCAAATGTTAGCATTGCTGCCAGTCATATCCCCTTCAGTTTCACATTAACATTAGATTTAAAAAATGCTTATAATCACATACCTGTTTGCAAAGATTTCAGATTTTTTTTTTAATGTTTTTGTATCTGGACTACGTTCAGTTCTGTCTTACTCTTTGGTTATCTGTTGCAATAAGGGTATTTAAAAAGTGTCAGATTCCAGTAATTGTTTACTGCAGACTTTAAGACATTCACGTCTTTCTATATTTGGATGAATTTGCAGATTCTTTTTCTAATTGTCAAGATTCCCTGACGCGTGTCAAAAATCATCTGCTCATTCTGGGGTTTCACGTAAACACATTAAAGGAGTATTTCATCCTTTCTCATGGAATAGTTTTAGATACTTTCCTAGGAACAGCTTTTCCTTTGGGCAAAGTCATACTGTACACAGAAATTTTCCAGAACTTTTAAAACCACTCTGGCATCTGTGAGGGAATTTCTCAGAATTCTGGCTTTTATGGCCTCTGTGATTTTTGTAATTCCCTTGAATGAGAAAAAAAAATCAGTGGTCAGTCTGGTGTCAGCACTAACCCTCTTTGTCTTTTCAGATTCCAGTGCTGTGGTGGGTGGATTCGTTTCCTCTAAAAGCAGGTCTTCCCTTCCCCATTCTGCATCTCTTTCAGTCTATCACAACACGTGTTTCAGATTTTGCTGGGGGAGGGGGGGATGCTGTATTGAAGGGAGTGAAAGTGCAGCATCTGTGGAGCAAATAGGACAGACCAGAGTACATAACTGTCTAAGAGATGTTGGTAGTAAGCAATATTATAAAACTTTTAAATCATCAGTGGTAACTCTCAGAGGTCCTAGTGATCATATACAGCACCACAGTGGTATGTAAACAAACGAGGGAATAACATATCTTATCCCCTCTGTAGACTTGTCATAATTCCATGGGAGGAAGCAGTTCATTTCACTTTGACTCTTCAAGCTGTGTACATTCCATCAGTGTAAAACATAGGTATTAGTAAAACAGCAATCCCTATTAATCGCTAAAGGTCTTAAGCTGATAACATTATCATAAAAAAGAAAACAAACAACCGGCTCAACCACCACTGAAAACTATTAAAGTAAAATAATAAAATCGATAAAGTAACTCTCCCACATTTTAAAAGACAACTAAAAATGCATCTCAATAAACACTGGCTTTGCTCCTGCACCAACCCAGTTTAACTTTCCTTCTTCCTCTCTTTCTTTTCTTCCGTAATTCATAGGTTCATACTAGGCTATCTGCCCTAGGGCATTTATAAGCCTGGCCAGAGTATGTTTGGCTTTCGCCACTCATTTTAAATTAATTTTGCTATGCCCTTTTTCGAGGTTAGTATACTGTGCCTCTGTCTAACAGAGACACAGAAGTGATACTCGTGGTAAACCTACGATCTCCCATCCACTCATCAAGATTCCTCTTGGAGAGTCAATGAGGGACTCTGCCTAACCTGGACTGGGATTTTATTCCATATTGAAGGGAGCCTCTGGGTTATGAATCTGTTCCTCCAGCATGTCCTATTTATTTCAGTGCTGAGGTTCAAGTCTCTCGAGCGCGTAGCTCGATGGGATTTGGATTTTTTGAGGTGCAGCATGTCCCTTAATTCTGGGTTGGACATGGCTTTATACGTCAGGCACAGGCCGCCTCTGAGCAGGCGGTATGCCACTGAGTAGAGCTGGAGTTTCTTTAACCGGGCAGCATATGGCATCTGTTTGAGCCCTTTGATCCTCTTGGTGAGGTACTTTTGGGGTCTTTCCAGTTGCTGCAGGTGTTTGGTAAGGTACATCCCAAAAGGGACATTGTACTCTATTATGGGCCTGATGAGGGATGAGTAAAGAGGCACAATGACCTCCCCTAATCTAGATGTGAATCCCTTCATGATTAGGTGGGCTGTATAAAATGTTTTTCTAACCACTTTGGCCACGTGGTTGTCAAATGAGAGATTGCTATCAACTTGGGTCCCCAGGTCCCTAATCACTTCTTCTGTACTTAATGGATTACCACCTATGTGGTAATTTGTGGGCACTTTGTTTTTGCCAAAGGGGATGACTATACACTTTTTGGCGTTTAGCTTGAGCCCATGGCTCTGGCACCAGTTGTCTGTTTCTATGAGGCCCTTTTGGAGGATGCTTGTGTCAGCTGGAGAGTCAATTATGGCGCCCAGTTTGCAGTCATCTGCGAACTTGGTCAGCCACAGTCCTTCTGTGTTGGCCTGTACCTCCGAGAAATATATACCGAACAAGAGAGGTCCCAGGACTGAGCCTTGTGGGACGCCACTTGTAACTGGTTTGGAGTCTGACATGGCTCCAGCAATTCTAACCATGTGGGTTCTGTCCTTGAACCAGTTTGCAACCCATCTAGTGACATAGGGGTTTATATTTAAGCTGGTGAGCTTATCTATAATGCCCGAGTGGGGTATTGTATCAAAGGCTTTTGCGAGGTCCAGGTAGGCTGTGTGGACCACCTTCCCTTCGTCAATGGCCTTGATGACTGTTTCAAAGAAGTCGACCAGGTTTAAGAGGCAGGATCTGCCCTTAACAAAGCCGAACTGGGTAGGATCCAGTGTCTGTAGGTCCCCAATATCTTTATTTATGCGGTCCATGATGATCCTTTCCATAGCTTTGCAGACCAAGCTAGTCAGGCTTATGGGGCGATAGTTACCAGGGTCCGTTGAGGCACCACCTTTGTGGAGAGGGACCACTGTTGCTGTACGCCACTCTTTGGGTACATATCCTGTAGTAAGGCTGAGATTGAACAGTAGTTTTATGTTTGGGTTTAGCTCTTCTTGGAGTTCATGTATTCTATCGTTCTCTTCTCCCTGCACCCTTAATAGTTCTCCCTTTACATAACATCTATGTAGATATATGCTTACACATATATACTGTATGACTATTGTAATCCACAAAAAAAAAAAAAAAAAAAACTTTATTCCATTTTTTAAGACGTTTTATTACTCCACTTTTTGTTTTTGCTCCTTTCATATTTGTGAAATATGTGTATTACCTACCTCTGTTTATAAATTTTAATATTGTATTGCTGATCTCTGTTTAAACTTGTACTAACCATTGGAGCTTTTCTCCCCGGGCCTCTACTGAAAATGGACATATATCCAGCTAGACTAGCCCAGTCATCAAATGTAAAATAAAAATAAAATAAAAAATAAATAAATAAATACTGAAAGACTAAAAGTCAGTCCCAAGATTCCGGATAAGCACTTTCAACCTTCCGGCCTTCCTCAGAATATAACAATGTAATTTCCTTATTTTATTTTAATAGTTTTCCATGGTGGTTGAACCAGTTTTGTTTTTCTTCATTTTATCCGTGTAAAACATAGTAGATAAGCTAAACAAGACCAGGACAGACTCTCTCAAATGGAGCCTACACCTGGGGGTCTTCCAGGAATTGATACATCTGTGGGGAGCATCTCAAGTAGGTCTGCTTGCCTTCAAGATTCCTTGCAAACAGGCCTGAAAGATAGATGCTTTCTCATTCCCATGGACAGGAATGTTTCTTTATATTTTTCCAGAAGGACTCTTCAAAGATAGTGGTGGTGATTCCTTTTTGGCTCAGACAACAGTGGTTTTCCCTTTTGAAGATTGTCAATTGCCATTATCACAGGCTGCAGCTACTCACAAAAGGCAGGAGTTGTTTGATACAACCCAACCTGAAAACTCTTAATTTGACTGCCTAGAAGGTAAAGTTTTACTACCCTTTAAGCACCATTTTTTGAGGGTATGTAGCAGTTGCTAAAGGAAGTCAAAAACATACTGCTAAGAAGTCATGTGTATGAAAGTGGAAAATATTTTCTAATTAGTGCCTTAGTGAGAACCAGGACCCGTTTAAGGCCCAGATGCTTCTAGTTCTAGAATGTTTTGGTGAGTTATTATTCTCTGGCCTTTCTTACTCTTCTGTCAAGAGTCATCTTTCAGATATTTCGGTTTGTCTGCCTTTGGATCCCCTTTTTTCCTGTTCTCAAGTTACACGGTTTTTTAAAAGGTTTTTCATATCCATTCACCTAGAATGTGGATGGCTGTTCTTTCATTTGAACTCTCTCATCTCGCTGTTGTGAGGTTCTTGACTTTTAAAACTATGTAACTCATTACTTTGACTTCTACAAAAAGATTTACAAGCTCTTACAGTGAGTTGGCCCTATCTCATTTTTCATAAAGACAGGGTTTCTTTGAGAACAGATCCTAAGCTGATTTCAGAATTTACCCTTGAACCCATCCATTAATTTCCCTGTATTATTTCCAGAATCCCAAAACAAGGCAGAAAGAGTTTTACATACTTTGGATGTCCACAGAGAGCTCAGATACCACTAGGACAAACAAAATCCTTCAGGAAGGCCGATCAGCTGTTTGTGCCCTATAAAGGTAAAAAAAGTACAACCAGTGTCAAAGCAGACATTTGCTAGATAGTTATGCCTTACTGTTTTTTTTTTTTTTTTTTTTTTGCAAGTCTCACCATAAAAAGTCACTTCCAAGTAGGGAACAGGCTTATTCTGCTAGGGCTTTGGCATCTTCTGTGGCTTTTTGGAAAGGGGTGCACTGTAGAATTATATCGGAGACAGCAACTTTTCTTTTCATACATTAACAACGCATTACAAACTAGATTATTTTTTTTCCAGGTCCAGAATATGCTTTGCTAGCCCCTTTCTCCAGGGGCTCCTACATTCTTAAATTCCTTTTTACCTCTTTGTATAATCTTTCAGGGGGATTAAGGTGTTTGCATCGCAGACACAAGGTACAGGGTTTGATTCTCACCTTTTTTTAAAAAAAAACCTTTATAAAAGTATCACTTTACATGTAGGCAAGCATAACACAGAGGAAAACAGACCATATTAACATTTATTTTCCATTTACATTCATTGTACATCATATATTTTCTTTCTTTGTGACAGTCATCAGTTCAGCATTACATAAATTGCTGAATTCCTGCCTTTCCTTAAACCTCACTCATTCCTCCTCTTGGACATCATTCTGCATATATTGTTCTAACAATTTATATTTATTTCTATTTCCCCTTTCTAAGGTTAATTCTTTCACTATGTTTATCTCATTTATAAAATTCAGTACTTCAAATACATTTAGTGTTGACTTTGACTTCCATTTTCTAGCAATTGCTTTTGTGATAGCCAACATAATTCTAGGCAATTCAGATTCTGTGTCACAGCTAAAAAAATAATTTCCTTAGTTAAAGCTATTTGCCCACCCAATATTTCTGACAGAGTACTGTGTAGGGAATTTTTTAAATCTGCCAACTCATTGCACTCCCAAAACATATGTTCCTTGTCACCTGTTTTTTCCCCGTCACACCTCCAACATTTGCTGTCTACCTGAGGAAAAATCACTTGGTCTGTGTGGGATATAAAAATACTTCTAAACAAAGATCCTAAACTTTCTGAACTTTGTTGCATACTTGCGAGCCTTACATATGTCCTCCTACTGTTATCTTGTAAATTGCTTTTCCAGTCTCTCTTCACAATCTTTTCTAACCTCCTGTGATTGATTCTTATATTTATCATGCAGTATTTTATATGTCCTACTAAGTATCCATTTCTCAACAGCAACTTCTGCTCTAGGTTAAAAACTCCACCAGAGTGGGTCTTTCACTTAAGATTCCCGTATCCCTTTCTCTTTGCCTATACCTGAGATCAATCCCTGGTAGGGAATGCAGCATCTAGCCTGCAGTCCAAATGTCTTTGCCTCATCCCACACTATTTACTCCCAATACCTTGGCTCCTTTGCTAGTTTCCTACAGTAAATCCCATCCTCCTCTTGCCTATTGTTTTGTACCCCTACTTGCAGTCATCCCTGTTGTTAGAATCTCCTTTCTCCATTCTCATGTTGGCTTAGTTCTTAAAATACTTACTGCTCCTTTATAAATACAATATTTTCTGTGATCATTAATTATTCTCCTTAAGGATCTGCATCCAAAATCTCACTCTTTTTATTTCTTTAATTTCCCTACTGCTTCATTATAATTAAAAATGGAAAGGGATAATAATTTTCTGCTTGTGTTCATGTATACAAGTCTTAACTGTGTTGCTCTAAAATATCCCTTCAAATCAGGAAATCCTAGACCACCTGGTTGTATTGGAAGGATCAGCTTCTCTCTCTGTCAACTCTGTCCTCTTCCCCTCCCAGATAAATTACTTCTGCTGCTTAGTAATTATTGTCCACAGCTTCACAAATGCCGAGTGCCAGCAAGCCTGAAAAAAAAGACCAAAAAACCCCCACAGAAGAACAAATGTCCAAAATCACGTCTCTCCTTTTAAACTTTGTTTGTGCTGGGGGG
Source organism: Protopterus annectens (assembly GCF_019279795.1). Lineage (NCBI taxonomy): Eukaryota > Metazoa > Chordata > Ceratodontiformes > Protopteridae > Protopterus > Protopterus annectens. The sequence continues at coordinate 387,366,261 of NC_056740.1, read as the reverse complement.
GGGGGTCAGATCCCACCCCCCACACACCCCTGAACTTGTGTATACCAATGTTATGTATACATTTTTTGTCCGACACTTGGTTTAGAGGATTAAGTAGCTGTTAATGAGCTGTTTCCTGTGGTCCAGTAGTGCAGGGTTTAATTGCCTCAGCCTCCATTGCCACAGTGTGACTCTGAGCAAGTCGTGTAACTAGGCATCACTCTCAGGCCAAGTCTGAAAATGGTCCATGGAGATCAGTGCTTTCCATTGGAAAACAAACTCCATGATTGCTATACCTCTGTGAGAAAAGAATAGTCCAAGAAATGACCATCTCAAACTTGAGGTATGCAAGTCCATTTTTCAGTCATTCAGTCTGTGTTTCAGGACTTGCTATAGCGGGTCCCGACATTTCATATGGTTACCCAGCATAATCCTCTTCCCTTTCCAGTAACCTCTTACTACCGCAAATCTACCATCATTGTCTTTTTCCCTGGAGCCCCTCTAGCAGTTTGTATAGTTACTCCCCCTTTCCTTTGTCCCTGATATTCTGCTGAATATCCATCCTGAAGTCCTTGTCAAATTTACATGCTCATTTCTTTCCAGTTATGTCTCCTACAGCATTACTTTTTGTGCTCTTCATTTCATGATATAATTCAATGCTTTTATTTTCTATATATGTAAGGCCATTTATGTTGCAATATAATATGGATAACATAGCCATCATGATAAAAAGCTATTTATTATTACCATGTATTATACATGGCAGTTTTTTGAATGTTTGCTCCCAACATTTGTGTAATATGTGTACACTAATCTCTGGCAGGCTGATCTTTTGTATATTTGTTTTTTTGTCATCTCCATTTGAACCTGTCACATTTTCAAGACTTTTTATTTTAATGAAAACTTTCAAACAAAAAAAGTACATCACCCGAACACTCCCATCCCCTTCTAACTTGTAGCACATATGCAAAACTATGTACTACTTCCAAAATGAATTTTAATCCTCCATATAGGACCAATTGCCCCAAACTAACAGGTGCACCCACTGACATTACCTAACCTAAAATAAAGGTTACCAGTGTTCAAGCACATGGTATATATATAGCCTGTGTTCCCACTTATACTGAATTTTCTTAATTTTTATTCCTCTCCCAGGTGTGTATAACAGCTTGTATGCTTTCAGAATACATTAACTTTTAGTGCTAAAAAATTGCAGTGGCTGTCTTTAAATACCACTAAATTATACACTGTTCTCTTAAATCCGTTAAAGTGTTAAGGCTGCTAGAAAGGCTGCTATCTCTTATTCACTTCCCACAATTTCAAACTTTATTTTTCACGGAACTGTTTTTCATTGTATGTTTAAATTTTGCATTTCCCTCAGCAAAGAATGCTCAGAACTCGCAAGATTAATTGCTTGTATCTGTAGACAGCTCATTTCCATGTAAAAGTAGTCAGCAATGAATCTTTATACATTTTTGTCAAAACATAATGTACAACTGCCTTTAGCTGCAGACTTCTTGACTCCCACAGACCATTTGCTGATTAGAAAAAAAAGCAAGCCAGTGTCTTTACTATTGTAAGAAACTTAGCATTTTTCATGACACTCATCATTTTGTCTTATTTTTCAAGCCTGCCTGTTTTCCAAAAAAACACTTGCTTATAGCTTAAGTCAAGGACATTAATCCAGACATTCTCCCCTGTACAAATTAGAGAAAATATGATGTTAAGTTGTCAATCTCGCCTTCATTCTTGCTGGATGGGTTCGGAGCCGATCCTCGGCTCCGACTCGGCACTAGCTTTAGCTCGAGAACTCCTTTTACCAGCTCGAGGCAACCCTATATCCCATGATGCAAGGCGGAACTACCTCAGATCTCGTTTGCCGCTTAGCGAAAGAGGTCTCCTTTGCCAGCTGAGGTAAGTTTTTCTTGTTAAATAAGAAAAAAGTTAGTTAGGGGTTTAATTTCCCTTCAGTGTTAGGTTAGCCTGTATTTAGTACAGCCCACCCTATTCCCTTCCTTTTTTAAACTTTTAAAATAGTTTTTTCAGTGAAAGTTTTAGTCAGGCCTAGTTCCCCAAGTTATTCCCTTCCTGTGTGTCTGTGTAGGGATTAAGTTGTGTGTTTGTGGGGACTGTTTGTGTATATCCTTTTAGGATGTCTAGGGAAGGCAAGGTCTCAGGCTTCAAGAAGTGTGACCAGTGCTGTCAGAAAATGTCCCTGACAGACGGTCACACTTCTTGTGTATATTGCCTGGGGCCTTTGCACCTGCAGGACTCCTGTGCGTTGTGTCATGCCTTTAGCCAGCGAGTCCTGCAGGAAAGGAGGAACAAACTGATCCTCCGAGGTTTGTTGAAACCTGAAGGTTCTCCTCCTAAGCAAGGGGCAGGAAAACCTCTTAAGCCACCGAAGGTTCAGGCTACAGTGTCCAAGCCTCCTCCGGTGGCTCCGGCTCCGTCGGAGCCGATATCGGCTCCGGCTGGAGCCGATGCTTCTTCTGCCAGAGTAGTGGGTTCGGTGCCGGCCGGCTCCGATACCCTGACTACTGTTGCCTTGTCGGCTCCGGCTGGAGCCGACACTTTATCAGCATCGGGCCGAGAGATCCTCGGCTCCATCTGGGGTTCAAGGGACTTCGGCTCCGATGGCTCCGGCCCGCAAGAGATCCCGGTCCCCTTCGATACTAAGTATTCACTCGGCTCCGGGGTCTCCTCTTTTGTCGGAGCGGAGCCATCGGAGCCGATCTTCGAGATCTTCCAGGCTGTCTGACCACGATTTGGAGAGGGTGGTAAGCAGGCTGTTGAAGTCTCAGGCACTGGCCCAAATGCTCCATAGCCCGTCTCAACAGACTTCGGCTACAGCCCCAATTCTTGAGATTCCTCCTCCGACTCCACACCAGAGTTCGGAGCCGGAGCTTCTTGGGACAGCGACTGTTTCAATGCCGGAGCCGATACATCCTTCGGCTCTGTCATCCTCGGCTCCGATCTCCTCCTTGAGACTTTCCTTGGAGGGATCCGGTCGTCGGGTTTCCACTGTCGGCTCCGAGGGGGCTAGTGGCATCGGACCCTTGTCCGACCCGCTCTCCCTCTCGGAGCTTGGCTTTGGTAAGCTCGGCGCCGACATCGACCTCGAGCCTTCTCTCTCCTTGGAGCCGACCATTCCTGTTTCTTCGAGCGGGTGTGTTCAGGTCTCCCGGGAGAGGAGCCTTTGAGGTGATGAGGAGTGTCCTGGCCTCTGAGCCTGGTCAATGGTCTATCCCTCTAGCTCCTCCCTCATCAGTGCCTGCAGATGTCTCTTGCCAGCCTCTTGCTCTCAGGCCCAGGGATCCATCGCCCAGGTTTCCCCACTGGGAATTTCCTCCTCTTCCGAGGTTTCTCCTGACCCTGCAGGGGAACCCCCTCGGAAGAGGACGTGTAAGAGGAAACACACAGACTCCCTTGAGTCTACTACATCTGATACCGACTTAGATGAGTCGGAAGGTTCCCCACGGTCCCCCTCTGAGGATGTCTCATTTTCAGACATCCTTGAGCTCCTCAAACAGAGGGGAATTGGCCTCCATTGACCCCTCCGAGGATGAGTCGGTATACCTGGAGGCTTTTGGATCCCGACCCTCCACCTCCTGGGTGTCTCCGCCTTTCGACCCACTCATGCAGGTAGTGGCTCGGAAGGCGTGGGCGGCTCCAGATTCTGTGGAACCTGTCCCCAGGAGACCATCCAAATTTATCACGGCCCCTTCGGACAAACAGTTCCTGTCCAAAGGTGTCTCTGTGGATGCTATGGTGGTGGCGGCCACTAAGAAGGAACTGGCGGATCCTTCAGTACCTGTCCATCCTCCTAATAAAGATTCTAGGACTATGGACAGGTATGGAAAGCGGATGTTTTCTTCAGCGACCTTTGCAATGCGTTCGCTGAATTACCTTTGTCACTTCACCAGGCTTCAACGAGATATTCTCAAGGAACTGGGGGAAGTAGTCCAGGATCCTTCAGCTGCTGGGGCTCAGGAAAGATTGCCTCTCAGCTAGCTATCCTGAATTCGATATCTAACTCCTCCATGCGGCTCATATCTTATGCGGCCGATGGAGCGAGCAGGGCCGCAGGCACAGGTGTTGCTCTTAGACGCCAAGCCTGGATGCGGCTGTGTAATTTTGCGGACCCCTTTAAGGCGTCCTTCACCAACACCCTTTGACGGTTCGGCTTTGTTCGGACCTCAGGTGAAGGATACTTTGACCAGATGTGAACAAGACGGTAAAACTCTTTCTGCCGTTGGAGTCCAGTTTTCCACTCCTTCTAGACCATATCGCAAGGGTCAGAAGGGGGGGAAGATGTGGTTCCGTAAAGCCCAAGGAGCTACACGGACACACGTGGTCAGTTTACCCCTAGAGGCAGAGGGGTAACAATAATAGACGCCGCCCTAGAGGCAGGGGGTCCTCAGAACCAGGGCAACAGGGAGCCTCTTCCTGAGAAGCCCTTTCAGCATCCCTGAGGTGTTGCCCGACTGTCCACCCTTGGAGGCAGTCGGGGGAAGAATTTCGCTGTACCCAGTAGCCTGGCAATCCCTATCACAAGAGAAGTGGGTACAATCGATTATATCCGAGGGTTACAAAATCCCCTTGAAGGTTTCCCGTACCTCTACAATCCCTTCCAGACATCTCACCCGGTCAAAGGGATTTGGCAAAACAGGAAGTTTCAAAACTCCTGGGAAAAAGAGCCATCCAGACAGTGCCGGCAGACCAAGTAGGATCCGGCTTCTACTCAAGATTCTTTTTGGTCCCCAAAGGACGGAGATTGGAGACCAATACTAGACCTAAGCAGACTAAACAAGTCTGTCAAAAGGCAAGATTCCGGATGGTCACGCTGCAATCCATTCTGCCCTTTCTGGGCAAGGACAACTGGATGTGCTCGATAGACCTTCAGGATGCGTACTATCACATAAAGATTCACAGACGCTCCAGAAGGTTTCTCCGCTTTCGGCTGGGAGCCAGTCATTACCAATTCAGAGCACTGCCCTTTGGCCTCACTTCAGCCCCCAGAGTGTTCACCAAATGCATGGCGGTGGTCACAGCTCACCTGAGACGTCGAGGATTCCAAGTGTTTCCTTATTTGGACGACTGGCTCCTCTCCGCCACCTCCAGGGATCAGCTTCTTCGGTCCAGAGACTACACCTTACAGCTTTGCAAGAGTCTAGGAATTTCGGTGAATTTCGAAAAATCCTCTCTGCTGCCTTGCCAATCTATCACCTTTATAGGCGTAGAGTTAGATACCGTCAAAATGTTAGCCAGACTAACAAATCAAAGGATTCTGGACATCCAGAAATTTGTTCAGCTTCTGTTACAAAGCAACAAGGTCAAAGCCAGGTTTGTCTTGAAGGTTCTAGGCCTAATGGCTGCAGCCATTGTTCTTCTTCCACTAGCTTGCTTCCACATGCGTCTCCTGCAGTGGATGTTGTTCACGCAGTGGTCGTACCACGATCTGCCCATGAGACACGAGATCTTAGTGACACAGTCTTGCAGGGCTCATCTACGATGGTGGGTATCTTCCCCTCTTCTTCAGCAAGGCCGACCATTTGTTCCCCCTCCTTCAGTTGCCACAGTCACCACAGATGCCTCTCTGATCGGGTGGGGGGGGGCATTATCAGGGCAGGATGGTCCACGGGACGTGGCAACCCATAGAATACCACCTGCACATAAATGTCCTGGAGATGAGAGCAGTGCTTTTAACGTTGCAAGCCCTCGACGACTTTCTTCCCACAGGGACTATTGCAGTACAGACGGACAACATGTCCGTGGTCTGGTACATCAACAAACAGGGCGGAACCAGGTCCTATCCCTTATGTCGAAAAAGCTCTCAGACTTTGGCAATGGGCGATCTCTTCTCAGCGGTTTCTGATAGCAACGCACATCCCGGCAGGTCCAACCTATTGGCGGACAGGCTAAGCAGATCTATTCTGATGCCTCACGGTGGTCTCTCAATCAGTCTGTAGTGGATCAGATTTTTCTGAAGTGGGGCACCCTTGTTGCGATCTTTTGCTACCCCTCAAAACAGCAAGTGCCCAGATTACTTCACACTTTTCCTCTTCCAGGCCAACCCTTGAGAGACTCTCTAACCCAGGATTGGCCTCGGGGACTTCTTTATGCTTTTCCTCCCTTTCCATTGATTCCACAAGTCATTCAGAAAGCCACCGTTTTGAGAGCCAAATTGATCCTCATTGCTCCATATTGGCCTCGACAAATTTGGTTTCCGTCTCTACATCATCACCTTCTGGTGCAGCCCTGGCATCTGGACCCAGTTCCGGATCTTTTGATCCACCAGTCGGGTCAGCAGCACCGAGCCATTCATTCTCTCAACCTCACTGCTTGGTTGCTCCACTTCCTTCCCTAGCCAGGCTACCAATGATTTCTGACTCAGTCAGAGACATTTTAGTGTCTTCTTTAAAGTCGTCCACTAGAACTGTTTATGCTAGCAAGTGGCGGCGTTTTCTATTTGGGCAAACGCCAGAAATATTGATCCTTTCACCGCTCCTATACATTCTGTTTTGGATTTCCTGGCGGAGGTTTTTCATTCGGGATCGTCATCATCTACAGTCAAAGTACAAATGGCTGCTATTTCCAAATTTCATGTTGGCTTGCAGGACAATAACATCATGTCTCATAAGTTATGCAAAGCCTTTTTGAGAGGAGTTTTTCTCCTAAAACCGCCTGTGAAACATCCTCCTCCGCAATGGGATCTAAACTTAATGTTGGCATCCCTAATTCTACCTCCTTTCGAACCGTCTGCTACGTGTTCTTTAAAGTTGTTGACATGGAAAACTATATTTTTGCTGGCTGTTACCTCTGCAAGAAGAGTTTCTGACATTCAGGCCCTCTGTATTCGTTCACCTTATCTGGTGTTTCATAAGGATAGGGTTTCGCTCAGAACTAACCCTTCCTTTCTTCCCAAGGTTGTATCTCAAGCCAATATTAACCAATCTATTGATCTACCAGTTTTCTTTCCTAACTATTCTGACAGAGCTGAACAGAAGCTACATTTTTGGATGTTCACCGTCAGCTCAGGTACTACTTACATAGGACTAAACAAGTTAGAAAATCAGACCAATTGTTTGTCTCCTATGCAGGAAACAGGTTGGGTCTTCCAGTATCTAAAGTGACCTTATCTAGATGGTTGACTTCCACCATTTCCTATGTGTACTCTCTAAGGGGCAAACAACTATCTTCTAAGCCAAAAGCACATTCGACCAGGAGTCTATCCACTTCTGTAGCCTTTCAGGATAGACTTCCCATTGACACTATTTGTGCAGCAGCTACTTGGGCCACGCCTCATACCTTTGTGTCTCATTACAAGTTGGATTTGGCCTCCAGAGATAGGGCCAGTTTTGGTTCCACTGTTCTCAAGAGTCTGTTCCATTGAGCCACCGGGATACAGGTGCTAGGACGGTCCCATCCAGCAAGAATGAAGGCGAGATTGACAACTTAACATTTAGAAGTTATGTACCTACCATAACGTTCCATGTTAGTTGTCTTCTCTGCCTTCTTTCTTCCTCCCTCCTTCCCCTGGCCTGGACAGATCTTGGAGAGTTCCTATTAGATTGCTTCCTCTGGAGCATTGTTATGAGGACTTCTTTTAGGAACCATGGTTCCTAATTATATTAGGATAAGTCTTTAGCAGGGTTAGTTAGCTACCAAACGAGATCTGAGGTAGTTCCGCCTTGCATCATGGGATATAGGGTTGCCTCGAGCTGGTAAAAGGAGTTCTCGAGCTAAAGCTAGTGCCGAGTCGGAGCCGAGGATCGGCTCCGAACCCATCCAGCAAGAAAGAAGGCGAGAGAAGACAACTAACATGGAACGTTATGGTAGGTACATAACTTCTAATTAATTCTACACACAGGTGTAGTTGGCTCAACAAGTGCCCTGTGCTGGTCTTATAAAGTAGCACCCCCTTGCTCTTCAAGTTCACTTTTTACTGTAAAAAATGTTTTGCAATAGTTTATACTCTGCATGGAGCACTAAAGTTTTATGGAAAAAAATACTATAAACTGTAGCAAACTGCTTGTTACAGTTTAGACCACTCGGGGAGTGCTCCAACTCCTATTTTGACTGCAAATGCAGTACTGTCCTTTAAAAGCTGGTATGCATTAAAGATAGATCATGTTTTGCTGATCGTACCGCTAAACCATTTCTCCCATGGCCCTCTCGCCCCCCCAGATACTCTACTGATTCTACATATAATATAACTTTACACCCCACCCCACCTCCAGCAGCCCACATCCACAGCATATTAAACATTAAACTTCTTTTTGTCTAGCCTTTTTTTCGTCTTGCCAGACTGAAAAAAACACCTGTTTGCTTTATGTGTAAATAATATTAAAGTAGCCCCACCACATTAAAAATACTCTTGACTACATGCTACATGAACTGCTTTACTATATATAACATGAAGTTTATATCATGAAATGTTTTATACAAGTACTAATAAGAACAAAAATTGTCTTATTTTTGTTCCTTTTAGTGTCCTTTTACATGTTAATGGCATAATGTGAGGTATATGCTTTACAGTCCACCCACAAGTTTAGCAAACTCATCAAAAGTCCAGTCTTTTTCAGCTACTTTGTCTTACAAAGCCATATTTACAAGTATGAGTGATGCTTTGTAATCTCCCATTTATTCACTAATTTCTGTGTTGCTAATCTTCTTAGTCATCTCCCAACACCAGACACTAGTTTAAGTCCAAGGTACTGCTGATTCTTCTAGTCAACTCCTGTTCTTTTCCTCTGTTTCTCAAGAATTTTCATTTGGAAAATTGGAAAAGGTTTCACTGGCAAAATCTCTGCAAACTTTGTGGTCATAAGAAGGCGAAACACAGTCGCTTCTGTTTGCTGGCTCACTTGTTAAACTTTTTTTGTTTCCTCCTTAGCCTCATCTGCATCCACAAATGTCTTAGATCCTTCAGGAAAAAATATTCTGAAGACAGGTGGATACAGCAGTCTGACTTTCACATGTACCTTTGCCCTTCCCTTATTACTGGGATAAACTTGTTTTTGTTCTGCACAGTGTACAGTGAATGATCATTTTCTACAAGCACTACTGTCTCCAATTTTAAATACTTTCTCTTCTGCCACAGTTTTGTCAGTGTTAACTTTTTCAGCTGATATGATTGCATCTTTACTATTACAAGTCTTAGCTACTTTCTCCTGGCCAGGTTTGGGGCAAACGCTCTGTGCCCTTTCAATTAACAAATCCTGCTGTGGATTATCTGTCAAGTGGCGTATTTGTGCTTCCATAAAACTAATACAGTCTGTTAATTCCAGTTTGTCTGGTACAGCAGAAAATGTCAGGTCTTCTCTGTATATCCTGTTTTCTAACTCTAACATTTTTTGAAACCACTCTTTTTTTAAAACAAATATTTTTATTGAATTATCACTTATGACATAGGCAATCATATGTTTATATAAATTACAACAAACCATATTGACATATTTTCAGTTGCAGACATTGTGCATCCCATATAATCTTCAATACAGTTATTGTCAATCAAACATCACACAGCTCATTCAAATCCTGCCCTCCCTTAAACCTCATTCCTCCTCCAAAACATTATTATGCATGTATTGTTCCCACAATTCCCATTTTTTCTATGCAAGTTGCTCCTTCCCTGTTCTAAAGATCCCACTTCCAGTTATTTTCTCTCTTACTGTACTCTCTACATTTAATATGGTTGGTTTAGACTCTGATTTCCATTTTCTAGTAATCGCTTTTCTGGCAGCCACCAGAATTAAACTCAGCAAGGCCTTACTATGTCTAAGCAATTCATATCGTGTATCAAAGCTCAAAAAAATCATTTCCTTAGTTGCACCAATCTGCTGTCCCAGTATTTCTGACGGTGTGAGCCCTTTCTTATTTTCAGTGGCGATGGACAGGTTGACGGACAAGATCAGACAGGAGTCCCCATAGACTATGATGTTTGTGGATGACATTGTGATTTGTAGTAAGAGTAGGGAACACGTTGAGGAGACCCTGTAGAGGTGGAGATGAGCTCTAGAGAGGAGAGGAATGAAGGTCAGCAGGACTAAAAATATATGTGTGTGAATGAGAGGGAGGATAGAGGAATAGTGAGGATGCAGGGAGTAGAGTTGGCAAAGGTGGATGAGTTTAAATACTTGGGATCAACAGTTCAGAGTAATGGTGAGTATGGAAGAGAGGTGAATCAGAGAATGCAGTCAGGGTGGAGTGGGTGAAGAGTGTCGAGAGTGATTTGTGACAGACGGGTACCACTAAGAGTGAAAGGGAAGGTTTATAAGATGGTAGTGAGACCAGATATGTTATATGGGTTGGAAACAGTGACACTAAGGAAAAGACAAGAGTCAGAGCTGGAGGTGGCAGAGTTAAAGATGTTTGTTTGTTTATTTATTTATTTATTGCGTTTGTTAACTGGAATGGTGGTGCTGCGGTAGCGTTGTCACCTCATAGCAAGACGTTGCCCCGTGCGATTCACAGCTAGAGTGTCTTCTGTGTGGAGGCATACGTGAATGGGGCGTGCCTTCGTTGAAGGTTGTGCGTCAGGGCTGGTAACCCGGTACGTAAAAATCCACTAACAATCATTACTGGACCGGAGTTCCACTGTGGCGACCCCTAACCGGGAAAAGCCGAAAGACACAAACGTTAACTGGAAAGTCCGCTGGGCCTAGGAAGAGCCTATTTTCAGTGGAGGCCCGGGGAGAAAAGCTCCACATTTATTACATGCAAAAGTTGAAAAGTATTAATACAAAGGAGATGTTAAGCAGAACTATCAAAAATATTAATACATAGGACATTTTCAGCTGAACTATCATGTGTTAATTACATACAAGTGATCCCTTCTTACATGCAAAAGTGAAGCATATTGATAGATAGAATTAGGTATTTTGAGCAAGTAATAGCAACAAAGTTTTACAGTTGGGTAATGATGCCATGTATTGTAGAGTAATGCATAAGTATGAATATATTTGTAGAGTTCTTAGTGGAGTTGAGGATTGAGAGGAGGTGACGGGCTGGGCTGTAGGAGGAAGAGTACAATCCATGTGACAGCTGGGAGTCAGAATGGTCCAGAGAAGAAGAGGGAATATTGTAGGGAGTTGTATGTTTGTATTGGGTGTGATGAGGATGGACAGGATTAGAAATGAGTATATAAGAGGCTCAACTCAGGTTGGACAGTTGGCCAGAAAGGCAAGATTACATTGGTTTGGACATGTGCTGAGGAAGGGATGCTGGGTATATTGGGAGAAGGATGCTAAGGATGGAGCTGCCAGGTAAAATGAAAAGAGGAAGGCCTAAGATACGGTTTATGGATGTGGTGAGAGAGGACATTCAGGTGGTTGGTGTGACAGAGCAAGATGTAGGAGATAGGAAGAAATGGAAACGGATGATCTGCGGTGGTGACCCCTAAGGGGAGCAGCCAAAAGAAAAATGTCTGGAGAAATTGTTAAAGTTTGCAACTCTCTACATTCACTAATTACCTCTTTCTTCCCAGTCATACCTCCAACATTTGCTATCTGCGAGAGAAAAAATTCTTTGGAGTCTAATTGGAGTATAAAAATACTTTCAAATCTTCTATACTCTGTTGCATGTTTGGGAGCTGTGCATATATCCTCCCACTGTTGTGAATTGCTTATCCAGTCTTTCTTCCCAATCCTAACTCCTCTGATTACTACAGTTATCATGCAGTATTTTATATGCCCTACTAATTGTCTCATTTTTAACAGCAGCAGCTGTTCTAGATTCAACTAAAAACTCTACCAGTACTGGTCTTTCACTTTGGATCCCCGTATTCCTTCTTCTTTTCCTGTAAGCTGATATCAATCCTTGGTAAGGAAGGCAGTCTCTAGCTTGCAGGCCTAATGTGTTCTTGGGCTCTTCCCATTCTGTTACATTTCCCCGTCTAATTTGCTCCTAATACCTTGTTGGTTTGTTTGTCAGTTTTCTCCAGAAAATTCCGGCCTCCTCTTGCCTATTCTCTGTACCTCTGATTGCAGTCATCCATATCAGCAGAATCCCTTTTCTCCATTCTCGCACTGGCTTAATTCTTAGAATACTTTCTGCTACTTCATGAATATAATATTCTGTATGGTTATCTTTATTTCCCTTAAGGATCTGCAAGAAAAACACCTGTCTCCTTCCTTCCTTGAGCTTTCCCCCATTTCATCATTATCCCTTTCCACTTTGAATTGTACCTTTCTGCTTTTGCTATGTACAGGAGCCTTAGCTGTGTAGCTCTGAAATATTTCAATTCGGGTAATCCCAGACCATCTTTTACTTTTGGAAGGCTCAATGTATTCCACTTGACTCTTGCTCTCTTCCCATAAATCAGATAATCCCAAACCACCTTGTTCTCTTGTAAGGATCAACTTATCCCACTTGAAGCTCGTCCTTTTACCCTCCCAGATAAAATCCTTCAACTCTTTATGTACTAATTAATAATAGGAGAGCGGTTGACATAATGGTTAATGTATTTAACTTAGACACAAGGTGCAAGGTTTGATTCTTACATGTGGTAATTGGTTAGGCTTAAAATGGCCCACAAAGGCAGTTAGTCTAGTAATAATCTGTGAACCTATGAATTGCTATCCACTGCTTCTCTGGTTGATAAAAATATGCCTGAAAAACTAAAGGGACTAAAAACATTTTCACTGCTTGCATCTTGCTATCTGTATTCATAAAACAGGGCTTCCAGTTTCTCAGTTTTTGTATTATCTTTTGTTTAGTCTCTTTCTGCATATACTTAGCTGCCATAGCATAATCCTTTTTAACCCATACTGCTAAGTACTCCATTTTATCCTTTCCTCATAAGTATGGGTTTTGCTGAACCAATTTGTGCATGGGTTCATTGTTTATAGCTGTTGCATTTGTTTTATCCTCATTAGTCCTGTATCACTTAAAGACTTGAAAAGGTCTCAGAATGTTCCACAGCACTGACATGTCCTTTTCTGGTTTTATCAGGTACAAAACAATATTATCTGCAAATTTAGCCATGTTTTTTCTTGATTACCATACCAATTATATCCTTGAATTTCTGATTCCTTTATTTTCTTTGACAATGATTCTAAATGTAATGCAAATAATAAAGGGGAAAGAGGACACCCCGGCCTGGTTCCTGTGTACAAACAAAATTTGTCATAAAGGACCCCCCCCCCCCCGATCATTCATATACCCTCCTAATTAACCTTATTGCGTCAGGAAAGGCAAATGCATCCATTGCCCTACACATAAAGTCCCAGATTATTCTGTCGAATGTTTTCTCTGCATCAAGACCCACCAAAAATAGTGGTATTTTCTTACATTCTGCTTCCCTCTGGATCATCATTGTTATGTTAATGTTAAATGTTTGCCTCCCCTCCACACAACCGCATTTATCCATATCTGTCAATTTTGACAACACGTTTCCCACTCTTTTTGCTATGGTAATTATAAACACTTTATAGTCATGGTTTGGTATCAAAATGGGCTTACATGAAGCTGATGGGTCTTTACCATCTTTATAAAATCTTATAAGGTTTTAGTGAGCTGTACTACAGCTCTTCAAACAGTTTTTCAGGAGAGGTGTGCAATGTGGAGCCATTAACCAACACGTGTTTAACATGCAGCAGCAAATATCCACAGTAGTGAATCAGCCTTCCTCTTCATTGAGAATCCCAAGCATCAGTGGCAACATTGAGAATCCCAAGCATCAGTGGTAATTGAAAGAAACTAGAGAAGGAAGATGATTTTGGGGCCTTTCAGGTGACATTTGAAAGGTACATATTTATATGTGTATTTGTATACACGCGCAAGCGCGCACACACACATGTGTGTGCGTGTATGTATATATTTGTGAGAGAGAATTGGCATCAAGCTAAGTGGTCCTAAATTCTGTTATGCCATGTAACTGGTCTCATTGAAAGCTTATATGGACCTGGAAGATGCTGATGCGCACGAAAACCATAAACTGAAATGAAAAATTGTAAGCGCTAGAGTGTCGCATAAGACACAGTCCCTTAAGTTTCATAACTGCACATTTAGTGCAGACAGATGGTAAATTCACTTAATGAATTTTAAAACTATGGCTAGAGCCTCATGTGTATGTACATACAATTCTAAAAACCTTGGCTGTAGACAAATTTAAAAGAGCAGTCATTAACTTAAGAAAATGGGAATCGTTAGGGGAAAATGGATATCTGAGAGTTACGTGAAGTCTTCAAAACAGCTATTTTTTGCTGCAGAGAATGTATGTTGTTGACTGAAAGTGCAAATCCATAGTCAGACCTGCATGCACCAATAGCTAAAAATAAAAACAAGCGTTCACTTAAGTTAGTTCCTAGCCTAGTCTAGCTCCTGGGGGTGAGTCCCAGTATCTCTCTCTTTGGTGATATTCTCTTTTTTTAAATGATCCATAATGGTGATCATAATTTAAAATATTATTTGACTGGTCCATCTTTGTATACCATTTTGTCAAGAGAGACAATTAAGTATACAGAGTAGTGTGGACAGTTTCCATACTGTTCTCAACAAAAGTAGTAGAATGCTGACCTTGAACTGGGATCATTGTCACAAGGTTAAACATTTCTGCTATGGCAGGGCTGTGGTAGACTATGTGATTTGCCTAGAAATATTGAAGCTGCTGGATATTGTGGTTTCTCAGGTAATGTGACTTTTCATTATTGAGTAGAAGGAAGATATATTACTTTGACTGGCAAATGATAGTGGTGGTGGTCTCCATTTTCAAAAATGACCCCTGAATGAAGTTTACAGTTGAAGGATCCTATTACTTGGCTCCCTTGATAAAACGACAGACTAATAAAATAAAAATGTGGCAGTCAAAAAGTAGATGATATATATATATATATATATATATATATATGTATGTATTATGTATATAATAATAAAATAAAATGAAACAAAATTGATATACATACGAAACTATATTAACTTGACCTTATCTACATTAAACACAACAAAATTAAAATACTATTAATTACTATATGTAGATAAGGTCAGGTTAATATAGTTTCATATGTATAGCAATTTTGTTTCATTTTATTTTAGCATTATATACGTAACATATATATATATATATATAAAAGTTTAAATATTTCGTAAGGGTATTTATTGTTAAAAACAATTTTTGTAATCTGTAAATGGGTAAAGAATTCTTTGGTTGCATCATTTCCTGTTTTGAATTAAGGGGTGGTATATTTGAAGCATATATAAAATGGTTGCAATTAATTTTTAAAATGTCTGATGAAGTTTGCTGTTTTACGTAAACGAAAAGTGCTTAATGGTCAATAAATAAGGCCTTTCATCTCCTTTTTGACTTCTCTCCCCTACTAGAGGAGAGACTTTATATCATAGCCATGCCTCTGATTCAAGAGACGAAGGCTGGTTTCAATCCTAGATTTGCAGCAGTAATCATCTGTTTATTCTTGCACACATATTGAAAGGACCATGGATGTCTCAGTAAGATCAATATGTCTGTTGTGGATCTTGAGGTGCACATATGACTGCATGCACCAAAGTATTTTAAAGTAGGTCCTGCAAAAGTAGATGATCTTGCAGCTGGTTCTGGTGTGTGCATTTGTGGAGTGGGTGGTTATGTTGTTCTTACCATTAATCAGATATTTTAAATGTGGGTGTAAGATTCCACCAAGGCTCTGTCTCATCTCTTCTCATGGGAGTACATAATTATGTATCCCAAGATCTAGAGCGTGTGGCGTATAGAGATATGAGGGTTTTATCTTTGTAGTTTGTTGCTGCCTTAGTTTCAAATGACTTTGCCAGCATGCAGCAGGGCTGCTCACTGCTGAGAGTGAAGCAGTTGGATTGACATTCAGCCCCTTCAGATCAGAAACCATGGTTGTCTCCTGGAAAACTGGCATGTTTTCTGCCAGTGCACGTGGTTGCTGGTGGTAGGAGGTTTAAAGTACTTTGGGATCATTTTCACAGGTGAATGAGAGAGGGTCAGGGAGATAACTGGAGGATAGAGCAGTCTTAATCATTACCAGGGGCAGTGTACTAACCTATGGTGATGAAAAAGATGGCAGTCATAAGTTACTGAGGATGGTAATTTACTAGTCAGTGTGTGTTTACATCCTCACATCTACTTATGAGCTCTGGGTACAGGCTGAAAAGAATAGATCAAATAAAAGCAGCAGAAAAGAGGTTCCTTCTCAATGTTGCGGGGCTTGGTAAAAAAAAATCTTCTTCTGTCTTTTAGGGGTCACCACAGCGGATCACCTGTCCGCTCATGATTGGTAGTAGAGTTTTTATGGAGTCGAGTTGCCAGCCCAGCGCCCAACCTTCCACGAAAGGCACACACATGCACACACTCATACCTAGGGCCAATTTAGAGTGTCCAATACACCTACAGCATGTCTTCACGACCACAGGGAGGACATGCAGACTCCGCACAAAAACAAACAAAAAAAAAAAAATAAAAGTTAAACAAAAAATGTTGTTTTGCTATTCTGAACCCCACCCTGGTATGTTGTAAGGTCCCTTCTATAGGGTAAGTATGGTTTGTTTCCGTTTGCCTTAACTGGAGATAGTAGTGTCACCCAACTTCCATTTCTATTCAACAGATGAGAGTCTATTAAAAAAATAAAAGCTACTGTGAATTTGACAGTTTGACTGTGTGTGTATGTATATATATATATATATATATATATATATATATCAAATATGGATATATGCATATATATGGTTGCAATGTACTCCGTCGAATGAGTGCGAGTGTATTGCCACAGTTTGTCTTCACTTGTTATTAACATTCCTGCTGGTCAGTTGCTGGAGTTTTCCAACACTTGATCTACTGCTATGCAGTGTGAGAGCTATGCTGGCGTGAGAGTATGTTTTTGTTTTTTCTTATGCTGAAGCATTTGTATGTACTGAAAGTGTTGCATTGGGTATGGGAGTGTGTGTGTGTGTGTGTGTGTGTGTGTGTGTGTGTGTGTGTGTGTGTGTGTGTGTGTGTGTGTGTGTGTGTGTGTGTGTGTGTTTGTTGAGGGTTAGGGTTAGAATAAGGGTTGGGTAAGGGGATATGATTAGTGGTGTGTATATATCTGTGTGTGAGACAATTTTGGAATGCATGCAAGCGTTTGGAATGGGTTTTTGGTAAGCTGATTTCTGATGGGGTTGGCTCACATGAGTAGGGTAGTATGGGAGTCAAAGCCCCCCACATTCCTGCTTCTTGTTAATTTGGAGAAACTGTACCATGGAAAAGTACTCCAAAAACTCTTGTATTGAAATTACTGTAAATTCCCCCATGTGGTCTAAAATTTTCACTGTTCCAAGAATCAGAGTTAGTCTTTGGATTTTCAGCATTAGCTCCATGATAGACTTATCTGTATGCAATGAAAATTTATTTTAATGATTGTCCCTACCATTTTGTTTTGATTAGTGTGAAGAAATGGTAATGTTAGCAACCATTGTAGAATAAGAAAATCTGTCTTTGAGGTTGCTGGAGAAATTCTCATCTTCCCAAGGTGCAGCAACTTCAATTTTAAATGCATCAGTTGTGGAGATGCTAGAGTGAAGCATCCTGCTAAGCTCTGTAGGAGCGTTTGCTTACCACATGAAAGCTGCTTTTGAATTCAGCTTTCTAACCATTTTTATATTTCAGTGGCATTCACTGTTTTGTCGTTCATTATTATGTTATGAATCTTCAACTTAAAAACTTTTTTGTGCTTCAGTGCAGGAGCAGCAGTTTAAAGCACATAATAGAACTTGTTCTGGATTTAACTGTGGTAATATTGTTCAAGCTGCAGTCTTGGAAGCAGAATACATTTAAGAGCTGTAGGGCTAAACCACACCCCTACTTACCCATATGGGGAAGGATAGCTCATCGGATGAGGAACTGAAAGCACAACTACAGGTCGTCAAAACTTTTTCAGATGATTCAAGAATGTCATTTGGTCTTGATAAATGTTCAAAACCAACCTTTAAAGCAAGAAAACTGCAACACCAGGAAAACATCATTCAGTTTGGGACAAGAATGTGATATAAAAGAACTTCAGCAAGGAGGAGTGTCAAAATATTTGGGAATTGATGAAGGATCAACAATAAAACATGAACAAATTAGAATAAAACTTAGTAAGGAATACTTCAGAAGACTTAAATTAATCCTGAAAACAGCACTGACACCTAGGAACAAAATCCAAGCTATAAACCAATTTGCTGTTCCTGTCCTAACTTACAGTTTGAGTGATTGACTGGCCCCAAGACGCGTTGGATAGATTAGATAGGAAAACAAGGATGCTTCATGATTACCAAATGATTTATAAAAATCCGTGCATACCAAGATTATTTATTCCCCTTTCCAAAGGAGGGGGATGGGCCTCCTTGAAATTGATTATATGTATAGATCTGCAGTCATGGAACTCCACACATACCTGTTGACCTCACAAGACCCAAACGTAGTGAAAGTTTTGAAATATGAGGAGAATACATCTAAGATGACTTCTCTGCTTAATTTAGTAGAAGCATATTGGCATCAAGCAGAAACAGAAATCCTACCAGAAGTAGATAAAAATTAGGCAGCAACTGAATGTGCCAAAAAACAAAAGAAAAAACATAAGGTGAAGGATCAGATGAGAAGGCAAGAAATGTGGAAGATGCATAAATATAGTTGCAAGTACAGAAAACTCTTGGAAGAACCTCATGTTGATCAGGAATGAATGCAGGAATGGTTAAGGAGAGGCAAATTCAAACCAAGAGAAGAAAGATTAATACTGGCAGCCCAAGATAGTGGGCTGCATACACGTTAGTTTACAAAGTCCATTGAACATGTGGGAGAAACAGGCAAATGTAGATTTTGCAAAACTGTGGAAACAGTTGCACACCTCATTGCTGGTTGTGACATCGTAATAGCAGGAGGACTGTATCCTGAAAGGCATAATAATATGGCAAGACTGTTGCACTGGGGATTGTGCAAACATTATGGTATTGAAGTGGCTGAAAAACACTGGAAACATGAGCCACAAATCATTCTAGAAAATGAAGTCTACATCACATGGGATCATTCATTACCAACAGTTCAAAAGATAGATGCTAGAAAACCAGATATAGTGGTCCAGGAAAAGAAGACAAAAGTAGCATTGATCATTGAAATCGTCACACCCAGTGACTGCAGTATCCTGCATACAGAGAGAGACAGACAGAAACAAGAGCAATGTGGAAGAAAGATACCCAGATAGTTCCAATAGTAGTAGGAGCAATGGGTCTTATAAAGAAGTCTGCAGTCGTATTTAGATATCTTACCATTACGTGTAACACCATACGAATTGCAGAAGTAGTCATTACTGGGCACATTACGGGTGCTGCTTAGAGCACTTCTCACTGACATAGAGTGAAACAATACTAATTTCATGATCTTTAATCCTACTTTGACTTAGGAATGGGGTCCATTCCCGTCATGGTATTAGAAACCTCCAAAACTTGGAGAAATTAAAAAAAAAAAAAGGAAGGATGCTTCATGCTCCTCAAATGGTTTACATTACCGTACAAAATAAGCAATTTATTAATGACCCAAAAAAGCTTTATAGAGAATTGGGAAATAAGGTGAAAGGAATTAAAAGATCACCAAAAAAAGAAATAGGTACATTTTGGAGAAGTATCTATGAAGATCCTGTGGAACATAACAAAGATGCTAAATGGATAGAAGAAGTAAAAGAAAGAATAAGAAGCTTAAAGGTACAGGATGTGAAATGAGATGAAGTAACAAAAAGAGAGATTGAAACAAAGTTAAGCAAAGCT
The DNA here is from genome assembly GCF_019279795.1 of Protopterus annectens. NCBI lineage: Eukaryota > Metazoa > Chordata > Ceratodontiformes > Protopteridae > Protopterus > Protopterus annectens. The sequence continues at coordinate 387,346,539 of NC_056740.1, read as the reverse complement.
TCTAATTGGAAAACCCCAGGCCCAGATGCAGTACCTAACTTCTGGTTAAAAGTATTAACATCTTTGCATGACGATTTAGCCATGAGTAATAATTATTTATATCCGCACCCTGACCAAACACCAACCTGGATAACAACAGGAAAAGCAATGCTCCTACTTCAGAGTGAACTTGCAAGCTACCTTAAAAATTATAGACCAATAATTTTGTCGCCTCATAGCAAGACGTTGTCCCGTTCGATTCTCAGCTAGAGCGTCTTCTGTGTGGAGGCATACGTGAATGGGACGTGCCTTCGTTGAAGGGTGTGCATCAGGGCTGGTAACCCAGTACGTAAAAATCCACTACCAATCATTAGCGGACCGGAGTTCCGCTGTGGCGACCCCTAACCGGGAAAAGCCAAAAGACACAAACAAAACTTGCCTTCTGAAGATGTATAAACTATACACTGGAATTTATGCTGACAGAGTTTATAGTCCGAAGAAAACTCAATTATGGTAACAGAACAAAAGGGCAATAAAAGAAAGTCATATGGAGCAATGGATCATTTGTTCTTAAAGTCATAGTGGAAAACTGTAAAAAGGGAAGAATTTAAGAATGGCCTTTTGATAGTATCCCACATTAATGGATAAAAGCATGCCTAAAAATGTATACGATCCACCCTTCACTGATCAATTACATTATAGTGACCATGAAACAGTGGCAAACCACTTTGCAATTGAGCCATGATTAAAGGACAACTTATTATTTCAGGGATAAAAATCCAAAGGAGGATATTCCAAGGTGACTCTGTTACTGCTGCTGTGCTTCCTTGCCCTTAATCCATTAAGATGTCTACTTAACAGCTTAGGTCATGGCTATAATTTGGCTCCTAGAAAACAACAAAGCGCAGAGACTTCTCGTCTTCTCATTGTTGACTATTTGAAACTGTATAGCTCATCAGATGAACTGAAAGTAGAACTGCAAGTTGTCAAAACTTTTTCAGATGATACACGTATGTTGTTTGGTCTTGATAAATGTGCTAAAGCAACCTTTAAAATAGGAAAACTGCAGCACCAAGAAAACATCAGTTTGGGACAAGAATGTGATGTAAAAGAACTTGAGCAAGAGGGAGTGTATAAATATTTGGGAATTTATGAAGGATCAGCAATAAAACATGAACAAATATGAATAAAACTTAGCAAAAAGAAAGTCCAATAAATGCCGTAGTGAGGCAAATGCTCCTTCGTAAATAGCAAAAATAACACCAATGAAAATCAGGAACAAAGGAAGCAAACCATGGAAGATAGTAAACCAAAACACCATATGACTCAAACCAATGGATTAGTTTGTATAACTTATATCCAGCAAACAGTCGAAAGTTTCAAAATCCTTTATTATACGACAAGGATAAAATCCAAACTGATAGTAGGTAAGCGCTTTCACCTGTGGGCTTCGTCAGACCTATTAATGTTTGTAACATCAACTATGTTTAAATAGCAGTTTAGGCGGGAATCTATAAAAACATATTAAATCTTAAAGTACTAGTGCCATTTTCAATGCCTATTTCATCAACAATAATGTCTCAAAATAAATTTAAAAAACAAAACAGACTTCTATAAGACAACGTACTTTGAAGTTCATCAATCAATGCATGTGCATATATTAAAACTATTATGTATAAATCTATAATGAACATATTAAATCTAAAAGTGCTGGTGCCATTTTCAATGCCCATTACATCAGCAGTATTGTCTCGAAATAAATATAAGGGGCATGACAAAGTTCTGTAAGGCAACATATTTTAGAGTCCATCAATCAAAACATATACATATGTTAAAGTTGTATAAATCTACTATACAGGTCTCAATTCCTCTGTCACTATTAAACCATTCTTGAGGTCACGTAGATTACGTAAATAATTTTAGCACATTCGTTCTACCTAAATTTGTTTTTATTTATTTATATATGTATGTGCATTTGATTGATATATATTTGATTCTATCCATTTATGTATTTTAAATATTATCAAAAGTTGCATTCATGAATATTGTTTTTTTATGTATAGTAGATTTATACAATTTTAACATATGTTGTCTTATAGAAGTCTGTTTTGTTTTTTAAATTTATTTTGAGACATTATTGTTGATGAAATAGGCATTGAAAATGGCACTAGTACTTTAAGATTTAATATGTTTTTATAGATTCCCGCCTATTTAAACATAGTTGATGTTACAAACATTAATAGGTCTGACGAAGCCCACAGGTGAAAGCGCTTACCTACTATCAGTTTGGATTTTATCCTTGTCGTATAATAAAGGATTTTGAAACTTTCGACTGTTTGCTGGATATACGTTATACAGACTAATCCATTGGTTTGAGTCATATGGTGTTTTGGTTTACTATCTTCCATGGTTTGCTTCCTTTGTTCCTGATTTTCATTGATGAATAAAACTTGGTAAGGAGTACTTCAGAAGACTTAAATTAATCCTGAGAACAGCTGTGACGTCCAGGAACAAAATCCTATCCATAAACCAATTTGCTGTTCCTGTCCTAACTTACAGTTTTGGAGTGATTGACTGGCCCCAAAACTTGCTGGATAGGTTAGATAAGAAAACAAGAAGGATGCTTCATGTTCACTAAGTGATTTATAAAAATCAGTGCATACCATGATTATATATTCCCCATTTTGAGAGAGGGATGGGCCTCCTTGGAATTGATTACATGTATAGATCAGCAGTCGTGAGACTCCACGTGTATCTTCTGACCTCTCAAGACCCAAAAAGTAGTGAAGGTTTTGGAACCTGAGGAGAATAAATCCAAGATGACTTCCCTGCTTAGGCTAGCAGAAGCATATTGACATCCAGCAAGAATGGAAATCAAGCTCCAAGTAGATAAAAATCAAGTAGCAAGTGAATGTGCCAAAAAAAAACAAAAGAAAGAATATAAGGTGAAGGATCGGAAGAGAAGGCAAGAAATATGGAAAATACATAAATATAGTTGCAAGTATCGGAAACTCTTGGAACAACCTCATGTTGATCAGGATCAAATGCAAGAGTGATTAAGGAGAGGTGAATTAAAACCAAAAGACAAAAGGTTAGTATCGGTGGCTCAAGATAGTATACTATGTACACGTTGCTTTACAAAGTCCATTGAACATGTGGGAGAAATTGACAAATGTAGGTTTTGTAAAACAGAATTGAAAACAGTTGCACATCTTGTTGCTGGTTGTGATACTCTAATGACATAAGAACTGTATACTGAAAGTCATAATAATGTAGCAAGACTGTTCCATTGGAGATTGTGCAAACATAATAATGAAATAGCTGAGATGGAGGTAGTTCTCCAAATGATATTAGGCTACTGCCTTGTAAACTGTACTTGTGCATACACCAGAAAATGATTTTCACCCTAAAAGTCTTTGCCTTTCTAATACTGCCCGTTATTACAAAGCAAAGGAAACTCCAGGCTGCCAGAGCGTCTGAGCAACTAACTTTAATAAAGAACTGGTAAGCGCTTTCTCAGTGTACAATACTGCTTCATCAGACCATAGTAAATGTAAGAAAGAAGGCAAACTTTTAAATGCAAGGCAATCCAATCAAATTCAGGCATTAAAATCACATGACAATTTAAAAAGCATCTTAGCAGTGATTGCCACCTCAATATGCACCAATAAAAATTCAGTGTTGCAATGGGCGTGACTTTAAAATAGGTTTTAAAGATACCCTGTCATTTAAACCTGGTTTTACAAATTCTTTTAATAGTAAAATCCGCCTTTGTTCAGCACATTCAATTTTATTTTTTGTCACCTTCCCTATCACGTTCATAAATAATTTCCATGAGAAAAAACTTAAACATATGATGTGAGTCATAGTTTTTAACATGAATCCTAAAGGTAGACAGATTAATTCTTTAGCAAAACATCATTCATGTTTTCCAAGATCCTATCTTTAAATGCTAGGTTTGTCTTGCCTATATAAAATGCGTTGCAAGGTGAATATCCGGCATAATAAACATTGTTAGTTCTTCAATTAGCAAAAAAAATCTAAAGCAATCTCAGTGCGGTAACATTATGTACATAAGACGTACAAGGCAAAATATAATTGCAAGCAGAGCAGGAACCACATTTGAACATAACCTTATGCTGTGAATACATTTGCATTTTAGAATTTGAATGTCTACAACACAGTTGTTTTAAGGAGAGATTATTTCTAAAGCTAAATCTAGGTTGAATGTCAGTAATCTTCCTAATATCTGGATCAGCCAACATGATCGACCAATGTGGTCTGAAAATATCACATATAATAAGATCATTTTGAAAATGTAAGAACAGGTCTGTTCCTAACTGTATCAGCTGTTCTCATTGCAGAGGATTGACCCTCCTCTGTACTCCTGGAAAAAATAGGGTCCTCCCCTTCCATCCCTGGTTCTCAACACATCTTCAATATACAAGTCTCTGTCTCTCTCTCTCTAACACTATAGCCCCTGTCCAGAAACTCAGTTTTTAGTCTAGAAAAACTGTATGACGTTCTGCGTCATCATGGTCTCATATCTCAAAAAAAATTGACCTCTCAGCACATTCCTGCTAATATAGACAAGATGCGTACTTGATCTGTGTAATAGTGTTCCTTTTAACTTCTTTTATATACATCCTAGTACCCAAGAGACTTGATTCTTTCTTGCTAACTTGAACATCAAGAAAGTCTATAAATGTCCTTCAAGAATGCAACTGCAGTCATAACATATGGGTTGTCCTGCCTCAGGCAGCCCTCGGTCGGCCGGATTCCAAAGTCTGGGTCCAACGTCGGCTGATGTCGCATTTCTCTCCGACGTCAGAGCGGCTGGAGTATATAAGCATCAGCCAACGCCATTTTCTACAGTCTTTCTTGCCGCGCGGTGCCCGAAGCAGAAGCAGTTCGCAAGTGCCGGTCGGTCAGCTCCTGTATTCTTCGATTCCGAAGTCATCAAAAAAGCTAAGTACCCCGTTGGGGACCTTTTCTTGCCTCAGCCGATGTCAGAAATTACTTAAAAAGTTAACAATTGTATTTCTTGTGGTAAACAAATACCTCATAAGGATTTCCACTCTTACTGTCTAACTTGCCTTGGCCCAGACCACGACGTCTCGGCCTGTGTCGCCTGTGCTCGCTTCAATAAGCGCACTCTTAGGCACCGGGCGGAGTTCGCTGAAGATTTTTTCGGCGAAAAATTTGCTTATACAATGCCGTCGGAACTTCCGACATCGCAAACTCCCAAGAAACGAAAAGACAGGGACCGACATCCTCGGCCCGCGTCTACCACCGACTCCACTCCAAAACCTACCGCAAGTGCTCCGGTTCCCCCTGAGACGGTTATTCCACTGCTCCGAACCGAAGACACCACTTTACCGACGACTCCGATACCGGATACCACTCCGACGCCAGTTATAGATTTTCCTCCGGATACTGAAACCGAGGAAATGCCCGAGACCATTGCTGTAGATAAGGTCACTCCTGCACGTGGAGCTGCCAGGCCTCCTATGGCCATGTCTATTAAGGCCTACACTCGGGCTAAGGCAGCCAGCAAGACCAAGCACCTTACTGCTAAAGCCTTACCTCAGCCTACTCCAGAGACACAAATCATGACTGAGACTTAATTGCTATGATTAGAGGTTCACAGGCCCATCCTGAGAGAGGATCCCAGCCTCCTTCTGATAAGAGGCCCCGGGTTGAACCCTCTGACCCTATCCCTTCAGATGAAGATTCTGAGGACTCTGTCCTCTCCGATGGCCAGGAAGAGCTCTTCCAGACCTATGAGGACTCGGATGCAGAGGATTCCATCCCCTCGGCCTCCCCTCCTGAGGATATTTCTTTTGGGGAAGTTCTGCATACCATGAGGGAACATTTCAAGTGGCAAGGCCAGGAATATTCTGATTCCAGAAAGCGCCTTTGAACTTTCCTTAAAAAGCCCCAGCACAGGCCCTTAGCTATTCCTCCTGTGCTTGACGTTTTGGATGATTTATATTCTGACTCCAGTGTTACCCCTGATTCTCTTCCCCCTGCTCCAGCCAAGCCAGACAGGTATTACAGGGTCCCAGAAACACATTCCCATTTATTCAGGGCCCATACTGTTGATTTGGAAACTATTTCTCAGGGACCTAAAGGTGTTTCAGCTTCCACCTCTAAAAATCCCTTGCCTTCCAACAGGGAAGCTAGGTCATTAGAGAGATGGGGGAAAAAGGTACACCTCCACTACTTTATCTATGAGAGCTTTGAATTGCCTTTTTCATATGTTACATTATCAGGATTTCCTGTTAGAAGATTTACAGAAAACATTGGCCTCTCCTGATCCTTTAGACAGGAAGTCTTTGCAGGAAGCTGTGCATAACTCTCAGCAAGTCAGCAATCACTTCCTGCAGTGTGGATATGATGCACTGGAAGCTTCATGTAGGGCAGCTATGACAGGGGCAGTCATTCGTAGACATGCATGGTTAAAAGAACAACCTCTACCAGATCATGTTAAGGCAAAACTTCTGGATGCACCCTTGGAAAAGAACAAGCTTTTTGGTGCTAATGCTAAAGATGTGTTAAAGTCCATCGAGGAAAAAGCAAAATCAGTTCAGACGGTTAAAGATTTCCTCCAGGTTCAGCCTCCCAGATTCAGTAGGAATTGACCTTCAAAAAACTGGTCCTTTCCTAATCCTGAAAAATTTCAAAGGGGTAAAAACAGACGTTGCCGAGGAAGAGGACAATACAGAGGCCCTTACAGGGGACGACAATGGCAGCCAGCAAACCAAAGAAGTGACACAGGGGTTTCCCCTGCCCCACAGCCACAATCTCAATGACTTTCCTCTACTTCCGCCTACCAAGGAACAAATAGAAGCTCCCTTGGGCGGAAAATTATCTCTGTTTTCAGACAATTGGCACAGATTGACAAAGGACAAATGGATTTTGGACATTATAGACCAAGGTTACAGGTTCCATTTTCATACCTTACCAAGAAAACAAGGCATGCCAAACCTACCATAAAACCAGAGGGCAGAGGCTATCAAGCAAATTTCTCTGCTGGCTCGGATAAAAGCAATAGAAAGAGTTCCACAACAAGAACAAGGCCAGGGATTTTACTCAAGACTGTTCCTTGTTCCAAGAAAAGAAACTCAGTGGAGACCAATACTGGATTTGTCCACATTAAACACCTTTCTCATAGTACCAAAGTTCAAAATGCTGACTCTACAGCAACTCCTTCCCATGCTGGGCAAGGGGTCTTGGCTGATTACTCTGGACCTCAAGGAGGCATACCTGCATGTCCCTATCAGACACAGTTGCAGAAGATACCTCAGATTTCTTGCAGGGCCAGAGCATTATCAATTCTCAGCATTGCCATTTGGCTTATCTACTGCGCCTAGAGTATTCACAAAATGCCTGGCTTAAGTAATTGCTCATTGCAGGCTCCAGGGGATCCAAATTTACCCATACCTGGACGACTGCCTCATACAAGCGGACGACAAATTGATGTTGACAAAAAACTTGGACTATGTCATACGATTACTTCAGGCTCTGGGATACACAGTCAACTTCCAAAAGTCAAGACTTCAACCATCCCAGCAAATAACCTTCTTAGGAGCCAAACTAGACACAGCCTCTCAAATGGCTTACCTGGCAGAAGACAAGCAAGAGAAGTTAACTCATTATTTCAAAGGTTTGGCAAAACTCACCCAGATGACTGCAAGAAGATTCCTACAGGCCCTGGGTTACATGGCATCCTGCATTCTCCTGGTTCCATTAGCAAGACTACACATGAGAAAGCTTCAATGGTACCTAAAATGCCTATGGTCTCAGCACAGCAACAATTTAGAGACAACCATACCGCTCATTCCATGCCTACAAAAGGAATTCCTATGGTGGGCCTCGGTGAGCCAGGCAAACACAGGTATGTCATTCAAAAAACCACAGATAACACAGTCCATGACTACAGACGCCTCAGACCTTGGATGGGGGGCGCACATGGAAGGCAGATGTATACAAGGACAATGGTCTCCAAAGGGAACACATCTGCATATAAACCAAAAGGAAATGCTGGCAGTAATGCATGCCATTGAGGCCTTTCGACAACAACTTCAGCAAGGCCATTTACTGATACGGACAGACAACACCACTGTGATGTGGTATATAAACAAGCAAGGGGGCACCCATTCTTACCCCCTTTGCAGACTGACAATGAATCTTTGGGAAAAATCACTGAGCCTAAACATACAGTTACAATCCCAGTTTGTTCCAGGCAAAGACAATGTGCTGGCGGACAGCCTAAGCAGGAATTTCACAGATCCGCACGAGTGGAGGTTACATCCGAAGATCTTCACTCAACTCACTTCGACATGGGGCAGGCCAGAAGTAGACCTATTTGCCTCTCACCTCAACCATCATCTACAAAAATTCTGCTCAAGGACATACCATCCACAAGCTTGGAAAATAGATGCTCTCTCATTCAACTGGAACTTCCTGAAAATCTATGCATTCCCACCTCTGCCACTAATGACCTCAGTATTACTAAAGATCAAAGCAGAGAGACCCAAGGGGATCCTAATAGCTCCAGACTGGCCAAGACAACACTGGTATCCACTACTACGGAGCATATGTCACACCAAGAAGTGGGTCCTTCCCCAGTGGCCCCTACTTTTGACTCAACACAACTTCAAAACAGTGCATCCAAACCTTCAGACACTGCAGCTAACAGCCTGGGAGATCCCATGAATAACCTCAATCTATCTCTCTCCAAGGAAGTTCAGCGGATATTAACAGAGGCTCGAAGACCATCCACCAGAAAGGTTTACTTAGCAAAATGGAAGAGATTCAGTATTTGGAATACCAGCAAGGGACATGATGCATCATCATTGAACATCCCACTCATCCTGGAATATTTGGCAGATATGCTACAGAATGGACTCTCATATTCTTCCATAAAGATACATGCTTCAGCTATTTCAGCTAGATATAACACTGATCCGCCTGTCTTTTCACATCCTTTGCTAAGGCAATTCCTCAGGGGAATCAAGAACATTAAGCCACCAAGAAAGGCCCCAGTGCCAGCCTGGGACCTCAACTTTGTCCTAGAAAAACTGACTCTCCCTCCATTTGAGCCAGCAGCTTCAGTCGACTTACAATTTCTCTCATGGAAGACAGCTTTCCTGTTGGCAATTACCTCAGCAAGAAGGGTTTCGGAACTACATGCCCTAATGGCAATACCACCGTTCATAATCTTTCACAGAGACAGGGTCTCATTAAGGACCAACCCTACTTTTATGCCAAAGGTGGTATCTAGGGTTTCTTTAAATCAAGCTATTCATTTGCCTGCTTTCTTCCCCAATCCTGAGAACAAAGGGGAAAGACTGTTACATACCTTGGACATTCACAGACAACTTCGATACTACCTGGACAGAACAAAGACCAGTAGGAAGTCTGAACAACTTTTTGTAGCTTACTCCCCTGCAGTCCAAGGAAAAGCAATTTCAAAACAGACTATTTCAAAATGGATTGGACATTGCATCAGATTCTGTTATTCCTTTCATGGGAAGACTGTACCAGCCAATGTCAGACCACATTCCACCAGAGCTACAGCCACCTCTACAGCATTCTTAAGAGGGGTGCCTACAAAGGACATTCTAGAAGCTGCTACATGGAGCTCCGTGCATACATTCTCCAAACACTACAATCTCCCTCTATACTCCAGATCCAGAGCAGGCTTTGCTTCAGCAGTCCTGCAGGGTTTGATTGCCACACCATCTTTTTCCTAGAGCATTCCTCCTCCCCCAGCTAAGCTATGGTATTCTACCCATATGTTATGACTGCAGTTGCATTCTTGAAGGACATAGTACAGTTTTGTACCTACCATAAATGTAGATGTCCGATAGATATGCAACTGCAGTCGGATTTTCCCTCCCTCCATACCCCTCTATGCCTAAGGTCCACTCCTATCCCTGTTTCTCTTAGCTGGGGATATCTGTTATGGTGTATCTGGTTATTGCTTACTTATTTGTCTGGAATCCTGTTTTTGTCTTCCAATTTGATTACAGCCTTCCTTGGAGGGCACCTGGCATCTGGGGCAAGAAACACTGAAGAAAATGGCGTCGGCTGATGCTTATATACTCCAGCCGCTCTGACGTCGGAGAGAAATGCGACATCAGCCGACGTCGGACCCAGACTTTGGAATCCGGCCGACCGAGGGCTGCCTGAGGCAGGACAACCCATATGTTATGACTGCAGTTGCATATCTATCGGACATCTACATTTATGGTAGGTACAAAACTGTACTTTTCACTAGACACCTTAGATGTAAACCTTAAAAATTTGTTCGTTCCATGTAGCATCAGAACAAAATCATTTAATTCTTCCCCTGTACCACCCCAAGTCATAAATGTGTCATCTAAGAAACATTTTTAAAAGTAAATGAGATGTACAAAACTATTATTCAATAATTTATCAACTTCCCAACTTGCCAGCAGAAGATTAGCATAGCTATTTGTACAAGTTGTGCCTATAGCTATGTCAGTTCTCTGTACATAATACTTGCTGGTAAAGGTAAAAACATTATATCTGAAGTAGTTAACTTCATTTGTGCAGCAACCTATGGGGATCGGATCCGAGCTGGCAGTTTTCAACAGCTTTAGATCCGAGCTCCAAGCTCTTCCCCTACCCATAATCCCCTGCCAACCCTGACTGACCTCAGATCTAGTTTGCCGTGGTTTCGTTCAGCAGCTTGATCCAGAGTTCCAGGAGTTTTTCATTCTCTTGAGAAAAATTTAACTTTTCTACCACTTTTCTTTAACCTTTGGCGTGTGTGTGTGTTTAGGTCCCTTTTTCTAACTAAAAGCTTTCTTAGTTTAAATTATTTTGTGTCTATTTAACCTCCCCCTTCCTTCGTGGTTCCGTCAGGGTTGTGTGTGTGTGTTTGGGGCCTAGTGTGTGTGGCTTTACTTTCTAAAATAGTATGTCTGAGGCCCCAAAGGTGATGTTTTAAAAGTGCACCGAGTGTGGCCATAAGCTGTCCCCAGCGGATGGCCACAGTGTGTGTGTTGTTACTTGGGGTTGAGCACCTGTCCTCTGGTTGTACCATTTGTGCAGCGCTCAACCCCAGGGTACTCAAGGACTGGAAGTCTAAGCTGATTCTGGCGGGTCTAATGCCCCCGGACTCGGCTTCTACCTCCGGTCCTCCCGTGGCTCCCGCTGCAGCGACTGCCACTCTTGCTTCCCTCCCCCCAGCCGGGACTCAACTTCCCGCCTTAGGCCCGGAGGAGAGGGAGGCCAGGAAAGAAAGGAGGATGGAGAAGCACCACAAGCGGCGGGCCGTGGCCTCCGCTTCAGCCCCCCCGGCTAAGCGGTCTTCTCCCTCCAGGTCTTCTGGGTCTCCTTCTCGGATCCGGTCCCCGTGCTTTTCACCGGGTTCTGAGGAGGAGGGGGAGACCCGATCTCCTTCAAGGTGATCGAGGCAACACTCCCGCCCAGCCTCGGTGGCCTCGTCGAGATCTACCAGAAGTCTCCCGGATGCAGATTTGTACCGGATGATCAGATTCCTCCAGGCCCAACTGCAGATGGGAGTGCTCCTGCTTCCCCCCCCCCTCCGGGGGGGGGAGCTCTACCCCCTTCTTTGCCCCAATAGCGCCTTCTCCTTCCCATTTCCCGGGTTCGGAGTCTTCAGAGCCGGGCAGTCTTGGAGCCGGGAGTGTGTCTGCGCTGATAGTCTCGGGTACTTCAGTGCCGACACTTCCCTCGAGTCTGTCTTTGGAGCCGAGGGCTGAGCTTCGTATCCGGCGGTATCGGTATGCCTTCGGCCCCGTCCAGATTGAAGCATGCTGGTCCGTCAGATCCGATCGCTTCGGTGCTGGCCCCGATCCATCCGTCGGATCCGAGCGAGAGTCTGCTTTCGGATCCCAGAGAGAGCAGCTCTCCCTCGGCATTCGACATGGTGGAGAGGATCCTGTTGAGAGATTCCAGGCCCCCGGCCCTTGCCACGGTTCCACCCTGCACTCCTTTTCAGATGGGACCGACTTCCATCACCCGGCCCCAGGGACAGCCTGCTTTGATGTCCCAGGTAGTTCCATTGAAACAAGACGTTGCTTGTGAGACCTCATCGGACAGCCCCCCCGAGGAGGTTCCTCACAAGCGAAGGTGCAAGAGGAGGCACCTGGACTCCCCCGAGTCCTTGACCTAAGACATGGATTTGGAGGAAGGGGAAGGCTCCCCAAGATCACCCCCCGAAGATGTCTCATTTGGTGACATCATGGAGATGCTCAGAATAAAGGGGGGGGGGGTGGTCTGCAGCAAAGCCTACCTCGGACGAATCCGTGTTCCTGTAGGCATTTGAAGCAGGTCCGTCTACCTCTTGGGTGTCCCCTCCGGCCGACCCCCTGGTACTTGATTACTACCAGGGCGTGGAAGGAGCCGGACACTGTGGAGCCAGTCCCCAAGCGCCCCGACAAGATTCTTAGCCCACCCTCTGACAAGTCCCACTGGAGTAAGGGTCCCCCTGTAGATGCCATGTTGGTGGCGGCTGCTACCAAGAGGGAACTTGCTCAGGAGAGTCCCTCGGTTCATCCTCCGAGCAAGGAGTCTCGGTCGATGGACCGCCTAGGGAAGCGGGTGTTTAGTTTGGCTACCTTCTCTGTGAGGTCGCTGAACTACATGGCACATGTGCTCCGACTGCAGTGGGACCTTATCAAAGAGTAAGCTGCGTCGCCCCCCCCCCCCCGAGTCCTTGTAAGCGGAGGACAAACAATTGCACTCCACCCGGATGGCTACTCTACGATCCATATCTAACACCTCTATGCGGCTTCTGTCTCATGCCACGGAGGGAGCCGCTAGAGCTGGCGGGAGCAGGCCTCGTTATGAGACGTCAGGCCTGGCTCTGGCACTGTGATTTTGTGGAACCCTTTAAGGCGTCTTTCGCTAATGCCCCTTTTGATGGTTCTGCCCTCTTTGGCAAAACCATGCGAGATACCTTGGTCCAGAGCGAAAAAGACGGGAAGACGTTGTCTGCCGTCGGAGTCCGCTTCTCTGCTCCCCAGAGGTCCTTCTCTAAGAACCAAAAGGGACAGAAGAAGATGTGGTTCCGGAAGTCGCAACAGTCCTGTCCCGCTCCGGACTCCCAGCCCTTCCGCGGCAGAGGAGGGCAGGGTGGACGCCGCCCTAGAGGCAGAGGGGGCCCGGGGAACTTTGGATCCAGAGAACCCTTCTCGGACCAACCCATGCAACAACCCTGAGGGGTTGCCCGACTGCTCCACTCTGGAGGCAGTCGAGGGGCGTTTCTCGAAGCACCCAGCAGCTTGGGAGTCCAACACGACAGACCGCTGGGTGCTTCGCATCATATCCAGAGGATATCAAATTCCCTTTTCTCCTTACCCACGCAGCCCCAGATACCTCCCCAATGTCCCACCCAATCAGAGGGAGGCCGCAGCAATGGAAATCCAACATTTGCTGGAAAAAAGAGCCATCCAACACGTCCCCCCAGAGCTGTGCGGGTCCGGGTTTTACTCCAGGTTCTTCTTGGTGCCAAAAAAGACAGGGGACTTGAGACCAATCCTCGACCTCTCTTCCCTGAACCTGTCAGTAACCAAAGAGAAGTTCCACATGGTCACTCTTCAATCCATTCTCCCCCTTTTGCGGGAGAACGATTGGATGTGCGCTATAGACCTCAAGGATGCGTACTACCAGATTCTGATGGACAGGCGATCCAGGAGGTTCCACCGCTTCCGGCTGGGGGAGAGTCATTTCCAATTCAGGGTCCTCCCCTTTGGTCTCACCACAGCTCCCAGGGTGTTCACCAAAGTGTTAGCAGTGATAGCGGCCCACCTGAGGCTCCAGGGAGTTCAGGTCTTCCCGTACCTGGACGACTGGCTCCTGACCGCCCTGACAAGGCATCTACTCTGTGCAGCCAGAAACTGCTTTCTTCGTCTAGCTCCCTGGCTGGGGATCACTATCAACATAGAGAAGTCGTCTCTTACTCCGACTCAGACTATAGACTTCATAGGGGCCAGATTGGATACAAACAAACTCCTAGCTTTCTTGACCACAGACCGGCTACTATCCCTGAGGCTACACGTGCAGGCCATTCTGCAATCTCCAGCTCCCCCGGCGGAATTGGTCCTTAGGGCTCTTGGCTCGATGGCGGCAGCGATCAACCTATTGCCAATGGCACGTTTGAACATGAGGGTCTTACATTGGACCCTTCAGGTCCAGTGGTCCTTTCTTCACTATCCTCTGAGCCATCCGGTTCCACTCAGCAGGGCTTGCAAGAGGGCCCTCCTATGGTGGCTCTAATCTCCGGACCTCCAGCAAGGACGCCCCTTTTCTATGACCCCTCCACTAGCCACGGTGACCACAGACCCCTCCCGCCTCGGGTGGGGGGGGCATTGTTCGGGCAGGACAGTCCAAGGCACGTGGGACCTCACGGAGACCTCAATGCATATCAACGTCCTAGAGATGAGGGCAGTGCTGTTAGCGTTGCAAGCACTTCAGGACCTTCTTCCTATAGGAACGATTGCGATTCAGACGGACAATATGTCGGTTGTCTGGTACATCAACAAACAGGGGGGGGAACCAGGTCTTACCCACTCTGTCGAGAGGCCATGAGGGTGTGGGAATGGGCGATCTCTACCAACCGCTTTCTCATAGCAACGCACATTCCAGGATGGTCCAACATCCTAGCGGACAAACTAAGTCGCACCATCCTGTTACCATACGAGTGGTCTCTGAATCCCGAGATAGCGAATCGGATCTTCGCCAAATGGGGTCAACCCTGTTGCGATCTCTTTGCCTCTTCCTCGAACACAAAATGTTATGACTACTTAGCTCTCATTCCCCCTCCGGGGAACCCCCGAGAGATGCTCTGGTGCATGCTTAGCCTCCCGGTCTTCTTTATGCTTACCCTCCTCTTCCTCTGATGCTGAAGTTTCTTAAGAAAGCCAGTCATTTGGGGAGCAGGTTTATCCTCATTGCCCCGTTTTGGCCTTGTCAAACCTGGTTCCCTTAACTTTGGTCTCATCTGGTGAATCCTCCTTTGATTCTGGATCCCCGTCCGGATCTAATATCCCCCCCCTAGATCTCCCAGTCCCGAATCTGGACAACCTCAAGCTCACAGCTTGGCTGCTCCAGTTCCACTCATAGCTAGGACTCCCGGTATCTCTTCCCCAGTTAAAACCATTCTAGTAGCAGCGCACAAGCCTTCTACTAGAAAGATCTATAGCAGCAAATGGAAACGATTCTCCATTTGGGCGGAATGCAAAAATTTGGATCCTTTTACAGCTCCTTTGTCCGCTGTATTAGACTTTCCGTCAGGACTGTTTCATCAGGGGGCTAGCTCCTCCACAGTCAAGGTTCAACTAGCAGCTGTCTCTCATTATCACGTGGGAAATTAATTGGGCCCTTTGATCACCACGAAATTGTGTAAGACCTTTTTAAAGGGCACCTTTCTGCTCAGACCTCCAGTGAAGGATGTAGTCCCTCCTTGGGATTTAACGCTGATGCTTCAGGCCTTGACAGCTCCCCCGTTTGAGCCTGTAGCTTCAGTAGATCTTAAATTCTTATCATGGAAAACGGCTTTTCTTGTCGCTATCACCTCGGCTCGTAGGGTCTCTGAACTACAGGCCCTCTGTGTAAAACCCCCATACTTGACCTTTCACAAGGATAGAGTTTACCTCAGGACCAATCCCTCCTTTCTTCCCAAGGTTGCCTCTGAGTCAAATATTAACCAGTCCATCAACCTGCCGGTCTTTTTTCCTAATTACCATAACAAAGGGGAATACAAATTACACTCATTGGATGTACATAGACAACTTCGCTTCTACATCCACAGGACATCTGGTCATAGGAAATCCGACCAGTTGTTTGTCTCCTTTGCCAAATTTAACTTGGGTAAATCTGTGTCTAAAGTCACACTCTCTAGATGGATTTCACAGTGTATCCTTTTAGCATATGAAAGTTCGGGCAGACCCGCACCTCAGGGAGTCCATGCCCACTCTACTCGATCTATGTCTACCTCTGCGGCTTTTAGAGCTAGAGTCTATTTGGATGATATTTGCTTGGCAGCCACTTAGGCTTCATCTCATACTTATATCAATCACTATAAATTGGACAGTATCTCTAGAGGGAGAGCATCCTTTGGCTCTGCAGTGCTCCGGAACATCCTTTCATGAAGGTCACCCAAGATTCAGGTAGCTGGGGACTCTGTCCCATAGGTTGCTGCACAAATGAAGTTAACTACTTCAGATTAAGAAGTTATGTACTCACCATAACGTTCCATCTGAGTAGGTAAACTTCATTTGTCAGCAACCGTCCCTCCCTCCTGCCCCCTCACTTGCGAATGTCTCATACTCAGGTCCATGGGATTTACCCACTTTATCTTGAGATTAATAATTTTATAGCAGTTTCTGCTGTTGGGCAAACTTGATCTGAGGTCAGAAAGGGTTGGCAGGGGATTATGGGTAGGGGAGGAGCTTGGAGCTCGGATCTAAAGCTGTTGAAAACTGCCGGCTCAGATCCGAGGTCGGATCTGATCCCCATAGGTTGCTGACAAATGAAGTTTACCTACTCAGATGGAAAGTTATGGTGAGTACATAACTTCTTATTTCTTAAGTCAACATACAGATTAACTCAACTTTATTCTGCAAAAAGTCCATTCTAGTGCTCAAAAAAACTCTTTCCAGACCTATATCATTGGGAATTGCAGTAAAAGGAGATATTACATCTAGGGTGAAAAATAAAAATTCCTAGTACTTTTAAAATCTGAGGCTTATGTATAAAGATCTCCTAAAAATTCTTGGTATCTCGCAATGCTGTGTTTGTCCTGTCTAAAACAGGTCTGAGCATCTTTTCTACATAAATAGAAAGAGGCTCCGTGACCCAACCACTGCTAGAAACAGTAGGTCTCCTAGGTGGTATAAGAAAATCCTTATGAATCTTGGGAAGCCCATACAACAACTGTACAACAGGAGATTTAACAAAGAAATAATCATGCAACTCAGAATTAATTAAACCCATCATCAAAAGATCATAAACACAAACATGAACTCTGTCCACATATACTTTGACTGGAGATTTAGCTATATTCCTATATGTCTCATCATCCTTTAACATCAAAGACATGTCAAGTGATTTTAATGTCTGTATTTGATTGGATTGCCTTGTATTTAAAGGTTTTCTTGCTTTGATACTTTTACTATGGTCTGATGAAGCAGTATTGTACACCGTGAAAGCGCTTAAGAGTTCTTTATTAAAGTTAGTTGCTCGGATGCTGTGGCAGCCTGAAGTTTAGCTTGCTTTGTATCCTGTGTTTGTTTTACTCTGCGCTCTTACTCAGCAGTTGGGATTTTGGTTTTAGACTGCCTATTATTAGCTGATAAGACACTTACAGAAGCCAGACCCAAAAAAGTTCTGAATGCCATAAGTTGGCATGGGTTTGAACCGGAAGTATACAAAAAAGGCATTTTAGGCTTGAGTGAGTTAACTGTCATAGCCAATTAAAATACAAACTAAAAAAAAACATAACCCTTCTAAAACAACACCTAATGAAAACCCAGCACTGCCATTCCATAACCTAATTGTTTTTATTGAATAATTTTCTCACTCTGCTATGCCTCTGCTTGAAAATAATTTACTTAATGTTATCTTGCTGGCTGTAACTTTCCTATTGTACTAACCGTGTATTGAAATTGACCTTGTTGCAAAATAAAGCAAAACTAGTTTTCATGTTTTCTTAATTAAAAGTGCAGTTTTGTAAGAAACAACTTTAAGCCACATCACTCTTTTTACAACTTGTGTTGTATGTCAAGCCATGTGATTTTCTCATGAATATATCAGGATGTGAGGAAAAGTAAACAAGAGGTAAATGCCCAGCTAAAGGCTTCAACATTTTACTAATATTGTTACAAAAAAAAAAAAAAAAAGAAAGAAACTAAAGCTTGTATGAGTGTTGCATTCTACTGATGGATTTATATCAGATGTTAAGTTTACCATGAATGGCTTTGATTGGTTTGAAGAGCTGTGTGTCTGTGTCTTACTGACTCATCTACATGCCAGCTTGTCTTTAGTTAGTGGATTAGTTGGGAAGCAGTGAAGACCGGTAGGAGAGCTACAGCCCACTTCCTAAGTACATGCTCTGTTTAGGAAGTAGAACAAACGCAATTATTTGTACCCAAGCAAAAGCAATTATTTGTACCCAGTCAAGCGCCAAGCTGCGGTTTATTGCACAGTATTATTTTCCATTTATATTTAACTGACTTTTATAAATAATTAAGCCCTAAACACTACTTTTTTAATTCAGGTGGACAAAATTTACCTGGTTTGCTACTAAATAAATGGAACTTCAAATATGATTTCTAGCCATTAAACATTATTGATATTTTCCGTTTATCTACACTTATTTTTTGTTTCTTACAGCATTAAGTTGAAATACAGTTATTATAGAAGAAATGTTGCAGTACTTAGTGTTGAAGGTCTGTGGTGCATCAGACCTTTCTTAATGATTCTTTTAAATGTGTATGTTAGGCTGTGGTGTTAGAAGCAGCCTATCCTGTGTCAACTAGAATACTGATCTTAGTTTTATAGCATGGCATTGGGATCTTTTGACTTGAGGTTGGAGTTTCATTCCATCATTTCCTTTTAAACTTATACAGACACCCTTTGGGCGGAACACAGTCTAACTTTAAACAGCAGCACTGTTTGAAAAGAGGACTGTTGTGTCTAAATAAACTGACCCTGTTTGCAACAACTGGGTCATGTTCTACATATCATGCATTGCTGTTATTTTCTTTCGTGTTTTCCATATAAGCTGTTTTAATTAATTTTAAAGGACATATTATGGTGCTCTCTACCTGTATTTTCATACTGCAAGTAATGCACTTGTCATATTGTAGGTCTGTGGGTCTGACTTTGTAACCTATGAATAGCCAAGTCTGCATTTAAATAGTAAACTCTTGGCAAAAACAAACAAACAAAACAAAAACATAATAGTTTATATTCACATGCCCAGTTCTGTAAATTTCATGGCTGTCTTTTGTATTCTTATAGTGTGATCTTGATGTTACAAGAGTCACATGCAGAGGATACTAAAGCACAGGATCAGTGGTTGCTAAGGAATCCTGCCATTAGCATGAACTGGATACTGGCATGTGATGTGGTTTTGTCATATGTCTAGTCAGATGTTAACAGTGTTAGTTATTACTTTTAAAACCTTAAAATAAAATGTGATAAACAGCTGGTAGATGCATGTTCGTGTACAAGTCCTAGACAAGGTGGAGAGAGGAACAGTAGGCAATGTAGTTAAGTGAAGAAGTACAACAAAAATATGTTCTTCCTACACATAGAGTTGTTTGTGTATGAAATGCCTACTTTCACACACACTTGTCAGTTTACTGAACTTGATTTCTGTAGGTTGATCCACAAGAGGACACAGTGCAGAGATTTTCATTTTTAATCACTAGCAGTAGTTTAAAAAAAAAAGGTTATAAGAGATTACACAATCAATATACTGTAGAAGGCAAAAAATGAGAAATGTTCTCTTTGGTTATTTATTATCACTCTTGTCTGTTGCACTGAAAATATTTATTAAAATTCCAGTCGTAAAATGACTGCTTTGTATGATGAGGTTAAATGTTTTTAACCCATTCTCACCTATAGTGAGTGCCCTTTTGCTGCATTTCCATATGCCTTATCCTGTTACTTATGACATCAAGACACTCTTTGGGCCAGCTTTATTAAATGAACACCTTAAACGGTAAGAAAAGGAGATTGATGATAAGGCTATTTGTGTAGGATACGCTGCATTGGAAATATTAAGAAAAGTATTACTCATTCCTGTTGCCAGATGTATTTTCAAACTGATTGAGCTAGAAATTATTGAGCACTCTCATTATGAAGTACCAGTTTGGCAAAAAATACATTGCCATTGTTTATCCAGAATTTAGTACTCTTTAGATGGTGATAGTTGTTTTAGTAATTAAGTCATGCAGTAAATCTGTATCTGTGTTAATATTGCCAAGGGAAAAAGAAAAATCTGGTGATTTTACAAAATATTGCAAGATAATAGCTTGGTGGTGCTGCGGTAGCGTTGTCGCCTCACAGTAAGACGCTGTCCGGTTCGACTCTCAGCTAGAGCGTCTTCTGCGTGGAGACATGCGTGAAGCGTCTGGTG